>NC_090933.1:921544857-921854306 GCF_040938575.1 Ambystoma mexicanum | reverse complement strand
TCAAAGCCAGAAACCGAGCAGGTCATGATATGCCTACTGCAAGACAAACCAGCTGTGCCAAAATTTTCCAGAAGAAAAAACCCATAAAGATGTAAATACATTTATCTTCTTAAAACATGCTGAAAACCAAACCATTTGTGTTCCTAGATGCGGGTATGGAAATCACCCCGCATACTGCACGGTCTTGCCAGGAAGCAGGGGTGGACTGGCCTATAGGGAACTCTGGGAATTTTCCAGAGGACCTCTGCACCCTGGGCCTCCTTTGTACATTATGTCCAGGACCTCTTTTGGTCCCCAGAAATTATTTCCCAGACCTTTTTTAGTTCCCAGTCCACCCCTGCCAGCAAGACCTGAAGTTGCCTTACAAAAAGGCGTCCCCCCCCACCCGCTATGCAAAACCTGAAGCCAAGCTTTGAAAGGTTTGCACCAGGGGCGGGGCGGGCGTTACACTCCGTCAACACTTTAATAAATTGAAATAAAAGAAAAGAAAAAGAAACTAAAAACATTAAGTTCCACAGAAGATTTCAACTCCGGACCTCATGTTGTTGGGCCCAGCTCCTTACCACTTCCTAAAACCCCTAAAAATGCATACATATCTGTAAATATGTGTAAGAAATGCCCCCTCTCAAACCTACATCACTGAAAATGAGGGAAAGCTAAAATGAACAAACACGCGAGCAGCGCGCCATAAATCAACTTTGTATTAGAAAAAATACAGTGACAAGCTGCGGGCCTGAATCCTAGCTTCTTGACGGGCCGCGCGCTCTTGATTAGGGAAAACAAACAAACACGCGAGCAGCATGCAATAAATTCCTCCTTCATTACAAATTCACAGTGAAGCGCTGCGAGCCTGAAGCCTAGCTTGACAGGCTGCGCGCGTCACTGATAAGGAATCCAAGCTAAAGAAACAAACATGCGAGCAGCGTGTGATAAATTCCATCTATACTACCACATTATAGTGACGCGCTGCAAGCCTGAAGCCTAGCTTCTTGAGAGGCAGCGCGTGTCACTAATAAGGGGAACAAAGCAACACCAACACGCGAGCAGCGTGTAATTAATTCCTGGTGTAATAAACCTACACCATAATGACAAGAACACGCTGAGACGCAGTGCTCTTAAATTGGGGTGGGGGAGGGGGGTCTGGTAGATAAACACCCACCCGCGACCGCCTGAAATGAGTGCTTCAAAGGCACGGCACGCGCGGTGGGCAGCTGAGAGGAACAGTAGGTCTGAGGCAACTGCCTTAAACAAATAAATACTTTCTGGTTATAAGTGAAAAAACACTGGTACACTTCCTCACAAGAGGATGCTATGAAAGCAAACTCTCCACAGAGAACACACTGAAAACAAAAGAGCCAAGGCAGCACAGTAAAGAAAGGACTGTAAGGAGTAACTTAACTGTGGCATCAGCAGCAAAGAAAGAGGAGTTGGGTTTAGAGTAATGGACTTATATAAGGAAGGGTCCCTGCTCATTGGTCTCCTGCAGGGCATGACCTGTCCTCCATGATGGATTGGGGAGCTCCCTTACATTGACATTGAACTCTATTTAGTTCTGTTCTTTACAACTTTTTTGTTTGTAAAAGTTTTTTCTTTGCTGCTGTGGTTTCAGAGTAAAGATTGAATGCATAATAGGAGCCTCTTGTCTTGCCATAGAATACGCTCACTAAACCAAATAAATAAGTACCTAAGAAAAACGAAAATATCACTTAAAGCAAAGTACAAGCATGCCAAGAAGTGTAATTGGCCTATGCATCAGCAGCAAAGAGAAGATGCTGTTAGAGAAAGGGACTTTTATGGGGGTGGGTCCCTGCTGATTGGTTACTGGGCGGGGGGCTTGACCTGTGCCCCATCTTGGATTGGGATTGCTCCCCTGTGACTCTGATGGAATACTGTTGTTTCCTTGTTTTTTTTCTTGCAAATATTTTTTATAAAGTGTTTTTTCTTTGCAGCTATGTGTCAGTAGTAAAGATTGTTTTGCATAATACTTGCCTCCTTGTCATGTCATAGAATCACACCAACACAACCCTACTCCAGTAATTTCTGTTGATATGCAGAACTGGGGAGATCCCAACAAAGTAATTGCCCTTGGCATCTATTACTTTTGAAATGTATTGATGACAAAGGGTGTTTGATAAGGAACATTGGGGTATGAAAATTGTAATAACTTGGAAGCTGATGAACACCCGAGCCAGCAGGTAAGTTATTAAGTAGATTTATTGTAGTTCAATCCCAGGAACAAAACATTGGCATGTCCTTTCCAAGTCAGCATAACTCCAACTGCCAAGCTTAGAACCCTCACACACCAACACTCCACTCACACTGACATCACTACATTCCATTTAGCAGTGATGTCATCCACTCAGCTAGTAAGCACAATACAACACTTCTCCCTCCTTTACATTGTTGGAAACAGAGAATGATCACACCTAAACCATCACCAGACAAAACCCCTGCATATACGTGTGGCCAGCACGTAATGCTCCAACTAGTTACACCACTGGCGACAAGAAACTGCCCCCAGAGAACTCCAAAACCCCGACACACCAAGGAACAGGAAGTGCTCCACCAAAGGAGTAAGAACCCAATAAAACCTACATGGCACCCCCAAGATACTAACACTGTGCCAACACGTTGGGCCACTTGACACGTAAGTGTCTACCAAACCCTTATACCAAGTCCTACGCCCAACTCTACACCACTTCCACTCCTCCCTTTATAACAAACAGAGAGGAACCCAACGCATTCTACAAAGGGCTCACTCCTTCCAAAAACAGAACTGGACAACCTTCGAGAAACAAAATAAAAACTACGCACCTCCACCTGTTCCAAGCTGCCCCTTAGAACCTAGGTCCTGCCACGACCCAGCGTCCCCAATAGATAACTACCTAACACTCCTCAACCCTCAGTGCACAAACATCCTCCCGTCCTAGTCTGCCCCCTAGGACACCAGGGCTGCCACCCCCGGGCACACTCCACACAGCTCAACAGAGCAACAACAAGCACAACAACGGAACAGTTCACTACAGCACCCCTAAGGATACCACAAAACCACCAAACCCTTAACCTTAGAGAACCAACTCGCAAGAAAGCGGCACACAGCCAGGACCAAACACCTGGACTAGACACGCACCAACCACACACTAACCACCCTGGACCCCAGGTCCAGCCTACTGCCAGCCGCAGCACACCTACTACGCACCTTGGACCCCAGGTCCAGCCTACTGCCACCCGCAGCACACCTACCACATACCATGGACCCCAGGTCCAGCCTCCTGCGAACACAAAACGCAGCACACTTCACTTAAAGGACCCCTGGTCCGGCCAAACTGCACCAACGCAGCACACTCGCCACTCACCACTCACCTTGGACCTGGACCCCGGGTCCAGCCTACTGCCAGCCGCAGCACACCTACTACGCACCTTGGACCCCAGGTCCAGCCTACTGCCTCACGCAGCACACCTACCACATACCATGGACCCCAGGTCCAGCCTCCTGCGAACGCAAAACGCAGCACACTTCACTTACTGGACCCCTGGTCCGGCCAAACTGCACCAACGCAGCACACTCGCCACTCATCATGGACCCCAGGTCCAGCCTCACCTGCTGCACCCCAGCAGAACACCTCAATAACCAACCACTCCCACACAACGCAACGCTCACCTCACGCACCAATGCAAACCCCCCAAACCGGATGGTTGGCATAAACGCAAAACATTGCACACATTTTAAATACAATAATGATGTGTAAAAATGCATTATATCAACAATTATTGGTAAAGGATAACTGTAGGCGCATATAAATACACACAGCACAGGATAAACAATGCTGTTCACAAAGCAATTCAACCCGCAAGTGCCCCCACCCACGAGTCCGTACCCCCAATAATGGAAATACAACCTGCAAGAAAACATTTTAAGTAATGGACAGTTCCATCTGCATAGAATACGGATGAGTGACAACATATGCAATTTAACGCAATATAATGCAGGAACACACTCAACAACTCAATAGCACACAAGATTGCAATTTCTCAATACAACACAAAGCAATCACCCATACACAACTCTCAGCGCGCGCACTCACTCACTCACACGGGCCCATGCACACGCTCACACACTACACACTACGAACCAACATAGCCAGCACAATGATACAACAATTCACTAAGATATCTAGACTGTTTACAGCCTGCGCAGCACCATCTCGAGTCACAGGGCACAGGCAATTCCCTATACCTGCCCTGACAATCCTGCATGAATATAACGTAAATGCGGCACCAAAGTCAAACCTGCAGCTTCAAGCAACGTTCGCCCATGCAGGTAAGTGCGCCTCACTGATGAACCGCATCGTCCATGATGAGTTACTGCCATGTCTCCACACCGCGCACAGTCGACGAAACAAAATGCTTTCCTGCGCTCCAGCTGACCACGCTGGAACGCACGCAGAGACCCAGGCAACGTCACCGTTGTGGAACGTACGACGCTCCATCCAACCAATCGCACGCGTTCCATCTTCCCTTGCTGGAACGCACGCCCACAAAAAGGCCACGTCATCACTTCACCCGAGCTGCCGGCGAAGCAACAACACTGCCTCGCACGAATGGCCACGATTCCATGGAAATCCACTGCCCAGAACGCCTCCTCCGGACTCTCTCTCCTTGGACCACCGCCGCGGACCACTCGCGACAGCCGAAAGCTGGATCCGGACCCGTGCACTATGCGTCTATGCCCAAAAGCTCTCCTGGCAACTCTGTCACTGGGATCCCAGGAGTTAATCGCGGCGCTCAGATGCCGCTCGGGAACCGCTCGCTCCTCACCATGCTGGAAAGCAGAAGCCGCCTCCCTCTGCGAGGCTCCCGTGCTGGCACCGGCCACGTTCGAGCAGCTCACCTCAGGCTTTGAAGGTGCGGGGGCTCTGAACAGGACGTCTGAGCCAGAACAACAACTCCTCACGGCTCCGCACACCGACCTGTGTGCCGTACGATTCCCTTGGCACCGGCTGTCGATTTGCCAGTCACAAGCTCCACCCGGAAGACTTGTTCCTCACGGGAAACGCTCCACACACCGACACGTGTGCCGTCCAGTTTCCACAACACCTGCTGGGGATCTGCCAGCACAAACTCCACCCGGCCAGATTGGTACAGATGGCAGAAGCTCCCCGGGTACCGCACACCGAACTGTGTGCCGAAATTACCGTGTGGTTCCCAGAACCACACGGTAACTGGAACAGGCGGCCCACACTGGAACAGCTGTTGCTGTTGACACTGCACACCGGACTGTGTGCCGACTGGGACCTCAATTCAGCACCGCCCGGCCTACTGAAGAAGGAATCAGCCTAGTCCTACAACTGTGGGCCCCTCCTTGCTGACTTCCTCAAGGACATGGATTATATGGAGGGCAATGTTTCCTGGATCTGGTCTGCCCCCTCCACGACAGGTATCCCATCCTCGTCGCCAGTGTAATAACTTGGAAGCTGATGAACACCCGAGCCAGCAGGTAAGTTATTAAGTAGATTTATTGTAGTTCAATCCCAGGAACAAAACATTGGCATGTCCTTTCCAAGTCAGCATAACTCCAACTGCCAAGCTTAGAACCCTCACACACCAACACTCCACTCACACTGACATCACTACATTCCATTTAGCAGTGATGTCATCCACTCAGCTAGTAAGCACAATACAACAAAAATGATCTAGCAAGCTCCAGCTCTCTGGCCATTGACATTTGTTTATCTGGATATTTTGAGGCAGAAAGTTTACTAATAAAAAAAGTCAAAATATTAGCTAGGCATCCATATCGCGAGGTTACATGGTGCGTGGCTTTAAAAAAACAAAAAATCGCTGCTGAAGTAAAATGAAATGTTGCTATCAATCGTATGCAAGTACTAGTGAGGCGGCGGATTTCGTATTTAAGAAATGTGTGCGAGGTGTCAGTATTTTAATTTTGGAGTAAAGTGTCCATGTGTGGCAGGTAGGTTGGTCTGTGCTGCTTAATTGGCACACGGGTGAGCCTGTTCGCTGGGGGCAGCTTAACTTAAGCTGCATCGTGTTCGTGTGGCGGGCTACGGAAGTCGGAGCGCGGGCTTCCAGCTGACGCAGCACTAAAAGGAGGTAGCGGCTGCGGGTGACAGTTGGTTAAGGCGGGCAATTCAAACTGCAGAGAGGGAACAGGCAGACGCCGCACGCGGGTAGCTCCAAGTTCCTATGACGATGGCGGCCGCGGGCCTCCACGGATTGGGGTTGCTATAGTAAGCGCATCTTTCTGATGGGGAAAGCCGGCAGCGGTCTTCTCAGAGCAGAATCTCCGCAGAGCTTGGTATAGAAAGCCCGGCAATCGCCACAGACTTGCGCCCGACAGCAGAGATTCACAGGCTGCATATTTGCTTTAACCGTAGCCTTTCCTCCCGTCCAGTGCAGCCGCCCTCCATGGACTGGAGATGTGAGATTGGCAGCTTCTTGCGCCGCATGAAGGTGACTATGGCTGATGGGGCACTTTGAAGTTGAGAAATAAAATTAGAAGGGACGCAGTGGGTAAACTTTAATGTATAAGACTAAAATGTGGTGTCAATGCTGCTCCGGCATACCCTCCAAATAGTGTAACAAGGTGTTGCGAATTGATATATCACGCTTTGCCTCTTGCACTATTGGGAAGCATCTATTCTGTACTATAATACGTTTTTGATATGCTCAAGTCTTCCAATAGGCAGTTTTATTCCCATCTTGTTTACCAATACCAGTAGTGCATTACATCACATTATACAGTACCTGATGTCGGTCACATAAACATAAGAACTGTCGTGCATATTCTGAAACGGGCCATGCTGGTTCAGTGCACAATGGCTCCCACGGAATACACTGCAAGGGACCCCCGCAAACCACCAACACATAAAGGCCACTTCATGTAGTACTAATATTTTCACAGTTTGATCTCAGCCAGTTTGCAATGGAACAGTGCATGATGTGTGGTTTGAGAGCGATCAAAAACAAAGCAGTGCTTCCTGCAAACAATGTCTGAAGCTGCCATGCACAAAGCGATTGTCCAGTATCGTGAAACGCAGGGACTTGATTGCAATGCACATTGTGATCTCGAGCAAATACTACTCGAGCAAAGATGCTGAGCTCTTGTGTCTAAAAGGCATTAACTACCATGTGAAACACATTAATAAGCAATGGAATAAACGTTGTCTTACAGTAAACCCACATTAGTAATGACCATCTTCCCTGCCTTCTCCACGCAGCATTAGTTGGCATACGCTGATAGCTTTGTTTTGGGCACCAATAATGGTTTTGTGGACCCATTCACCCCTTTCAGACCAGAATATGAATTACTATGGCCCTCCTGCAGATTTGGGAGTTTTGCAAGCAATTTAAAAAAAAGTTATATCCACTTCCATTGTATTGTTTACTTTGGAAAGGTAAAATTAAACCTTATTTTAAACCCTTGATGTGCAGTAGCTCCGTGCTGTAGACTCCGTCGACTGAATATAGGAGAAATTAAATTGGCATAGGTATGGAGCAAGTAATCATTGCATAGAAGGTTTTGCAAACATTTGCTCCAAGTGTCCTGTTCAAAAGTTACTTATCCCAAACACAAAAGGGTGTGACAGCCACCGATAATCTTCATCCTTCCCGTCTATCCTAATGTAATTTCCCACCCAGAATAGCTGGTTTACTGGAGCAGAATATACTGTAGCAGACCTCAGGGATTTTTTATTTATTTATGGGCTGGGATGGACAGGTACAGCAACATCAATTGGCAAGCTATGCATATATAAGGAAACATACTGTGCTCGTTAAGTGATCCCCCTTATGCATTTTTTGAAACCAAAAAAGGTATATTAATAGAGGATTTTGGAAACCAGAGGTACTGTTCTATTCAGCGCTGTTCATTGTGGGACACTGACAGAAGCCCCCTTTCTGCTCCACTAAAAACAAAGTTGTGTGATGGTTCAAACTTCCAGGAAGATTTCTCGTCCTGGCTCTCTTTGGCCATGCATTGGGGAGCTTGGGAGAAGCCTCTGAAGTACTACAGAGGTGGATGAAAGGAGGGTCCGCAGAACCAAATAGGGTGGGTTTAGAAAAAGGTTACTGCCTCACATTTTCTTTATAAGCAAGAGCTTATAGATTTATTAAATGTGCTACGTTTGTATTTTTCACAAAGATAATACACATATGCTAACTGCATATTGCTAGGTCTGTAACTCTCTGAAAGTGTTTTGCAGTTTCGCATTCAATGTTCAGCCATTTCCAAATACAAAACTGCTCTGAAGTAGCTGCATGGAGAGAGGCAGGAATTGATCAGTTCAACCTTTTTGCCGCCTCTGCACTTAGTACTTTCTGTTCAAGTTGCAGCAGCTGCCAGCTGATGGTCTTCTGCAGGAATTCAGCCACCAATGTTCCCCAGTCGTTGGTAGTTCTGGGAAAACTAGATTTGCTTCCCTGTCTCCAATTACAACAACCCAAAGTGGCCAGGTTCCTGGCTATGACTAGCCTCTGGGGAGAGGATGAAGAATCAGGTTGATGCCTCCTTCTCCCAACCTTGTCCTGCAACCACTATAAGCTGAAAGGACCTGACCTGAAAGTTGAGCTGAGCTGGAGGGCCATTAACTCTGTACTGTTGGGACCTGATCACCTTAGACCCATCATCCTGGCTCACTGCTTAGCCCTTTGGTGCGAGCCTTCCTTGTGCTCCACCCCAGTGCTCAAGGGTCCCGGAAAAGGCACAGAGGTGCAGGGCACAGTGATTACTAAAGCATCCCAAGTGCAAGTGCATCTGTAGAGTTGTACTAGTCAGAGTGGACAAGTTCCTGCACTTCACCATAACCAGAAATGAGTCCATGTTTCGTGCTATTACCTCCATGCTAAAATATGGCTTTTTTCTTAGGCCCTCCGCTTTACATTATGCAGCCCTTCAATCAAAATATACCTCCAACATAGGTCTCGTTTTTGGGCACCCTTTTCTGCCCATGCTAATCTTATCTGGTCGGCTTGAATTGGCTTCCTAATTCTTTTCATTTACAGTTTGGTTTCCTCTGTATAATCTTAGCACCAGGAGACCGCCACAATAACAGAAGTTGTGATATAGTGACCCCTTTACAATACATTAAAACTGTGCGTTTACTGTAAAAGATATGAAGCCGGCTGAAGACAAGGGAAGCTTCGATGAATGGTTGTTTACATCCTGTAATTAACAAAGGCGCAGTTCAGCTATGATTTAAACACTCCTTGTTCATTTATTTTTATTGCAACAACTTTTTGGTGTTACTTACAATAGGCATCTTAGAGAATGACATTGTGGTAGTGACATTTTGCTGTCTTTGACATAGTTTTGTCGCCATACAAGGTGTTTGTTACTGCAGGCAATGGAACAATTTCCTTTATTCTGGCCTTTTTTGAAACTGCGCCTTAAAATTACTGCTGTTGTGCCCAGTGTTATGTTGAAATAACATTTTTCACGATGTCGGGGAATAACTGAAGAGTATGGGGGCAGTCGGAACACTTTCGTTTTTATACAACCCTGTCGGTTGCCTAGAAGACGACAGTCACTTGGAGTTACCTCAGTAGGAAAACCTAGACGAATGCAATGTCTTAGTGAACATCTTATTTATTGGAAGAAACGGCCTCAGAGTTTGGACGTTTAAGGTGGGGGTGACATCACTGCATAACACAAGTATTGGCATTGCCAATAGTTTTGGCGTTTGAATAGGCACTGTATAAGTATGTGACAGGTATTATGTCATAATCCGTGGGATTGATTATGGCTATGAGTGTTGTGATGGTGGTGATGTCACTGGGACTCTGGTGGAATGTTGATGTATGTTTGGTGTGCAGTGTTCTACTGGGGACAGTTGGTCCTACGCTGCTGGGCTAGATGGATGTCCCAGTGCTTTCTCTACTTTGCAACTAAGAGAAATAAACCTACATGTAAACTACTTACCTTCTGGTCTTGGTCTTATGGCGAAGGAGTCCTAGTTTATCACTGGCGACGAGGATGGTCCTGCTGGGAAGGGGCAGTAGATGAGGAGCGCTGCCTTCCAGGGAGACATCCATCAAGCAGGAAGAGGCTGCAGGCCGGGCGGTGCAGAGGGGTCCAATACAGTGGTCCAGGTCGGGGACCCGGAAGGTCCAGAGTCCAGGTGGCGCCAGGGCTGTGGTGGCCCAGTGACTGGAAGGTCCAAAATCCAGGTGGCATCAGGGCTGAGGTGGCCTACTGTCTGGGGTGGCGATCGGCGCCCGGACTCCTGAGGAGCTGTCCACGGGTTCAGCAGAGGTGCCAGAAGGGCTGCGGTGGCTCCTGCAGTAGCTGTGTGCGGTAACGGAAAGACAGCGCCATTGATACCGTTTGTTTGGGGCAGTGAACTGTTGGAGAGATGGCTCACTGCCCAGTGTGGTGTCATTTTGTTGGCCCTGGTTGAGCGGTGTGGGTTTCCGGCAAAGGTGTCGGAGGGGGCTGCGGCGGCCTCCTCGGAGGCTGAGGACTGCGTATTGGCTCTCCCATCATGTGTCCTAGAGAGGATGACACTGCGGTGGTGCGTGGTATGCAGTGGGGCGGGGGCTCCGAGTATCCGTTTGGTGCAGGACGTTGGTGGGGGCATGAAAAAGAGGGCCGGGAGGAGCTGCGGGGGAGCGGGCAGTACAGCAGCAGAGGTTATGCGACTATGTGGACTCTTCTGTGCCTGCAGAAACAATGATGACGTCGCATTACGGAGGAGTGTGCCGGCGTCCTCAGCTGGAACGTGGCGTGTCTTTGGAACGCAGCGCTTACGCTACTGATTGTTGCTGCTGTGTTCCAGGTAGACGGCTTAAAAGGAGATTATGGAAGTGTAGAACGTTTTCTGCACGTTTCGGGAGCATACGTTGTGTCCGAGGAGACTGTGTTGGATGATACGGGGTCATACAGTGTGGCTAATTATTGGTACTTTAAAGTATGCGGCGGGGCACAGCAACTGTTCTTTGGATGTGTCAAAGAGAGGCAAGGAGGTCGCAAAGTGCTGGAAGGGCGGCGTTTCTTTGTCATCTGCTTCATGAGATGGACACGACAGCAGGTTTCTTGCAAGATGTGCCGCGACACTGTAGTGAGCTTAAGGGAGCTTGATCCTGACTTGTGGGGCCTTTCCAGAAAGAAGGTGTTCAAGGAGTTGGAGGTCTAATGTCAGGTAGGCGTTGGGGGAGGCCGGCGTTGTTATGTATGCTGTTTGTGTTCATGTTGTGGCCTCCGGGTTTAGTACAGATGTGGTTCGGTCCTGGGTTAATGTTAGCAGTTTATGGCCTGTTATTGATGTACTGTTGTTGTGTTTATGTGGTGGCCTAATGTTTAGGATCTTCCCTGGGTTTAGTATGGACTCGTGGGTTGGGGTTCATGGATTCATGGGCAAAGTTGTAATGTTGTTGTTGACATAATGTTTGCTTTGCAGGTTGGCTGAAGTGGACATGTGGGTGGGGGCAAGGCGCAGGGTCTTTGGTGCCATGTTCACTTGCATTTGTTCACTTGCATTCATTTTTGCATTTAGACACCTGACTTGCATTTTGTTTTGCTCTTCAGGGACATGTTGGGGTTTGGCGCAGGAAATGTAGCGCCACAGACCTGATCTGGTTTTCCATAACTGTGGGGTTTTACATGTTGTCCTGCGGTGTTTGCCGGGTTCGTAGGGGCATTTCCCCTGGTTATGTGTGGATGCTGCCAGAATTCTTAAGGTAGCAAGGTGTGTCTGGCGGGCAGTGAGGTGCTATCTGAGTCAATTTTTGGGGGCAGTGAGGTGTTGCCTGGGTCATTTTTGGGGGCAGTGAGGTGCTGTCTAGCGGGCAGTTTGGTTCTGTCTGGGTCATTTTTTTGGGGGGGCAGCGAAGTGCTGTCTAGGGGGCAGTGAGGGGCTGTCTGGGTCATTTTTGGGGGCAGTGAGGTGCTATCTAGTGGGCAGTGAGGTGCTGTCTGGGTCATTTTTTTGGGGCGGGCAGTGAGGTGCTGTCTAGCGGGCAGTGAGGTGTTATGGTGTGTAGTGGTAGGATCATAGATGGACATAGACATGTTGGCCACATGTCTGTGTGGGGTTTAGTTGCTGAATGGTTAGTTGGTTGCGATGCAGGGGTCTCCAAGGTGAAGGACTTTTTGTTGGTTCATCTATGTTGTGGTTCATTCAGCGGGTTTGTAGCTGAGTGGGTGGGTTCTGGGAGGAGCTTGTGGTTGAGTTGTTTTATGTTTTTTCATTTGAGATCTTGGTTAGATCCTGTGGTGTAGTGGTTTGGGCTCAGGGGGAGTAAATGGTGTATGAGCCATTCAGTTTTCGTAAATTGCACTTATTAGAGGTTTCTACCATGGGTCCAGTTTGTGTGATTGAAGAGAGGGGCATATGTCATAATGTGTGCTTGTCATGATCATGATTATGGCTATGAATGTTGTGTTGGTTGACGAGAGGGACATATGTCATAATCCGTGGGATTGATTATGGCTATGAGTGTTGTGATGGTGGTGATGTCACTAACATTGTAAGTGGAGTGTTGGTGTGGTGATGTCACTGGGACTCTAGTGGAAATTTGATGTATGTTTGGTGTGCAGTGTTCTACTGGGGACAGTTGGTCCTAAGCTGCTGGGCTAGATGGATGTCCCAGTGCTTTCTCTACTTTGCAACTAAGAGAAATAAACCTACATGTAAACACTTACCTTCTGGTCTTGGTCTTATGGAGAAGGAGTCCTAGTTTATATCATATTACCATCATATTCTCAGCTAATCACACCTTTTGGACACATGTCCAAGTCCTTGAATAATCGCCAGGGATTGACATCAAATGTACAGGTACACCATCCAATGAAGGCATAACCTGTTACGACGTATCCATGTACTCGCAACATTGTTGCATGTGTGTGCACTGTTAGTTTGTATGGTACACCTGTGTGTGGGTGGTATTTGGGTGGAGGGGGGCGGCCTCTTTGTGGGGACACTGTCCCTGGGTTTGTGGGCTGTGCGAGTGTGGGGAAAGTGTGTGTGTGTGTGGTTAGTGATGGGAGGGGGTAGTGTTAGTGTGTGTAATTCAGGGAAACATGCGTTGGAGCGCTGTGAGGTGGGGAGGGGCTGTTTTGTGGGGGAAGCAGGGTGTGGGCGGGTGTGTGGAAGGGGCAGTATGTGTGCTGTGGCTCTCTCGGGGGAACTGTGTGGGGGTTGGTAGGATGCGTCAGGCGGTGGAGGGCTGTGGGTGGGAAATTCTAGGTATTGCAAATCCCAATCGCACCCCTCCCTCATTCTAACTGCGTTTGCATCTTTAAGAGGACATAATTCATAATAAGGTAGAAGGCATGTCTACCATCTAACTCAGGCTGGCCAACGCCATATTTATAGAGTGCGCCAGCTGACTCTAGGGAAAATCATGCCAGGCCTCCTTGGCCAATGGCGGCATTGTGGCATATCTGAAGGTTTTAAAACCTTACCAATCCCATTTCACAAAAGCACTTTAGAAACTCATTAATCGACCATCTTCATACAGTTGTCTTATAGTGGTGGCTAAATGTAAAGCCAATTTTGTTTTTGCTTTGAAAACCTGTTTGCTCATAAGGCAGTCTCTGGGAAGTACGCTACAATAGTCCTTGCCGATACTCTTTGATATTTAGCAGTGACCAAGGATCCTTTTGCTTTTTGCAACATAGGCTTGCTCAGATGAGTGTTTTATTGATTTTTGGGACATACATTTGCCAATCCAATGCGGTGTCGGTAAACCATGCCAGCAAATACTGCATCTGAGCTTCTTGTAGTACACCATAAAATCAGGCAAGCAAGTGCATGCCCCGCCCTCCAATACCTCTTATGACAAGTGCAGCATAGCAGCTGAGCTGGCAGGCTTCTCGCACCTCAGAAGTCACTTCAGTAAAATTATTCAATGCACCAAAGGCAAGTCTCTTGTCTCTTGCTTGCCATTATTTTGACATGTGCAAGAATCTGGATGTGTAGGAATCTGGGGAGTGCTATCCTCCATCAGTGCTGATCTTCTCGTGACTGACTGGGGAAAGACCCAACCAAAAGTTAGTTGCCGTTCAGTGCCCCCAATCTGTTTTGCAACTTTTATTACATAACCTCTGCCGAACCTGAATGCATATTAATGCTTCTGTACCAACTGTTATGGGGAAGTCTTTCTAAGTGTGGGCTTGCAACTGATCCATACGATACATAATCTGTGCATTCTAACTGATTTCAAATCTTGACATTAGGCCAAATTGATCAGTTACTTCCAACATCTTAGGAAAAATACCAGTGGGCCCATCATGTATGATAACCCAATCACCATATAAAAAGGTTACATGACTTATCTAGCTTGACACCTTTGTCACCAAAGCCCAACTTTTTTGGGGAACCCCTACTGACTTGAAAGATCGGTCCCATTAGTTTCACTGGTATTTACCAGGTTATCACTCGTCCTAGACTTGATTATACGTCAACCAACACTAATGTATCATTCGGATGTTCTTAGCCTTGCCTTGAAGAAGACCCTGTGGCTGAACATCTAATAAATATAAACCAGCCATTTTACTTTATGTCCATCTGAACATTTGTGAATCACATAAAATTTTCAAAATGACCAGCGCATGTTAGCATAGGCTCCTCGTGCTTCATGGATACCTAGTGACTATAAAATTCATCTGCACCAAATATTTTGTGCACCTGCAGCATGTTTTCCTAATCAGTCGTGTGAAACTCTTTGTGTATACCCAACCTGGCAATGGCCAAGCTGCTGTCAATGCCTTTGTGTTGGTTCCAGAATCATAAACGTTTGTTCTGGTTTTCATTGTGGTATGAACCCACATTGATCAATGTGCACAAACGTGTGTTAGTCTCCTCACTAGTACCTGTGATTATTCCTACAGAGTCCTCACAAAAACCCTACCTGAAGTCTCCTCCAAGGTGGCCAGGGAAAGGCAGCCGCTTCCTGATCTGGGGGTTGGTATTAGCCGGCAGGATCACCTGGGAAGAGAAGGGGAACAGGAGACCTCAGTTAGGTGAAACAGTATTTGTCTTCCACAAAGAAGGAAAGATCTGTAATACCAGAATATGTAACCGCTTGCTGTCAAAAAGGGCTTTTATTTCCAAAAGCGAACAGTCTGAATGTTGGTGAAAATAATCATAACCAGTTTTGCATTGGGAGTAAGAAATCCCCTCTTAAAGTCACTGACATTCATAGAGATGACAACTCCTATGGTTACAGAATCTAGATTAATATTTAAACTCTTCATTGAATCCTTATAACATTAATTTAGGGAATATAATTAGGAGAGACAGGAACTTGGTAATATTTCCACTAGAAAAAATTATTTTAACCTTGTGGACTTAAGGTCCCACAATGCCCAAAGTACTGGGATGAAGAAAAGGGCTGCAGAGGCACGAGACTACAAATTGCAGCCTGATGGTGTTAATGACCTGCTCTCGAGGGAGACTGGGAGGCATAAAAGGCCCCCTTAGCTGCAGGCCATGAAGGAAAGTAGTATTAGGGGGAGGAGGTGGAGTAGTCATGGTACCTCCACGTTGAAGCAGTAGCTGAGGGAGAACAGACACCGGGACCACTGTCGTGTGTTGAGCGCTTGCCAGTCCTGAGTCTCTTCCTCTGGAGGCCTTGATTTGCAGAGGTTGTGCAGTGGCAAGCATACACTTTGAAAGCTTTCCCCAAAGTAAACGGAGAGCCTGTGAAGTGAAGAAAGCTCTATTTCCGACTAGCGCAGACCTCAGGAAGCATGTTGCCGGGCTTCACAGGGTAGCAGAAGACCCAGAGGCAGCGGAGTGAGCGCATGCGTAAGCCGTAGCATGTGGGTTCACTATTGTGTTGAGACCCTGGAGATCGCTATTTGATTGCCCGCTGGCCAAGCCTGGGTGCCCTGAGAATGGAACTAACATAAAGAGTGAAGTGGCAAAACAACCTTATTTTGAATACCAAACTGATGTAAAGCTGAACAATAATCATGTTGAAAATCAAGCTGATTTAAAGAGAAGGTGGCAGAATAAGAACTTGAAAAACAGACACGAAAGGTGTGATTGTATTTGTGAGTCAGAGTAAGTGCCGGCAACAAGAGATAGCAATATTACGAGAAACCAATACAAACAACTATTGCCACAGCCAAAAGAGGGCAATTAAGAATCCAAGTGTTTGTAAAACATATTGCCCATATGTAAAGGAGGCCATAAGAACGGCGGACTTGAACACACATTGCCAAAGCCAAAGAAGTATAATAGTGAGAGAAAACCATTGTCCGCATTTGGTTTAAGTGGAAGTGGGGAAACCAGAGTGGAAGGTGGCTCTCCCTTTGACAGAATATTCAGGAGGAGTGCCACATAACCTGCATTGCATGTGGCAATCGCAAGGGTGTAATAAACAGCACCAATGCCTTGCTTGTCTTCTCAAGAAAAAGTAGTCAAACCTGAAGTTGTAAACCAAAACACATTGCTAACTTGTTGGAAGCAAACCTTTATCACAGAAGTACTTGTAGGTACTTGCATTTTGCCCTGGCAGGAGAGTACACGAGGGCAGAGGATCTTGTAGTAGACCTGACAGGTGAGTGGACCAGGTGGAAATCATTTAAGTACTGTGGTGTGGTTAAGTCTCGACACGGATAGTATAGCTCAGTGGCAACATGCTCGCCTTGGAAACAAGACGACGCAGAACAACACAGGTTCGAATTCCGGGTCCGCGTTTAGAATCCTTTTCTGCATTAAGCACTGTATAAAACACCAATTATAATATAATATTTATAACAAAGAAGTGGAAGAATCACCAATGTGTTTTCTTTGTGTGACCTGTTAAATTATAATTGATGGAAGCATTCGTGGTTTGATAAAAAGTTGCTTTGAACTCTGTCACCAGTGGATAGAGGAAAAACTTGTGGAACTGTTGGTTGAGTTCAAGTTGGAACAAAAAGAACTGTATTGAAAAGTTGTTGAAAGACCAGGATTTCCTTATCCTTTTGAAACCGTTGAATAGAATCCCGCTTGAATCTGGGGAAGGGGAATTCGCCCAGATTAAAAGTTACCCGGTTGTGAACATAACTGTTTCTGTTATATTTTGAACTGCCATAGATTACCTTGTTGAGTTGTTGAATGTACAGAGGGACAGATACCTTTTGTGAGTGTTTCCTTTAGTTTATTTTAGGCAGGGAAATCCTCGTCAGGGTAGGAATAGTGAGGTGTTTATCCAACATTTTGAGTTAATTAAAAGGCATCTTTTGAACCCCTCACATACCCTTGCTAAGTATCTTAGTGTCTATATTTATTAGACCATTATAAGTATTTATCCAACATGCCATTCCTCAGCTTGGGCAACAGAATCATCGGCCTCCCTCAGTGATTCAGGCCGTTGCCACGTTTCAATTGCTTCTTTGAAAATTTTAAGCGGTGGCTGGGCTAGGCGATCCATACACCTACAGTAAAAGTGAATGGTAAGCTGTCTCCTCTCACTGTTATCCCTGCCTGTTCTTTTTATGGCCCACTCAACATGCTCTGCAGTCAGGGCAGGTCTGGGCCTCCCTCGGTCATCAATGTTTAACTGCGGTAGCTTTGCCTCCTCTAATGAATAGGGACATAGCTGCATAGCATATGTCTGCTAAAAAACACTCTACGGTATACAAATACCTTCTTGACCCATTCATTTTCTCAGTTAACCACCCGCTTGGGTTGTACAATATGTTGCAGGCACCTTTGGAGATAGGTGAAGACAGTGCTCCAGATAAGATTTAGAAGTGGGGGTATTTTATGCCCTATTTTTTTATACATAAAATGATGGATGTAAATTGAATTCTCCATGAGTGTTTTATAAGTGGCAAAAAATGTTTTAACTGGAAAATTGAATTTCTTTTTGTAATCGTTATTTCTTTGCACCTAGCTATTCATGCACATACAAGATACAGGTTTACGTCTTCTGATCAGGCAGTTATAACAGTATTTTCTTCCTGTGCTACTGTTAGGAAAGATTTCTTAATTGTAGGTAATTTTCCTTCCATGTGGCAATCCCTAAACTTTTTGCTGTTGTTTTCACCCTGATCTAGACTTTGCCAGAGAAGCGCAGCCTTCCGCCGCACTTCTCTGGGCTTTCGCTCCATTCTTACAGGGGAACTGACATGCCCTTAAGACAGTCAGTACCGGGAAACGTTGCTTTCCGTAGTTCTTTTCTCATGTTGCAGCTTTCGCACAACATGGCACAAGAGTGTACCGTAACTTACATTACCGCGCTCTTGGGTCTCTAGTCATTCTACAGGCCCTAGTAACTCTCGATGGATTTATAACAAACTGTGCAAGTATATCACGGACGGGACTGGTGGCAGCGATCGTTTCTTTATGTTTTGAACTCCCTTTTGCCCTGTTAACCACGCCTCTCGCGTTTGGCCAAAATGGGTGGCCTGCTTCCAAAATGGCCATGCCACAAGGTTCTTTGTCCTGTCCGCTGACCGTCTTGCCCCTTCACCTTCCCCCGGTCGAGCCGACCCGGGTGCCATCCTTATTTCGGCATGTACTTTCCCTCGAAACACAGATGCTTTTGCGGGCTTCTGCATGCCTTGTGTGTGCCTCCAGGATTTGGGCTGGGATGTCTGGTCCCAATACACATCCTGGGTGCCAGAGTCTCTGAATGCCTGGGACCACTGTGGTCCGTGATAGGTCCACGTATGGTGTGAGTGTTTTGTGAGCAGATCTCCCATTGGGTCCTCTCCGTTTTGGCGCGAAGGGAACTCTGGATAAGAGGAGGCTGGAAACACCACTACCGTGTTGATCTCCTGAGTTCTCACGAATGTCGGATACAGGAGCCAAGTATCCTGCAACTAAGGCTGAACCGAGGAATCGCTGGTGACCCGCTGAAGGACTGCTCCTCTGCACTGCTGTCGCCCTGTGAAACCATTCTGCCTCTGATCGAACGAGAAGGCCTGTACTGGTACTTCGACCCTTCGGAATAGTGGGAACAACTATTCTCGGCATCTTCATCATCTCCTGCACGTAAGCCTTCGGAAGCGTCTCTGGGCCATCCAGTGGACTAGCCAGCTTACCCAGGAGTCCTGCTCTGTCACCGCCGTCAGGTTGCTGCTGTATTCTGAGTCCTTGACACTCTCACACAATTCGTACACTTGGCATTCACAGGTCTGAAGTGAGAAGTGTACATTGGGCTGAAATGCACACAGCCGCTTCGTTGCCCTGCTGTGGTAACAATCTGTGCGGGTTCACTGCGTTTGGGACATCCTCAACTGTAACTTCTGCTGCTGCGGAATCTATACGACGGCGAGACGTCCCCTGCTCGTATCTGAAACTGCCAGCACTGAAACTGACGCGGAGAAGCCTGGGTCTGCCGGCATCGGGGACCGGTGAGTAGCAAGGCTAGGAACCGGTCGCCCTCCTGCAGTAGCCGGTAGCTTTTCCTCGCTGTTAAACAGCACGCCTTTTTCGCACTCGCACTCTGCTTCTGCCCACAAGTGGAGGCTGCGCTTGAGTAGCGGAGATCTGTTCGCCCTCCGTTGTTCACCGCTCTGAACTGCCGATTTCCGTGAAGAGACTCCCCTTGGCCCATTGGCACCAGCGTGTGCAGGTACCTTGGAGCACAAGGCTCCACTCTTCGTAGGGCTTGGACTTCTTTCTAGTTGGGTGGCCTCTGAAGGCGAACTGGGTCTGACGATTACTCGCACTGCCTGTTTTTCTCCCCATCTAGGTGGTCTGCATATTTCGTGCTTCGAACTCTTTAGACCCTTCGGTAATATTGTATATATATTGTATTTGATTGTGATGTGTTGGTTTACTTGAGTTTTACCGTGATTCTTTACTATGGTCAATGTTACAAAGGCCTTGTAATAAAAGTGTCTATATTTTTAATATAACACCTGCTTGGAGTAATTTGTAAGCGTCCTTGCTTTGTGTGCTCATTGCGGGCTTTCAGTCACCCTCACCCCTCTTGAGACATAGTCTTGTCCGCCGCCATCGCTACCCTGATTGGTCTGGCTTGTCCAGAGGTTACCCTGTTCCAAAAGACTAGGCTGGCCTTCTGAACCTCTGCCCCTCCAGGACAGAGTTCAGAAATCCATCTTACCAGCTACTTCGTGCATTACCGGTCCAAACATACCCATGGTGCTGTGTGGGTACGATCTGGGGCATACAGACTATTTCCTATTTTTTGTTTTGCATATTTCTACTCCCTATTCCTATTTTTTGGGACGATTTGCCAATTTATAAAGAGTAAAAGTGGGGAGATATGTAAAATTAAGTCACGTGATTGTAGAGGAAGTATACTGTTGATTAGGCATAACATCAAACCGCAGGAGGCAATGGATGTGGTGTCTTTTGTTGCCAAGATGTACTTGTGAAAGGAGTCCATGAAGATGTGGGGCATTTTATGTTGATTTTTAAGAAATCTATTCCTCTGAGGAAGGAGTGGCTGAAACCACACTAATATTAGAACCTACGCAGAAGCATTGTTTTTAATATAGCATTGTAATGAGAACTTCATTTTTAATTTGTTTGACTGTTAGTGAACCACTGTCTTAATAGGCCGATCTAATTAGATTGTGTGCTTTCTATATTTTCATTGTTTGGCAATTGTGTTTTAGGCATTTTATGTGTATTTAATCCTATGCTGTTACTGTATGATTATATTTTTATGTTTTTGTGTGTGATCCTACTGTGTTTTGTATGGTGTTAATGCAGTAATATCCGATGTAATAAACTACTACTGGCAAGCTAAAGCTAACCGCGCCTGTGTGTTGTACATAACTTAATTGATATGTTTAGGGCTCCTCTCCCAGTTAACTAGCCATGTCAACATGTGCCCTTCAGTTCCCTTCCCTACATGTTGTATGCATTATAAACATGCTTACCCGGCATCCAAATCATTAACTTTAGTGCACGTTTTTGACACTACATAAAACATGTAGAGTCACGCTTTAGGCTCCCCATTCAATTAACATAAATACCGGAAGTGTTCTTGTT
The DNA here is from genome assembly GCF_040938575.1 of Ambystoma mexicanum. NCBI lineage: Eukaryota > Metazoa > Chordata > Amphibia > Caudata > Ambystomatidae > Ambystoma > Ambystoma mexicanum. The sequence continues at coordinate 921,833,382 of NC_090933.1, read as the reverse complement.
TTCTCTGAAGTAATTAATTATGGCTTTGCTTATTGTATGAACAAAAATTATAGCCCTCAAAGTTCAATCCTTAACATCCACTACGTTGCAATTTATGCACTCCTCAAATGTCTCCTTGATGGACGAGTGATCAGAGAAAGCCTTGTTTAAATAATTGTCCTGATTTAACTTTTTTCCAGAGGTTGCTTAGCCCGCCACAGCTCTACCATACTGTATTTAAATGATACAATCTGTAAATGACACGATTCTGAGTTTAATTGCCTGGTTGAGCCAGAGAGCTATCAAGACTCAAATTGAGGATGCAGTCGAAATCCCTTCCTCATTTCAAGCAATGATGCTGTCCGTTTTTAAGAAGCAATGCTATTTTGTTGAAGAAACTTGAATCATTGTGTGTTGAACATATACATGAATACAAAAATGCATTCTACCCCACAGTGACATAACAGGAGCCACAGATCTGCCTAATTGATAAATTACTGCGTTTTACAACACCTGGAAGCTGAGGGCTTATCCATATTAGTGTACAAAAGGTAGGGGAATTTAAAAGGCAGAGATCTATCCACTTCATCTAGAGTCCATTTTTTTTTTTTGGGCAGGTCTCTAGCCTTGCATCAGTTCCATCTTTATAGCATCCCTGCTGACGCACACAAGAATTTACTGTCTTTTACCTGTATTATGTATTTTCAGAACAATCCATAATAATACCTTGCATTTAAACTTGAATTGTCATTCTATTTGCTATCAACTCTAATCCACAAACCACATGTATTATTTCAAATTGCAAGTTACAAGTCCGGTTTGAAGTCGCTTGCCTCCTCCGTTATCCACGTGTACACAAAACACCATTTCTTACTAGCCAATTGAGTCAATTATCAATCACCAGTGGCTAGTAGCAGGTACACATTTTAAACTTTGCCTAAACTGCTCCTGAGCCTCCATAGAGCCCCAAGCGATTACTAAGGCCCATGGTTCTTCTAGGACCAGTTCTGATACCGTATTTGGTTCCCTCAGTGCAGCACCATTATTACCATCTAGACTATGGTCTAGATGCTAGTTGTCAAGCACGTCGCTGGTGACTTAATTGCAGCTAAGGGGTGGCACAGTTTTTCTCAACAAGCCCTTCGCATTCATCAGATTTGGTGTGCCCTCGACAAGGTCTTCAGTGTTGTAGGTCTTTGAAGTCAACCATAAAAAGTGCCCAAAAAAAGTCAACACCAACAAGACTTCCTGCAAGTGTCTAATCCCATTGCAAAGCCCTCAGTACCATTCTACACTTTAAAGACACAGAAGAAGAATCATTGTGAGGGTCGAAGCAGAGACTCCAAGCCCCCCACACACAGGCTTCTCCTTGAAGGGATGCTTCACTGCTACATTGTAACCCATCCAGTTTGGATTGGACAGTTTGTTCAGAGCCACTTGCTAGAATATCTCCTATTGACCAGATTACCCTTGCTGAGGTACAAAAGGATGTGCTAAACCTTACCATCCCCATGTAGTCCCTCCATCTTGTTGGTGCTTGCAGCAAAAAGGTCCCCAGAGGCCAAAGACTTGCCTCAAGACGTTTTAATTTTGGATGTCTGGAAAATGTTTCAATCTTAATCTGACACCCCCTTCAAACTGGATCTGACCAATACCACCTTAGTTATCCTGGAGCTTTTCTTAGGAGTGTGTAGTGTGTTTGTATTTATTATTTATAAAGCGCTTTTGCTAAAGCGATGTACAAAAATGATAAAAACTGGTGCATAAACAATTATCAGTGATAGCAGTACAATAATATCAGCAGAACATTATTTTCACAGTATCGGAAAGAAGATGGGCCACCTTGGGCATCGAAATAAGCATTGAACTAGCTGGAGCTTAAGGTTGCTCTTGAGTGTTCGGCATCACTCCGTAAGCAGGAGCTACCTCTGGGGAACCAGAGCTGTCATGCAGCGTTCTGCAAATCTCACTCCATTATAAGATGCACATTGTAATATTTGTTGATTATATATGACCAATTACGCTTTAAATCTCTAGATGCGTCTTAAATGCTCATTTAGCCACAATCCCAAACAGAGTTACTGTCACATGGGTATGTTTGCGTAGCACCAGTTTCCTCTGGGGAGCCAAATATAGCTTCTGGTAGCTGTTGTTGTTAAGCCAACCAGGCTCTCCTAGGCTATCACCAGGAGCAAAATAGCTTTCAAGGACTTTGAACCCTCCCCTCCTGATGATGCTGGCCGAATGGTCTTGGTTGGGAAATGAGATTTGCTCTACTTATAAGACTACTAATAGAGCTGCCAGTTCCTTTAGCTTACTATGATGGCATGATCACACTCAAAGTGCCTCCCAAGATGTAGCAGACTTTGACTACAAATAGAAATTGCCCTGGTCTAGCCTGGCTGAGATCATCCTGGGCAAGGCTCAGTGACTCAGCGCGTAGTCATTGGTCTTCCGTTCACAATGAAATCCCTCTTTGGTTTGCATGCAGATGATGATTCCAGAAAGAAGACCGAAGCAGACACCCTAAAATTGGTTTGTCTGGAGACTAATAAAAAGGTGCAAGACATAATTTCAGTTCTTGTCCAATAAATGCCAACAAAGACGTCAATCTTCTTATGGAAAACAACATCTTACCAGAAACCAAGATATTTGAGAATCAAAACGTATCAAAAAGGAGTGTAGCTATTAAACAAATGGGGATGGAAGGTGAAGCGGAACTGTAGTCAGTGGCAGAGAAGCCTTTTCAGTCCCACAAGCAGTACAGGTCAGGCAGTCCCATGCTCCTAAGCATCAAGGGCCAGGTGCGCTATACAAATAAGCAAAAAACAAATACAAGGTGGGCGGCAGTATTGATAGCAATTTTCCATTTTGACAATGTGTTGACAATAGATGATTGAGTCATTGATTTCCTAAAAACGGATACAATTAGACATGTTCAAGACCCTAGTCCCCATCATTGCCATCAATGAGACATAATCCATCTTACTTGCTTAGGCCGAAGCAGGAAATAGTGACCGAAAACAAATACAAGAGCTCAGTGAGGGAAGGCAATTTACTCTCCATGTTCTGTTTGAGAAAAAGTATTTTAGACCAGGTGAGTCCTATTTTGGACCCCAGAGTAGCAAGCAAGTTTGCAAAATAAGAAAATGCATAAATCTGCACTAAATCTTTCTGCACCTGGCAGAAGTGGTGCCATTATTCTTCAAGTTACACATTTGCACTTTCCAATTGCCGTTAAGAAAAAAGCATTGGTTTTAGAGATTTGTGGCAAACAATTCCCACGTTTAGGACAAGGTCATTTTCTTCAACTGCACATTCTCGGAGTGCATGGCTAAAGTTGCTGCGCATCTGAAGAATGTGAAAATAATAATCTATCCTTACCTAGATGCCCAGCTCATAAAACTGATTTAGCTCAGAGAGACAATCGGACTTTAATTCAGGTTCCCTCTTAACTTGGCCTGCAGATCAATATGAAGAACTCCATAATGAAAAAGCCGAAAAGAATTTGCTTCTTGGGGCTACTAAAGACAGAGAGGTTGCTAAAGTGTTTCGTTGGGAGGAGAGATTATCATCATTAATACCAAAATGCCAATTGATTCCTACACTGATTCCTACCGCATCCAGGAAGAGCTTGTCCATAATGGGGTTGATGACATCTTGCATCTCCTTTGTGCTTCAAACCAACGTACATAAGAGACCTCAGGGCCTGTAAAATCTACTAGCACACTCGCATTGGTGAGGAGATTCTATGACGGGTGTGTAGCATTTGGATGGTACTCAACCTTGCAGGTAAGTATGGGGATTTTTGAAACCTTTATTTGACATTCACTGCAATCGACCTTTGTTTCTGGTTCATGGTAAATAGAAGTTTCACTGTGCATGGCTGTTATTTGGGTGGCAGCATTACACTAAAATATGAAGTGTGGTTATGGTGACATGTGCCAATTCACTGAAGCACTGGTACATATTGATGTGGCAGGACTGCTATGCTATGCATGATTGCTATCCTATGGTATACTACATTGGATTCTTTCATATACATTTAAGCCTTGCATCTTCCTCAGCTTCCGCCTGCCCGCGGCACCCAAGACGGGCTCAAACCCCCTCCTAGGGCAGAGGTCACACCTTCTCTTCCGCCTATTCTCTACAGGTATAGCATCAGCCACATAAATGGGAGATAACAGTAGGGATTCTGCGAATGCCACTTATCCATAATACAACACGTTGTCCTGCGGGGCTGTGTCGCAGTCCCAAGTGAGATGTCGGCAGTTCTTGCCAAATGTCTGCAGTATCGTGCCAAGTAACACCCCCACATTGTGAAATACTGTAACATCTTATTCTTTGCCTATGATATGCTATGTAACCTGCACTGTATGTCTCGTCCCCTAGAGAGCTCTGTGTGTAGACTGCCTGAACACTTGTCCTGCTGTGTTCCCTGCTGACCACTCTGTATTCTGTGTATTTACTATATAATGCTAGAATCTTGATTTACCACCAGTCTTCTGTGTCTGACCTCCACCGATGGAGGTCGTAAGGGGGGCTTGGGAAGGGGCTTGGCCACCACAATAGTTTCTCACATGTCGCCACAGGGAGTGCATTTCTATTAGGTAGAGTATGTAAACTAAGGAACTTGCCCAGCAGGTCTTGTGGGAATTTTGAGAATTTGCAAACCCTGGGTGACGGGGCTTGCAAAATCTACTAGCCCACTCGCATTGGCGAGGAGATTTTTTGAATGACGAGTACCATTTGCATTGTACTCTACCTTGCTGGTGAGTATGGTGATGTTGGAAACTTTTTTGGGACATTTACTGAAAACAAACTTTGTTTGCAACAAATGGCAAATAAAGGTTTCACTGTGCTTGGCTAGCCTTTGGGTGGCAGCATTGCACCGAATATGAAGTGTGCTTTTGGTGACCAGCAACATTTTTTAGAAAGCAGAGGTAAATATTTTGTCACCTCTTACCATGGGGTGAGTGAATTTCTCTTAGGTCGAGTGTGTAAATTAACAAACTCTCCCTGCAGGTCTAGTGGGATTTTTTAAAAATTACGAGACCTGCCCCAGTTTTGGCCTGATACCATGGCTTCTTGCCCTCTTCCAGTACCAGTCCTAAAACATCTGGAGTGGTCAAATTGGATAAGCAGCATTACCGCCCCACCTAATGGGCTCTTGTTACTACAGATGTAGTCGTCACAGGTTGTCCCTTCTTGTCCTATGCTTGTCACGTTTTAGCTATTTATGCTATAGTCCAATTTAGCTTGAATTATTATAATGGCTTCTAACTAGGGAATCAAGGTAATGGCATCAAGCAATTGCGCTTCATCAAAAGCTGGGAGAAAGACTGAAATCCCACTCTAATCTGACTGTGGCTTCACATTACCCCATTTTTACACTTTCTTCATTGCCTTTCCAACAAAGAACAGTTCTCGTTTAAGGTGCTCCTCATTGTTTACTGCCATTTCTTTGAACGTGGCCCATCATTCCTTGTGTCTTAACTCCAGCTTTACTCCCTAGCAATACTGCTTTATACTTCGGTAATCTCATTCAGAAGTTGCTGCGCTATAACTGGTCTCTTAGTAGAGGGAGATCCTTCTCTGCTATGGTGCCTACTGTTTAGAATTCACCACAGCTTGCCATTCAGTGCATCCAAACATCTGTCATTTTTGACACATGCTCAAGGAATTGCTCTTTAATTTCACACTTCTTTGAACCCTGTTTTCTCTGGTCTTCCTCCAAGCGCCAAGTAACATGCGCCAAGGCCATTGACGCTGAGACCCTCTTGTTCATTAGTGTCAGCCTCTGTGATGTCAAGAATCGGCATTTTAGGCAGGGGCTGACTTCAAAGACTGTGATGACTAGCATATCAACTTTCAGTCTAATGGCACTGAAGATTGACATTTGCACCACAGAACAGTCGGGTTGGCCAGATCTGAGCCTCCATAGCCAGGAGGGAAAAATATACTGCTGTGCTCAGCGCTGAATTGGGCATCACAACATAAGGAAAAGACAGCCGGGGAGTGAGATAAAGCAATTGGATAGAAGAATCTGAGTGAAAAAGTCAACCAAAGTGGGGAAAAGAAGGAAAAAGATAAGAATTAGATAAGGAAAAGCAAAATAGAAAGAAAAGTAGAAACGGTTAAGGCTCCAGTGACACTAGTGACCCTTTTACCTTGTGATGCGACTATTGCTCTGTGAGAATCTCAGTAAGAGGATATCAAACCCTGTCCCAAGTGCAGCTTACACTGCTCTTGGATGAGGGTGGGATTTCCCTCTTTAGACCAGATGTAGAGTGTGAACACACACACCTTCATTTATAGTGGAAGAAATGGGCTGCCGAGAGGACTTTGACAAAGATTGGTATGTGAGAGACCAGAGACCGAATCATCCGTGGGAGAGTCCTGCTGCTCCTTAAGGTGATTTTCGGAGGAATATGTTACTCTGAGTTGATGTTCCCAAATCAGAACCGCATAGAATATCTTCTTCTGAAGATTCAATGTACAAAACTTTACTTTCTTCTGGCTTCTTTAGTTGGCAAATGAGTAGACACATTTTATGCTGTCAAAGAGCAGGAAAGAGTAATTTTCCAGACACCAATATTACCCAATATATCTTGTGTATGGGGATGTGGATAGGGGGAAATTGAAGATCTTCAAAACACGTGACCTGGCCTACTGACTTCTTTCTGGATGTAGAAAGTGTAAATCAAAAAATGATGCATCTATGTGCCAGATTCAGGCTGCTGCGCTGGACAGTCTATTCATCTAATAGTGGTTACATCTTCACCAGATAAGGAAACAAGAAACCTTGAAAGCATGGACCATATGGTTATCTCCACAGCTGTCCTTACTAGCAGGGTAGCCAACCTATCCACATTATATAAGCTGCTAGTAGTAGTTTTAGTCCTCCACATACGTACATGACTAGATGGGAAGAGGAGATGGGATTTCCAATAGATGAAATGTCCTGGTTTATTATCTGGTCTTGAGCAGCAAAGTGGACTGTATTCAAGTGAACCAAAATGGGTACAATATAATGTTTCGATGGTATCTCACCCCTGGCAGGATTCATAAGTTTAACCCACCCATACCTTCATCTTGTTGAAGATGTGGGCAAACAACAAGTTCTTTATGCCATATATGGTGGTCTTGTAGTCTCATTCAATCTTACTTGAAGGACATTCTCGCCCTTAAGTTCACAATGGGAATAGACCTACCGCTAGCTCCATTGGTACTTCTGCTATGTAACAGGAATGGGGATGGATTATATAAACTAACTGGAAGTTCCTCTAATTTGGTTACAAATTGTTCGTTTCAGCCAGAGTGTTGGTGGCTCGAAATCAGAAATCCAACACTGCTCCAGATGTTCCTTAGTGGTGGGCCAGAATTTTGTTTGAGGCTGCAGTGTGTAAAATAGGGGCTTCCCTTAAGGGTGAGATGCCACCATACCTTGAGACATGGAACTCTTTTATACAGTTTATTCAGACACGTGACCTTCGGTAGTATCCATCATAAACCCCAGAACACCTTCACGCTATTATGCGATCTCATAATAAAACGATGGAACATTTAGGTGGTTATTGTATGACTTGGGAGCACTAGAAAGTTGCAACGACTGCCCCTGATTAGTATTCTTGTGTGCCCTGCTCCGTGTGCTGGTACCGCTTGGGACAGTGCCCCACTGTCCTGAACTGGGAAAGCAGAAAGTAGGTAGGAGACACTGCACAATTGGGCTGGACACTGTAGAGTAACGAGAGCCAAATCGCTCTATTCATGAATCGGAAACTTGGTTCTTGGTTCTTAGAGCAGTGGAACAAGTGTTTTTATTTATCTAGCCAACACGTGTTTTGTCCCACAGGCGTAATTTTCAAGGCAATAAGGGATTGAGGGCACTGGTTGCGTCCTGGTATATGTTCAAGGGAGGAGCCCCGTATACTGGATCAGTCGGTATCCACAAGGTTAAAGATAACCAGGCCTGTAGGGCTCTAATCAGTCTCCTGACGGCTGCACAGTGTTCAGGTTCCAAGTTTCCGATTCATTAATGAAGAGATTCTACTCTCATTACTCTCTAGTGTCCAGCGCAATTGTGCAGGGTCTCCTACCTACTTCCTGGTTATTGTATGACTGCCTTGTACTTGTCAATTTGTACTATTATTTGATTCAGACGTTTTATGCCATTTAAAATAAAGGTATATCTGAAAAGGTTACTGGATATTGAGGGATATCATATATTGTTTTGTTTTGTCTGATTTTGGTGACCAATGCAAATTTTGAATCCCCACAAAAACCCTTGATCAATGGTAACATTAAAGGCTGATGTGAGAAGCTTCTGTTATTTTGTTGTCCGAAAATTCGATATATGTTCGGCCTTCCCTTCCAGAAGCAACACTAGAACATAATGAGGTAGTGCTACAGTGGCTGAGTGCCCTTGAAACAAAAACTGCTTTTCAACTAACAAAGCAGTTTCTCCCACAGCCCATAAGCACAGCGGTAAATCTGCAGGCACTGTAATATGCAGGTGGGCAGTGCTTGTCCCAATGCATTTGATTAACCACACTGTGGAACCAGGAATGAGATGCGGTCACCGAGGACTCATGGTGATTGTCATAACCTTTTATTAAATAATAAAGGGATTGGAAAATGCCTCACTATACCCAATCTATTTCCCTGCCTCAACCAAAATTAAGGGTCTTTCAGTTGTCAAGGTGTCCAAAGCAAAAATGTCCTGTCTGAAATCCTATCCCAGTCCTCCAATTCTAAAACTTACTCTAAGGTGTTATGGGTATTGTCTTTGGCGTTGAAAAGTGCGCAAATTTTCAAGATCATTAAAAGGTATAACTCCAACAAAAGTTCCAACTGGATAATCTTCACAGTTCCATGGGTATAACTCCCTTCCCCAGGATTCCCTCCACCAAAACAAAGGTTCAAATAATATCCAAGTTCATTATAGCGCACAATGATAACTCCCTCCATCTTGTATTGCAATTCACTCCAGGAGAAATGACTCCCTTCCCCAGCACTTTTTCTACATTCAATGCAATTAAAATTCTGAGAGCATGAATATTTCTTCCTTGGCATTCTTTTTCCAAGATAAAACAACTTTGGTGCGGGTCCCAGACTCTCAGAACACCTGGTGTATACTCCCCTGCTAGGTTCTGTTATACAGTTTCTTTAATACTTTGGTTGCAGGTCCCAGACTCTCAAAAAAGCTGGTATAATCTCCTTCCAGATTCCCTTGTACAATTCCTTATAGGTGCGAATCCCAGATCTGCCGTTTGCCTGGTACACTTTGTTGAAGTCTTTCTTATTCAGTGCAAGGGGCCTGTGTCTTCCCCAAGCTACTTCATGGCAAGGTACTATGACTTCAAAGATGACAGGGATTCCATAGAGGATTACTCTCTTCCCCCCCACTCTTGGCAATCAGTTAATTCTTTCAGAATCTCTTGGTTCCATTTCAGCATTTCCCTCTGGGTTCACCAGCAACATATACATTCTTTCACTCCACTCGTATGTATTCAGGAACTCTCCTGTATTTGCTGAACTTGAGCGGCTTTCCCCAATCAGTGGAACGGTGCATTCTCGCTCCTTGTGTCGGAGTGAAGCTAGCCCTGACTTCCAGTTCCAAACTGAAACTTCCTTCTTTTCCAGCAGGCGATTCTGCTGTCGGCACCGCTTTTCTACAGGGCCGGTCTGGAGCTCTCCTCTGCACTTCTGCTCTCGCCGGCAGTGCTCTGCGGCATGGATTTTGGCCGTCTGCTTTCTGCTCTCTTGCCACCCCCACTCGCCTGCCTTACAGGTTTGCTCCCGAATTGAGACTTCTGTTTCTGCGCCGCTTTGTGCATCTCTCGTTGATTTCCAAGCCGTCGTTTGGAAACAGAAGCTCCCTCCATCCTTCAGTGGGGGCTTCTGCCTACCGGCTGGGAGATGTCTTGGACCAATCACATTCTACACAACACTAGACTGCACGTTATGATTCACACTTTCTCATGGCAGTTCTCTTCCTCGTCTCAATACTTGTTTACTAAGTGTAAAATGTTCATATGTTTTGTCAGCAGCTTTTGCAGGATGTTGAAAGGGTTTATCACAATATGCCATCAAGGCATGGGGAATGGAGGACTATCCCTAAAAGGAAAGGGGGATACCATGCCTCCTCTGATGATGCCGGACCATCCCCCTGTGGGTCCCCTCCTCTCCCCTCCCCTCATGTTAGCCTCCCTTGCACTGCCATCCCCTGGCCACATGAGAAGAGGCTCCCTCTGGGAAATTACTGATGACGTTGGATTCATCACTTACTTTTCCCCTAATGCTGTTGGCTCCTTTCGCATCTACTGGGAAACTGCAGAGAAAGTCTAAATTACCCTGATATTTCGGTGTTATACTGTGAAGCAGTAGGGCTGCATGTCTAGGAATGCATGGTATGTAATTGCCCATTATATGGCTAGGCCATCAAGCTGTGTGGCATAGTTTTTTTCCCTATGACATCAATTCCGACTAATATAAAGAATCGATTGCACGATAGAATAATAATTCAGACATATATATATATATATATATATATATATATACATATATATATATATTGCTACAAACCTTCAGGCATCTGAGCGCTGCTTCGTTTTACCCACTGTGTGTGTTGCTCATTTCTCAACCTCAGAAGGATGAAAGGCTGAGTTTGACACGGCCAGGATTTGAACCTGCGTCGTCACGCTCTGTACAGATGTCAATGCGAGCGCTCTGCTGCCATCATCTATCTGATGCCATCATGATATTGGGGTAGAATAGCCCCCAACACAACATGTGAAGCATTAGCCACTTTTGACACTGGCTCACTGCATAGAATTTAAGTCTAAAAACAGTTTTGATCTTTTGGACTCCATTTGATTATTTGGGGTTCTGTGTTTTTAAGCTCCTCAATAAGGTGAAAGGAAACCAATCCTAAAAAAGCTCTTGGATGTTTTTGTCTTAGGCACTGAGGTTTCTTGCACAGCTTTCACCTTTTCACTTTAGGATTGATCAAGTAAATTCCCCACAAAGAAACAGAGGTACTTGACTGCTGACTGTGCCAAGTGACATTTGTTGGCATTGGAGGTAAGGCCGGCTTTCCTCAGAGCCCTGGTGACTAAATATAGATTGTGCATATGTGCTTTCCACGTCGTCCTATGGAAGATTGTGATTGATCTAAAAGACATAGAGAGTTTGGTCAATGACCCGGTCCTTTAGCCTTTGAAATGTGTCTGGTGCCCAGTGAAGGCCAAAGGATAACGCCTTGAATTGTAATAGTCCAGTAGAGTTGAGGAAGGCCGTTTTCTCCTTGTCCTCTGGATTAACCGTTGCTTTCCAATAACCTGTTGTCAGATCTCCCATCTCTTAATCGATAGTCTATCCTTGGCGCAGGGTAACTGTTGAATACTGTGTTTACCTTCCTGAAATCAATACAGAACCTCCAGGATTGATCTGGCTTGGTAGAGCGTACCAAAGACTTTGGGACGGTTCACTTATATTAGAGTTCGACATCTTCTCCACTTCCTGTACGACTGTGCCTCTTCTTGCCTCTGGGATATGGTTTTAAATGGTCAACCTTGCCCTGGGATGTGCGGATGTAGTGCAAAACATCTTTTACTCTTTGCGGCTTACTTGTAAAGACATCTGGAAACTTTTCCAGTGGTATTTGTAGATCTTTTTTTTTTGGGGTTTGTGGCAGGTGGGAAGGAAGCAAAGTATTGTTATCTGACGACTTTGTTAAATGACTAGTCAACACCACTGTTGTGGTTTCTACTGGATCTTCTCTCCATTTCTGAAGGAGGTTTATATGATGGATATGTGTCTTGGTTTGTCTTTCTGATTTTGATGTTTGATAGTTGTATGGCCCTGTTTGATCAATCACCTCATAAGGTCCATGCCATTTAGACAACATCTTATTCTCGGATGTTGGCAGGAGACAAGAACTTTATAGCCAATAGAAAAAAGTACCGGAGTACAGCCTTTTTTATTGTGAAAGGTCTTCTTGGGCTTTGGCCAGGTGTACTTAAACTCTCGCTTTCAATCGTTGGACAGTCTGAGAGAGTGGTAACCAGGCTTTCTCCCTTTTTTCCCACGTGTCTCGTAACTTGTCAAGGACTTTGCATGTCCCCCTATTATACAAAGGCTCAAATGGTGAAATCCTTGTTGAGGGTTCAGGTATTTCTTTTCGGACAGCAAAAAGGGCCCACGGTATCATCTCCCAATTTTTGCTTTCTGCCTCAACCAATTTCTGAATGATACTTCTAAAGGTTGTGTTGATCTCCTTAGGGAAACCAACTCTCGTAAAAAATGGGATTAGGCGTTTCAAAATCTGTTGTGACGTATTATTGCATAATGGGCAGGCCTCTGGGTATCGTGTAGCATAATCTACATTTACCAAGATGTAACGATTCCACAACTTAGATGGCTCAAGGGGCCCGACTATGTCCATACCTATACAGGAAAAGGGTACATCAATGAGAAGTAAGGATTGAAGTGGAGCTGGGGGAGATATTTGGGAGCAAGCATTTGGCACAGCTGTTTTTCACATCTGCATAGATTCCAGGTTTATAGAATCTGCTTATCACCTGCCTCTGTGTCTTAGCTGTTCCTAAGTGACCACCTGTTGAGTAGGACTGGGCAATCTCCAGCACCATCCTCTTGTTAAGGCACCATAATATGGGAAGTACCCGAAGTACAGCTTGGCCGCTGGAGAACACTGAGGCTGAGACTGTTTAGTTGCGATTTGCCTCGTTTACGAATTTGGACAACTGAAGCCCCGCTCCCTTGCCATGCCGCCTATTTCATCTGTGAACGGGCGCACCAGCGCATGCGCACCCGGAAAGTACTGCTTGGCCGCTGGAGAACACTGATCCTGAGACTGTTTAGTTGCGGTACGATATTCATCTGTTGTACTGATACCAACTCCAAGAGGACCTTAATATCACTAAACATCAATAGTGGTGATAATATTATATACTTATATTTACACTTGCATTTGTATTTTTGTAGATTTGCCTCATTGTATACGAATTTGGCCAACTGAAGCCCTGCCCCCTTACCACGCCGCCTATTTCACCTGAACGCGCGAACAAGCACCCTGGAAGTACCGCTTGGCCGCTTAACCGTCAGTGCGCAGTGCTTCCGGTGCCTCCCGTGGACCCGTAGGTGGGCGGTGACCTTGGCGTGAATAGATTTTACTCATTCATATCTATACCCTTCTTTGTGTGCAGGCGTTACTGAGGGCGTTCAAAGTATGTCTAAAAGCGTGTCTTCACTGAAAACAAACATGCCGCTAGCGGGCGTAATTTCAGGCCAAATGGCTAGAACCCCTGACAGGAAGCTCAAAAAAGCTGTGACTGGCGAATATGCTATGCGCCAAACACCCATGAGAGCTAAAGGTAATAAGCAAGCCATCGAAACCTGACATCAGATCGTTCTGTCGAGCTAGCACCACCATCGCCCCTGCTTATCAGGAAAAGTGGTCAAAATTCTAACAAGCCTTCATGATGACATGCTTGGAGAGGAGATCCCGATTGCAATATCGGACTCTCTAATCATAGCAGGTTTTGCTGGCACGCCAGTTGAATCTACGGAGAGTCGCAGAGAAAGTGCTCACCACGTTTCTAATGATGTGACATCACAAATGCTACCTACCCAAATCCATAATCTTGCTGCACTAAATCTTTCTAAAGGTTATCGCTTAATAACTGGAGAAATCTCTGAACTGAACGGCCCCCACCCCCAATCAAAGCTCTGTACTACCGAGCTCTAAGCTCCCCTCCATATCCAGTTCAACCACCCAAAGATGACAGTTTGCCAGTGAGCGTGGAGCGCACAGATAATATAATCTTGCCCATCCAGTCTGATTCTATACATGAGGGTGTAATTGAGATAGACCCGAACTGTACAATTTCAAGTTCTACCAAAAATCTCAGTCCCCTTAATGTTTGGCAAATCACCCCAGGAATCTTCAGTTCTTTCCCTATTGTTTGCCAACCCGACCCTGAGCAACAAAAAGCAAGCCAGTTCACCTCCCTCTCTGACATCGCAACCACCCCCGATTGCAAGTGTACTTGTTGAGATTACATGAAGTGCCATGAATATGGCTCTTATTTCCCTAACAAGTCTCTTTGAGAACTTTGAAGCAAAATTAAACTCCCAAACACCTCTTAACAAATGATTAGCTCGAGATTCTATCTATTCTTCCCATTGCGTGAGCTGCAATATAAAGCTGTCAAAAAAAACCTAATCAAAGCAAACAATCTGACATCAAACTAACTACTAAAAAAGTGAAAAATGAAGAAAGCACAAGGATTTAGAAGGCTGTTTACTACCCACATTTGACCACGTCAGTCGTTCGATTGACATGGTAGATGTGGAGACATTGCCCATAACAAGTGCAACCCATCCAACTCAGGACCTAGCATCTCCCATGACAGACCCCCACGTCGAGTCTGAAAATAAAAAATCCCATACCATTTTCACCATAAGGAATACAAATAGAAAAGCTAAACATTGTGTGCAACAAAATAAAATATGAAATTGCCACCTGTAATTTCGAACACAACTGCTAAGCAATTTTTTAAAGCGATCACTATCCACAAAAAACAACTCTGAGCTTCCGCAACAGTAATAAAGAAATACTTACAAATAGCTCAAACAAAAATAGATAATCCCGACTAATTCTAATGAGTCTGCTTTAATTTACGCTCCTTTAGTTGACCTAATCTCTGCTGCTAATGAGCTTCAAAATATAGAAGACTCACACCCAGGTCCAGCTAATCAAAATATAAATCAGCTTAGTGGCTCAAAAGAGCCTAATAACATTAGGTTGACAGAGAACAAGATTCTCTCGACTGGAGACAAGCAGAAATTAAAAAAACAGTTGATGCCTCACAAAAAGTTCAACCTCTGTTATCATGAGCCAAAAACAATACCACCAATATATAATAGCGAGATCCTTCATAGCTCGAATTATAACCTTAACGCAAACCATTACAAACTCCTGCAGTTTGCGCCAAGGACTCCCTTTGAACTCACCAGAACATAGTCTCTCATTAAGAATAACTGGCAAGAAAATAAAGGCGAGAGACGTCCTTTGCAACATTATCATCGGCTCATCATGAGATGTCGTGCTCCAACATGTAGGAGCTATGACTTAAACGGGCCAAGTGTTCTGGCCATTTTTGCTGATATCCCGAGCTTAGAAGATTTGTGCCCCCACGATATAGATCAAGTTGAATTTTTGAACGAGCACAATTTATCGGCCTCTAGGTTATGGCTACGATCAAGAGCTGTTCGCAACTTAATATGGAAAGCAAAATTGGAGATCTTTGCCTTGGGCTTTGAAAAATTGCTGGATACATCTCCCAGAGCAGCTCCAGTAAACAATAAAGAAGTTAAGACAATCTGCCCAGCACGTACAGGTTGCATACCAACCACATAATTTCTGGAGGTCACAAACAACAAACAACTCGAAGTTGTACAACCATCGCCTGTCTCTGCTGCAAGGAGCAAGCATAACTACCAGAAACTACAGCCTCTCAATCTATAAATCTTGTTGGCTGGAATTCGAGAGGCTTTACACATTTACTGGGTAACGCTGAAAATCAAATAGACACGTATGATATTGTAATTTTACTAGAAACCTTGCTGTCTGAAACTCCCTTGTGGAATAATCATAAAATTATACTCCACCCAGCCAAGCGTCTTCCCAAGGGTAGAACTATGTCTGGCCTCTTAACCCGCAGCAGGATTTCATTGTGGCTAACAATCGAGCATTGAGCCACACTGAATTTATATATGCAACTAGTCAGGATCCAAAATCAAGCCCATCATACTGTTAATCAGCATTTATAGGAACCCTGTAGGTATTACAACTGATCAATTCCTTCTTGACTTAGACACACTATTTGAATTAATAGGAATGGTTCCGTCAATCACCCACACAATCCTGGCCGACAATTTAAATCTTTAGTGTATGTCTCAAGATCTTGAGCCAACAGATACTAGAACTTTAAGATGGTTATCTTTTATACAGCAAATAAATATGGTTATGGCTAATAGTGCCCTGCATGGAGGTGTTCCCGCTAAAAGTACTTGGAAAAGAGTCAAACAAGAAGCCATAATAGATTATATATATGTTGACGAAGCCCTCTTTTAATTAGCTAGTAAATTCCAAATCAAAGTTCAGAGAGAGAGAGTGATCATGACATGCAGACTCTCAAATGGTCATGGCCAGTAGCAGTGATCAATTTTCATAAAAATAAAAACTTTACAGGCTCTTAAGTACTGAATAATGGTCAACATATATTTAGATGGTCTGAAGTCTCACTAAACAACTTGAATCACTCCCTGATGCAAAATTATAAGTAAACAACCAAACAGGCTTGGCAGAATATCAATATAAAGATGTGTTACTCTCTTTAAAACACACTCTAAAAGAGGTGAGAAAATCATCCTAAGCACACTTACATATGATGCGTCCATAAAAGTAAGAAAAAAACAGTTTGCAACGAGAAAAAAGCAGCCCTATTACCTCTAAATATGAGAATGGCAGCACTTAAAACTATAAAAATAAGATAGAAAAATTGGCTGCGAGCCCGCAAAGCCCATATGTTTCAAAAGGTTGGGGAAACAATGCTGAAGGCCATTGCCAATAAAAACGCAGCGCAAACTTCCTCACAACTCCCAGTTCAAATAAATGGAGTTGGAGCATTAGTGAGTGACCCACTTCTCTCAAATCGCTTGACCTATTGTTAAGGGGTGCGTATAGTTCTGGCTCACATAAACCATTCAATCTTCAGATTTCAAAAGATGACATCATGTATTTTATACTGAAATCTAGCCGGTCAAGAGCTCCAAGCCCGGACGGCTTCACAAACACGATGTTTAAACACCTGGAAGCCTGGTCTGTAATACTGTATAATAATTTTGCCCAAGTGATTTATACAAATCGAATACCAGCAACTTGGCGTTACTCTGTGATTATACAGATTTTCACGAAGGGTCATCGGCAAGAACCAGGAAACTATAGGCCTATTACCCTTCTGGATGCGCCGGGCAAGATTTTGCCCGCTTTATCCTACGGGATTTTATTTAATGAGTGGACGGCTAGAGCAAACAGGCTTTGTGGCAGATTTAGGCACATCCATAAACCTATTAACCATAACTGCTCTCAAAACAGTGCTTCTTATAAAAACAACCCTTTTTTTTTGCGTTTGTTGATTTCCGAACAGCGTTCGATTCAATATCAAGAGAACTGCTGCTAACTAAGTTGAGAAAAGCCAAATGCCCTGTCTAAATCAATCTCATTGATTTACTACATTTGTCTACAACCATTCAATTTCGGATGACTTTAGAAGGCCTGTTAACTACATCTATCCCCACTTTCCAAGGCCTCGAGCAGGGGTGCATCTGGGCGGCTATCCTTTTTTGTTTTTTTCTTCTAGATATTCAAGCGAGGTTTGCCACTATATAACAGATGCCCCGAAACTTGGAGCCCAACCAATTCCTTGGCTACTGTACGCTGATGACCTTGTGCTGCTTTCAAAAACACCAAAAGGTCTACAGAGATTACTGGATGGGTTGGGTTCCTATGCAAACACTAAAAACATGCAGATTAATTTAGAAAAAACGAAAATAATGCATTGTGACAAGAGGTCCCCCATCACCAAGAAACAATTTTCGTGGCTTTTTCATGAGAAAAAACTCCAGGTGGTGCAACAATACACTTACCTTTTAGAATTAACATAAATGACCAAAACAATGATAAACCGTACTTGGCAAGTATGGAAACCAAGCTCATTTTAGCCATTTCAAACAAAAGCCGTATTCTAGGAATATGGCAAATTTACATGTAACCCGGCAGTAACGTACTACAACCAAAAGGTGGTTCCTATCTTGCTCTATGGTGCGGAGACGAAACACATTTTTAAACAAGAATTCTGGAATCGAATAGAGGGACGCTTTTGTCGGAGCGTATTTAAGCTACCACAATCGCTTCTCATTTCCATGATACGTTTTGAAATGGGCTTAATGTCATTAAATGCAATGTATGCATGGAAATTATGTGCACTCTTGAGAAATTGCATTCTAGCATCCACTCCAAATATGCTACTAAACATATTGGCGGCCTATTTTCTCAAATCTGAGCAACATTTCCCTAATGAATGCGAAGCAGCGACTCTGAGCACTCTAATAGTGTCTCTAGTGACCTATCCGCAAACAAAATAACCCCACTCATGCAAAACTCTTAAGTTGTACCAATTGGATTATCACTCAACGGAGATGCAACACGTATATTGGTTTGCGTACCATTGATGGGTATCTGGTGAAAAGTCTGTCACCCCAATTCAGAAGTGCCTATCTAAGGTTTTGATTTAACATATGGCACATAAAGGACATAATGTCCCGGCATAAGTTAATTGACAAGTGTGATATGTCGGTTTTGTAAGGACAAACAAATCGAAATGCTACATCTACTGATGGAGTGTTCTATGCGGACTAAACAATGTGACTTCTATTTGAAACGCTTATTCACTGATTTTAGAATAACTGATTAGGCAACTATGTGTCAGCTTATATTTTGCACCAACTTGACGGCAGTTAGAATTGCAACAATCACATTTGTAGAAGCCCTCAATTTGGGTGAAAGCTAAAACACTTGATCTGAACTTCATTGGACAAGAGTAGCCAAATAAAATTGGAGACCTAAATAAAATAAACTTATTGTATGCGGATTCTCAAATGTTGCTCTTGAACGTTTAGCATGTTAGCGCTCATGTACCTATTTTCTTCTATGGGATCCAATCTTAAACGTCAACAAAATGAGTTTCATACTATGCTGATACATGTACTGCACAACAGATTTTACAATGTGACGCGTGATGTATATGGTGGTATTGTTATGGCGATTCTTGGGTTATCTCTTCCCTTATTTACTACTGTGATTTTTATGTGATATGACATTGTTTTTTATATTGTAATTCTTACTGTTTATTGTTAACCCCGTTTTAACTTTTCTTACACTTCACATTTTTCTACTGTAATGATCAATGTAACAAATGAAATACTGCAAATTGATCTGATTGCTCAAAGGAATTTGAAAGGTTGAACTAGAGTCAGCCAAGACAATTAACAAAAAAAGAAAAATATGGGATCTAGGAGTACCATCGGGGCCAAGATCTCCTCTATAAAGTAACCCATGGCTTTGAAAGAAGAGACCTTTCGGTCTCCCGTCACCACATGTAAATAAGCCTCTGCTAACAGTGGGTCATTCCATTGAGCAAATGCTAAATGAGGAATGAACTCCGGTTCCTCGCAAAGGGTTTTCAATTTTACTGCCTCAGATGTAATTGAGGAATCTTCATCTACCCCCGCCAAAGCCTTTTCCTTCTCAGATTTATCTGCTTCCTTGATTTACCTCTATTTTGGGAAACAAAGCTTTCTCAAGGGTCACCCGAGCTATTTTGTCTCCCACCTCTATTTGATATGCATGTTTCCCACTGTTTTTGATATTGATTGATTTTATTTATCTCGCGCTCATACACATGTTTCAGAGAGCGACGAGGCAAGGGAGGGGAACAAGGGAAATCCAAAACAACGATCTTACTAGGCCCAGTGACCTTGAGACTGCAAGTACACACAGGAAATGCAAGGGGGGGAAGAGGGGAAGTGGAAAGTGCTGAGCATAGGAATGAAAAAATCAACAAATGGTAGTGCAGCCAGCCAGTGGCAAGTGCTAGGTTTAAGGCACAGACCAGTCTATGTGCAGGGAAAGTGGGGGACTGTATGGTTACAGATACAGCCCCATAGTGCAAGGGTTGCCAGGAGGCAGTGCAGGTGATTGGCAGGGTGGGAAGTACCTGGGCCCGAAATCAGAGGGTAACCAGGTGCATGATGCCTAAGCAGAACAGATCAACAGGGAAGAGGAGGAGAGCAGGCAGAAGCAAACAGGAAGGTCTTGCGGTGCTTCTGGAACCGGAGATGGTTCTCAAGTTTTAGAGTGGCAGGGAGGCTGTTCCAGAGGGCGGCCCTAGCCCCAGCACGTTTCTGTGAGAAACGACTGACTCTGAGGGAGTTGGAGGTGGAAGAGCGAAGAGCTCAACAAGGAAGGTATTTACGGAGGGAGAGTTGATGGGCTTTTGGACCCATGCCCCAGAAAGACTTGTGGACAATGCAAAGGGTCTTGAATCTAATCCTTGCAGCCACTTGGAGCCAATGAAGAGCTTTCACAGCTGGAGAGATATGATCCCATGGCTTGAGGCCCAGGACAAGTCAGTTCTGTTCTGGATGAGATGCAAAGGGCGGAGAGTAGAAGCAGGTAGATTTAGAAAGAGGCTGTTGCAGTAGTCCAGCCTAGCGAGAACCAGGGCTCTGGATACAGTGAGCTTCTGGGTGGAAGGAGAGGAAGATTGACTTTTTAGAGACATCAAAGATGTGGGCAGAAAAGGAAAGCGTGGAGTCAAAGATGATCCCAAGGTTCTTAGCCTTGCACTTGGGGGTAGGAAGAGGGCCAAGGGAGGCAGTCCAGAGAATGACAGGAAAGGACGGTGGGGGTGTGCCGATGAGGAGGATCTCAGTCTTACTGGCATTAAGGCAGAGATTGTTGGCGGCACATCACTCCTGAATAGCAGACAAGCAATCCGAGATGAGAGAAGAGGTGGCTGAGGGGAGCCTGAAAATAAGTTGTCATCGGCATAGCACTGAGAATTGCAGAGCAGAGAGAGGCAATGCGATGGGCGATAGTTGCCAGGCATTGGTTGAAAAACCAGGGAGAGGGGTTGCAGGTAGCGAAGGATATAGAGGAAGGCAAGGACCCAAGTTGGACCTCGATCAGAGAGGAAAGTGAACCAGGCCAGAGCCTGATTCCTGATAGTCAGGTTGTCACGGAGACCGTTGAGCAGGATGGTATGGTTGACCATGTTGAAGGCAGAAGTAAAATAGAGTACGATGGGGACAGAAAGGATGTTAGCGTCAAGGTTGGAGAGTAGGTCTTCACGGATGTTCAGGAGAGCAGTTGTCATGCTTCTGGCAGCTCTAAAGCCAGATTGGTGGTCGTGGAGACAAACAGAATCAGAGTGGAGGTTAAGCTGCGAGATGGCCAGCTTTTCCAAAGGTTTGCCCAGGAAAGGTGTGATGGAGAACCTGTTTTGACGAAACTTTCATAGCTCAGAGTTGTCTAGAGACCTCATCAGGGGAGAAAAGAGGAACGGAAGAGAAAGAAGGTCGGGGGTGGCTGATGGAGGACCAGAGTTCACAGATGGTGAAGGGAGAAGAGGGGGGGACAAGAGGGTGGACAGGATGGCCTGGGTTTTAGAGATGAAGTGAGCGGCAACAGCAGTGCAAAGGGCTTGGGAGGCAACAGGAGAGGTAGAGACTGCAGAAGGGTTGGCCAGCTCCTTGCAGATTTTGAAGAGTTCGGCCGAGTTGTTAGATGCCACCGAGATGCATGCTTGGGTGTGGGCTCTCTTCTTAGTATGGACGGAGAGTCAGTATTGCCTTTGGAGCAGGTGGCATGCCAGTTTGTCAGAGGATGAACATCACCTCTGCAGTCTGGCTCTACTACACCTACCAGGATGTCTATGCTGTATCGGCAGGCTAAGGCAGACTTGGAGGCTAAACTAATTTGAGTACCGTGGGGATGAAGGGGGGGTGTACTAGGACCAGGGCAGTGGGTATTAGATTTCTGTCTCCGGGTGGAACCAATTTTCCGCTGCTACAGTTCCTGTTGCATTGGGTAGTATCATTCCACAGTTCTTCGTGCAAATTTGGAGACTTTCGCAACACAGCCAAAAATTCTAATTCTCTGTACACTGGGACATCCAGGTAAATATCAGGGGAATGGATAGGGCAACCGGTTTTACACAAACCCAATCCTAATACATTCACCTGTATAGGACTCCGTAGGAAAGTAGGGTCTTCTGAGATGGTACCTAAAGTGACACTACGTAGGTATTGTAACAGGGTGGGGTATTGTTCCACTCCCCCACCTCCTATACCTACAGCATTTACCACTTCATATGAACAGGGGGCATGTGTAAATTCAGAGCCTCTCAAAGTGTAGCACAACAAATCACTATTACCAAAATAGGAAACACTTTTGCAGCTAATCGTACAATTAACCTAAGGAGTGGAAGGATCAAGAGTTATCATTGGTGCAACAACATAACTGGCCCTCTGGCTGTCCTGTTTTGTATTGAATGTATGTGGTGGTGGAGATGGTGGATATTACGGTGAGAAGTATTGAGAGAGCTGTGTTGGTTGCGCTGATTGCAGAGTTGGTTGATTCAGGCACTCAGACATCCAATGTCCAAACTCTGTACAATGGTCACATTGCTCATTGTGCACATTCATCATCTGTCTCAACATGGGCTCTTTCTTTACCCATATTAACGGGCTTCCCCTGTAGAGGAGGTCCCAAATAAAGCCTGCACTCCAGTCGCCCATTTTGAAGTTCAAGGAACATTCACACAAATGTGACGTATGATGAGCAAATAATCCAGCAGAGAGCCGCAGTAGGGCTCTGCCCAGTGCCTATTAGAAGAGCAACACCTATTGAAGTTCCGGTACCCAGAAAACCATGGACAGTAAGGTATCCATTGAGGAAACCCTACCAGCAAATGAAACGAAATGAAGATTGCCCAAGTACTGTCCTGGAAGAAACCAAAAGGGCTGTAAAAGAAGACGAATGGTGATATCACAAGGACGCGGACAGACTCGCAGATAGGAGAAATGGCAACCAAAGAATGACACACAGACGAAACTCCATGGATAAAGATATCTTGAACCTCAATGTTGAAATACAAAGAAGTTCAAGCTGTAAACAAGATGAAGACATTCAACTAGTTTACACCTGTAAATATGCTTGGAACTGCAAGAAAGCTAAGAGAACAGTGCGGCTTGCTATGCTTGGTAGAAGAGTAGTATGGCAAGCGCCATTATGCATAATCTCCCTCAAATGAAGCCCCTTATTATAAGTATATTTCGAAGGGATTGTGTCCTCCGACGTATTCCTCATCTTAGATATATCATTCCAGCTCTGCTGGCCTCAGAAAATTTTTTCTCTCTAGAGGGCGCTGCGGGTCGACGTCCTCCGAGTCGATGTCCCTCGACATCCGCCGTGTCGACGTCATCCTGCCTATAAAGGCCGCGCGCAGCGTCCGTTGCTCAGTTCCGTTTTTCTGCGCTTACTCAGTGCCTCGGAATACCGTTTCTCAGTTCTTAGTCAGATTAATCCTATCTACCTCGAGTCATTCGATCCGTACTCTATGGCTTCCTCGTCAGAACCGACAACTCCTCGATCCGGCTTCAAAAAATGCCGAGATTGTGGGAAAAAGATGTCGTTGGCTGACCCTCACAGAGTTTGTCTGTGGTGTTTGGGAGCTGAACACCATTGTTCGGAATGCGAGGACTGTATGTCCATGACAGCTAAAGCCCTGAAGGAGCGTAGGGGGAAGCTGGAGAAAGGTAAGACTTTTAAAGCTTCTTCTTCGTCGACGAAGTCGAGACACTCGTCTCCTCGTCACCATTCGCGCTCCAGGTCTCGGAGTGGGTCTCATCACTCCTCGAGATCGAAGCACTCGAAGAGGAGACGTCGAAGATCCCCTTCTCCCTCTTCCTCTGTTTCGCCAAAAAGAATCCCTTGCCCCACGAAACATAGTTCCCGGGCTGAATGGGAGGAATTCCGCAAAAATATGATGAGCGTCTTCGAGAAAGCGGCCTCGACCCCCTCGAAGACTGCAGAGAGCGATGCTCTGGTCGAAAGATCCGAAGGTCAAAAACGCCGTGAGTCGCAGTACCCGGCGAAGGTAACCTCTCGAGCGCGTCTCGAACCTATGACCTCCAAACCTTCCTCGAAGGTTCCATCGACGCCGTCGACGCCGAGGTTGATGTCTTCGACGCCGTTGTCGAAGGGACCTTCGACACACTGGTCTGTCGACTCGACGCCAGCTTCGACACCGGCGTCAACGCCAAGAAAAGTCACGGTTACGACACACCCAGTGACTATCCCCAGATCCTCGACGTCGATGGCGTCGAGATTGTCGAGCAGAATTCCAATTCTGTCGAGGTCATCGAGGCCTCTGCCTTTGTTTTCGACGCCACGCTCGAAGCCTTCGACGTCGACGACATCGACGTTTTCGAGACCGATAATGACAAGTTCGGCACCCTCTGCCTTGGAAATGGGATTTACTCCTTTTATGAGTTCAGAACAATTGAGAACTATGTCCTCAATTTTGGAAGAGGGTGAATTGTCTGAACAGGAAGACACATTTGAGTTGCAGGGACCTGTAACCCCAATTAGAGAGGAATTTTCCTCTGAAGAACGCAGGTTAAAGGATCTTCATGATTCCTTACATGAGGCAAGTGGGTTAGACACTTCCCCTGAGGTGGAGTTTGCTAGGCCAGACCCGGGGGAGCATGCTGAAACCCCCTATAGGGCCTTAATGGCCAGAATCAGAGTTCATGGGGTGGTCTGCACCTTCACAATCTTTCCAACAAGATGACCTCACGGATATTCTTGACAAAGGCCCACAGGAGGATCCTGTGGTGCCTTTTCATAAAGCTCTTCAGAGGAAGATCATGACAAACTGGGAAACCCCAGATGTAGTACCAGCAGTAAATAAAAAACTGTCTACAAAGTACAGGGTATCTTCTACAGACCCGGAGTTTTGTCTAAACATCCATCCCCAGAAAGTCTGGTGGTACAGGCAGCATCCTCTACCGATGTCAAGACGGCTTATCCTGCCGTCCCACAGGACAGGGACGATAAAAAATATGATGCTATGGCAAAGAAAGGCTTTTCAGCATGTAGCATGGCGTTATCTGTTAATGCTACTTGCACCCTTGCTAGGTTCAGCCATACACTTTGGGAGTGTGCTTCTACAGCGGCTGACTGCATCCCAGAGGGAGAAGAAAGGGATGCGTTCCTGAATATTATACAGGACGGTAAAGACGCTATGTGCGAATCCCTCCAGACGGGCATTGATTCGGCTGACAGTATCAGCAGAGCAAGGGCGGCAAGTACATCAACCAGGAGATTCGCTTGGTTGAGAAAGTCTAGTTTTGCCCCAGATGTGCAAGCCAGGCTCTTGAACATGCCATTCGATGGCTCTTCTTTGTTCGGGAAAAAGGCGGATGACAGTTTAGAGAAACTGCAAACTTCAAAAGCAGCAGCAAAATCCGTAGGAGCTGCAATCCGTCAGACTCCTTTTCGTCCCACAGGAACCTCTGCGAGAGGCAAGTCCTTTCGCTTCTACTCCGCATTCGGAAGAGGTAGAGGACGACCGGCTCAAAGGGGACAAAGAAGAACTACCCGAGGTGGACGGGGTAGATATTCAAAAGCCGCAGCAACAGCAGGTGCCTCTTTACCATCGGCATCTGCATCAGTCGCCCCAAAACCACTCTGAGGACTTCCCTCACAGGACACCTGTAGGAGGCAGGTTGACTCAACATCTGGCGGTATGGCAGGCTATCACGTCAGATGCTTGGGCATTGGAAACAGTTGCCCAAAATTACTGCATGCCTTTCCTACGTATACCTCAGAGTCATCCACCGGGGATCAGCTCTCAGAAAGCTCCAGATCCGCTCCTCTTGCAGGAAATTTTGGACCTGCTAGAGAAAGGTGCCATAGAACCGGTACCTGTAGCGGAGAGGAACAAGGGCTGGTACTCCCCTTACTTTCTCATTCCAAAGAAAGACGGAGACAAATTCAAGATGGTCACTCTTTCTCAGATCCTCCAGGCCCTTCAGTTGCAGGACTGGTTGGTATCTCTGGACCTTCAGGACGCTTATTTCCATGTGCCTATCCATCTCAAACACAGGAAATACCTGAGGTTCGCAATTGGCAACTCTCACTATCAATTTCGAGTGCTGCCATTTGGGCTGACCTCCGCCCCGAGGGTCTTCACCAAGTTAATGTCGGTAGTGGCTGCAAGTCTAAGGAGGGAAGGGATTCACGTCTACCCCTACCTGGATGATTGGTTGATCAGGGCTGTTTCTCCGGAACAAGCTCAGATCCAGCTAAATCACGTGTGCCTCTTCCTTCACAGACTGGGCTTCTCCCTCAATTTAAAGAAGTCACAAATTATACCATCGCAGAGACTCCAGTTCATAGGAGCGATCCTGGACACTTCCCTGGGAAAAGCCTCGCCACCAGAGGTGAGGGCTCAAGATATTCTACAGATGGTTACCAAGTTCCAACATGCCCAACGTCTCCCAGCCTTCGACTTTTTGAGGTTGCTAGGCCTCATGGCATCCTGCATTTTCCTAGTGCCAGAGGCTCGCCTGAGAATGAGATCCCTCCAGTGGGCACTGAGGACTCAGTGGTCACAATTCTCTGGGAGAATGACAGATCTTCTTCAGGTTCCCGGCAGGGTGGCTCGAGACCTTCAGTGGTGGGCCTGTCAGGAGAACATTCTGAAAGGAGAACAGTTTTGGCAACCCTGGCCGGAGATAACAGTAGTCACGGATGCCTCACTCACGGGGTGGGGAGCCCACGCCAACGACTTGACCATCAGCGGTCGTTGGTCTCCATCGGAGTCCAGACTACACATCAACCTGTTAGAGCTGAGAGCCATCAGACTTGCGCTGAAGGCGTCCTGCCAGCTGTACAAGGGAAGAACGTCCTGATAATGACGGGCAATACGGTGGCCATGCATTACCTCAACAAAAGAGGAGGCGTAGGATCACTACCCCTGTGCAGAGAGGCGATGCAGCTCTGGTTTTGGGCAATCCAAGAAGGAATCTCTCTATCGGCAGTTCACCTAGCCGGAGAGAAGAACTTGACAGCGGACGCTCTGAGCAGGCAGAACAGTCTCCCACGAGTGGGAGCTAGCTCAGGAAGTCCTTCAAGAGATCTTCGCCCTTTGGGGAACCCCTCAGGTAGATCTGTTCGCCACCAGCCTAAACAGGAAATGCGATCTGTTCTGCTCAAGGGAATTTCCCCCGAGAGGAGCTCTGGGAGACGCGTTCATAGTGGACTGGGAGTTTCCGCTTCTGTACGCGTTCCCTCCGGTCCCTGTCATTCCTCAAATGATCAGGAGGTTGAGAAGATTCCGGCGAACCATGATCCTAATTGCCCCAGATTGGGCCAGGAGAACGTGGTACCCGGACCTTCTAGACTTGTCCATCTGCCCTCCAATTCGACTTCCACTCAGAGAGAACCTACTCTCGCAGAAAGGAGGTCAGGTTCTCCATCCCGACATCAAAACCCTCAACCTTCACGCTTGGCTTCTGAAAGGCTGAGGTACAAGGATTGGGACCTCCCTGATGATGTTATGGAGGTGTTGCTTTCGGCAAGGAGGCCAGCAACAAAGTCTTTATACCGCTGCCGTTGGAACAGATTTTGCAGCTGGTGTAGAGAACAGAATATCGACCCTTTTTCATGTGGTACACCAATGGTTTTGTCCTTCCTACTATATTTGGCAAATTCAGGCCTTCATGTTGGCACCATTATGGGCTATCTCGCAGCGCTATCTATCTTTAAGCGTACTGCGGAAGAACCATCCTATTTCAAATTACCCTTGGTAATACAGTTTCTATAGGGGTTAACCAATGTTTATCCCCCAAGACCATTCCAAGTTCCCCTATGGGATTTAAACTTAGTACTAACTTTCCTGATGGGTACACCTTTCGAACCTCTACATTCTTGTTCGTTAAGATTCCTTACCCTTAAAACTGTTTTATTAATAGCACTTACATCTGCTAGAAGGGTGAGCGAATTACAAGCTCTTTCTTGTAAACCCCCTCACACAATATTTCACAAAGACAAAGTTGTCCTGCAAGTGAAGCCTAATTTCCTCCCAAAGGTGGTTTCTAAATTCCATATCACTCAGAAGATTACCCTACCATCTTTCTATCCTCCTCCTCACCCGGGGAAAGAGGAAGAGAGGTTACACAGGCTAGACCCTAGGAGGGCTTTAAGTTTTTACATCAGTAGACTAGCCAGGATAAGACAGTCAGACCAGCTGTTTGTAGGTTACGCAGGTCACAAGCTGGGGTTACCAATAACTAAGCAGACCATTTCCAGATGGATCATTCTAGCCATTCTGGAATGTTATAAACTGGCAGGGAAAGAGCCCCCTCAAAACCTTAGGGCTCATTCGACCAGAGGTATTGCAGCTTCATCGGCCCTCAAAAGAGGAGTGCCGGTAAAAGACATATGTGCGGCCGCTACATGGTCGTCTGTCCATACCTTTACACGTTTTTACAATTTGGATTCCTCCTCCAGTCAAGAGACTAGGTTTGGAAGGGCTGTATTGCATTCTATTCATCAATAGAAGACAGCGTGAAGTCAGTACTCCCTCCTCCAATAATTGAATACTGCTATGGGAGCCTATCTAAGATGAGGAATACGTCGGAGGACACAATCCCTTCGAAGGTCAAGTTACTTCTTACCTTGTAACGTTCTTTCGACGGGATGTTCCTCCGACGTATTCCTCATCGACCCTCCCATCCATCCCCGCAGTTCTACTTCCCTTGTTGTTGCAGCTTACGCTCCTTCAGGGTGATTAGTTTAGTCCAGAAAGTATTATTGTGGGCTACAAAACGGAACTGAGCAACGGACGCTGCGCGCGGCCTTTATAGGCAGGATGACGTTGATACGGTGGCTGTCGAGGGACATCGACTCGGAGGACGTCGACGCGCAGCGCCCTCTAGAGAGAAACATTTTTCCGAGGCCAGCAGAGCTGGAAGGATATATCTAAGATGAGGAATACGTCGGAGGAACATCCCGTCGAAAGAATGTTACAAGGTAAGAAGTAACTTGTTCTTCTACTTTGCACAAAAGCAGAACCAACCCAGGTTACTAAAGGCCAAACGCAAGAAGATTCATATTCTAGTAACACGAGGAGAGACTGCTGAATCGAAACTCTGCAGATGCAACTCGTGCCAGGGAAGCCAAGGTCATACCAATAGAAGCTATGAACAGTAGCTATGTTTAATTGAAACTAAGAACAGAATATCCTGCCTCTGAAATGTCAAGATAAGATGTAGGCAGGTGGCAGGCTAAATAAGAATCAAATGCACAAATTAAGAGAAATAAGACAAATTCATGGTGTGGGAAGCACGTGACCAGCCGAGCAAGAAGAAGCGGGGGTTCACACCAATGCTTGGCACCGGGCCAAGCAGCGATATCAGAACTTTTCCAGACTGAAGATGCAGTTTCGAGGCCAACCACAATGTACTATGGCTATTCAAGTTATGATTGATTGTAACAAGGGCTGGAGGAAGGCCGGGTAACTAAGGGACACCTCGCACATGGCCGACCATTCTGCATGCTGCTAAGCAAAGTAGAAAATTATGCATGGGGTTGGTGCCAACCCAATCACAATGGACCAAATAATCTAGGGTTCTATAGTTAGTAGAACCAATGAGACAACATACTTTTAGTGATGTCTACAGTAGTCCTGTTTGAAGGAAGGGCTTAGACACCCACCTGACAGTTTACCCAATCCCTTCACTCCGTTACCATATGTAGTACCTATAGTAAAGTTACCTTTTCCTAACCAATAGAATTGCATGTTAACTTTTGAGTGTTACATGTCAATTATGACGAGTTTTGAGTATAAATGTTACAACTTGTATGAAGTTCGTTGGAGATGAAGCGAGAAGGACGATCGCATCAATGATGAAATCCATAACTCCCCTTTTTTGTACTTCTCATTAAACTGACTCCCTTTGCCAAACCATTAAGTTGTCCTTATTGATTGGTTGTCGGAGTAATGACTCTGCACCCCCATCCATCTCATGGGTGCAGCTATCTCCTCTTAAAGTACTTCTGAGCGAACCTTGGCTCTATGGGCCGGCCAGGGGTCTCTGGAGTACACTCCTCTTCCTCTGACACATCAGTAATTTGTCGTATTCTGGATCCCTGAAAACGAATAGAAAACATCTATTCAATAAAGTTGGCCGTATTCTCTCCCTTGTTCTGCTTACATGCATACATTTTTGTCCAGTCTTTCTTGCAACAGATCTTTAAGGTGTTGCACAGCAGCTTGTCAGGAAATTCTTTCACAGTATTCATAGGGGGTCCTTGTAATGGCCAATTGGTTTTAATAAAGTGAAGGTGTCAGGAGTAAGAGAAACGCTTAACACTTGATTGAAATCAGAACAAGTAGAGTTGTACCAGTCAATGATAACCTGTAAATCGGCTTGAAACCTTGAAGTATCCTCATTGGTTTTGGAAACCTTTGCAACAGTCACTAATGATTTGCCTGCCCCAGGCAACTGGCTTACCGGGTACCCTGCATGGTCACTTTAAGGGGATGAATTGGGAAACCCTTCGAAAGAAGCCAAAACATTAGATGCAGGTGAGATGACAGATTAGAAAATGTCTCCCTGCACTGATGTACCCATCTAAATGTTGTGCATGGGTGGTGCCAGTGCTTTCAACTTTTGAATTTTTGCAGATAGCTGTCACCTGACCAGACATGGTTTTTAAGAGCATTCTTTTTAACAGATCCATAATGCCCATTACCAGAAACCTACAATAAACAGAAAAAACCTGAAACTGTGTAGTCTTAAATATTTACCTACCCATCATATGAATAAAAGGGACTCTTCGCTCCTTGACACTCGGATTTCCCCTTCCAGTTCCCCTTAAGACAGTGGCTTACCTTCTCCATTGAAACCAGGGGTCTCGATGAGCAAGCACGTCAACCACTCTCTTGGTACCCGCAGGCACCAATTCTGTTGAAGAAATCATACTTGAGACTTAAATCACAGTGAGGTTGCTTTAGAGGGAACACAGGAACAAACACAACTCAACACTCAATACTCAATCCGGATCCTGTGTTACACTATACCCACCCTTTCAACATCTTATAAAGACTTTCATTAAATTTTAACCAATAGTTTCAACAAACTAATTTCCAACTTTATTAAGGAGGTTTTAATACCTTTTAATCAACTGTCTGCAGCTGGGTGCACAGCAATCACATCAAACTCTATTACCTCTAAAAATTAGTGGTAGCTCAAATGTGTTGAAAGCTTACTCTGCATTCAAACATTGCAAGAGTTACTAGGATATTCGGTTTCACCTTGTGTAACACTGTAAAAAAGGACATGAAAATAAGTGATGTTGCCTGGGGCAAACGCTGCCCGATTGAGACAACCAGACTAGGCATGTATAGAAGCACCCTGTTAAATACTGAAAGATTTAGCAAAAAATAATCACTAATAGGGCCCAGAGGGCTTACCTATTAGTAAGGGGATTTGTGATAACCACTTCTCTCATTATGTGCGATAACTCTTTATTTGTACACAATTGCACACATGAAACCGGTGCAGGACAAACTCTCCTGCAAATTCCTTTAATAAACTCATCCAATTGCCACTCTGGGCCAAGCACTTTTGAGACCAAGGCCCTCTAGCTGCCCAGGAGAGAGAAACCTCCAGTATAGCATTACTCTTACTCGCCTTCCAAGTTCATGGCAAAACTATTCCCACTGTATTCCCCTTGCCATGTCGTCTGGCAGCCTACTCCCTCTCCATGATATCACTTTCTGGTCTGCAGCTACCACAAACTATTCAAGCAGGTCTAATCTTCCCCAATGTGTCTTTATGCTCTGGTTATTTTTTGAGCTCCAAGTCTCGTACTTTCTATTTTCTTCAGATCCTTTCCGAGAGATCTGAGGACCCCTGCTTCATTCACCATTTCAGTTCCTCTAATGAGTAAAACACATCCTTTCATGTATGGTGGCTCAGTAGGTAATATTTCAAGACAAATAAGGACTTGAAATCTCAGTTTTAAACCTGCATTGGTATTTTATATTGATTGATCCATAGTTGTTTATTTTCCAGATTTGATTTCCGTGGCAACCCACTTTTATCCAAGCACTGTTATGATAAGTGAGTTGCCACTGATAATAGAAATCAGTTTATTAAGTGGCCTCAGTTTGGTTTAATGGGAAGTACATAAACATAATCAATTCTACTTAAAACATGGACATGTATTACATATCTTTTTTCAGCCTCCAACTACCTACAAGACAAAAGGCTATCCGTATATAAAAAACCTCCTTGTATAAAAGTGAAAGAAAAAACATTGAACATTATCAGTAGCATACCCATGTAAGAAGATTCCCAGTCATAAGGAAAAAACACAATAAAATCCACTGGATCCCCTGAAAGTAAATTAAAAGAAGTATGTCGAAGATTCCAAACCAACTGTAAAAGGGTGCTACCTTCAAGTGATAATGTTACTTCTGTCCAAGGACTACTATTACGGTGATAAGGTGGGATTGGATTGAAAATGGAGTAGTACCGCTGTAAACTCCCTAATTGCAGTTTTGTTTGATATATATATTTCCCAGTCAAGAAGGCAATGAAGCTTCTGTTCTTTGGAGCTGCACTCCCTTCAAAAATGGATTTCACCAATTCACGGCAAAAAAAGTATATGGCCTGCTCAGATTTATTTTGGTGATGTTTCGTGCACAGGGTGCGGGGGCAAAGTTATAGAGGGGGGGACCCACATTGTTTCTTCCATAGACTGAATGGGGAAAAACTTTGCACATGGCTACAGGCCAAATGGCTGGACAGATTGCACCAAATTTGCGGCAGGGGCTTGGGTCAGAACGCGTGCTTTTGTGCGTTTGGTGGAAATCTGACCAGTACTTTTATTTCAAAGAACTGAAATGTACTTCTCAAAACATTTGTGATATCTGGCTTCACTGTTTGCGCCGCGGACACCAGGTTCATTGGCTTGCAGCACACTGTGCTGTCGACTAACTTTGGATGCGGCCGGTGGTTGGCTGGAGAGAAGCGTGTTGTGCATCAATGTTTTTGGGGAAACACCGCCATGGTGTATCGGAGGATAGTGCC
This sequence comes from Ambystoma mexicanum, assembly GCF_040938575.1. NCBI lineage: Eukaryota > Metazoa > Chordata > Amphibia > Caudata > Ambystomatidae > Ambystoma > Ambystoma mexicanum. Next base: position 921,800,580 of record NC_090933.1, on the reverse strand, counting down.
GCGCTGTAAGGGGTTGCAAAACATGGTTTGCAGGATCGGGAAGGTGAGAGGGGATGAAAGGTTTGGGGGAGTGAAAAGTGAAAAGTTTGATGTAGTTGTTTGGGTCGAAGAACACTGGTGTACGCGAGCAATGCAGCATTTTTGCAGCGCCTGAAGGAGTTGCAAAACATGGTGTCCATGATCGGGTTGGTGATAGAGGGCATGAAAAGGTTATGGGAGTGAAAAGCTGAAATTAGGATAAATTTGTTTAGGGCAAAGAAGACGTTGTGCAAGGGGTGGACGCGAGCAATGCAGCAATTTGCGCATAGCTCCTCGGGCGACAACCTTCTGTCGTGACTGCGTGGACGCTCCATTGGAAACGGAGACTGTATTGCAGATGATGCGAAGAATTTGACAATGTATTATGCTGTTTCCTAGGGGTTTCGGTGCTTATGTTGTGTGTTTGAGTTTTCATTGTGTTGTAGCGATGGGTAGGGGTGTCGGTGGCAGTGGTAGGATTTGGCAAGTACGGCACGTGGCCAAATGTTGCCATGCATCAATCCATTGCCGTGTAGTGTTTGTGGGCAAGGCTTAGCCTTTTGGGTGCATGGGCGGAGGCTGTGGGCCTCCACATGTACCCAAGAGGCTAGGGCTCAGGCACAGCATTGCTTCTGGGAAGGTAGTAAGACATTGCCACATGGAAGGAGTTTTTACCATCACAGTTTGTCATATGCACCATTCACGCAGCTACGCACATATACTTCATTGGTGGGTTGCTGCACAGGCGACTATCATTCTTTGGTGAGTGAAGGCCGACTCCAATGGGGATAGGCAATGCTTTGGAGAGATTATGAGGCCACGCCCCTGCTGCCTTGTGTGCATGGCTAGGGCCCTTGGAGGTAACACTCTGGGCACTGTTTGGAAGTAGGTGTGAGAATGGTGCCTTATTTGGGTTCGTTACAGTGCCCATACGTACCTGTAGACAGGAAAGCTACATGGCCACATGTTGCCATGCATAGCTCTGTTGTCTTGTAGTGGGTGTGCACAAGGATTAGGAGCTTGGGTGCATTGGCAGAGGCCGTAGGCCTCCCCCAGTACCCAAGAGGCTAGGCCTTGGGCACAACCTCCGCAACGCAATGCCGGCATGTATGGGATCATAGTGCTATAGGTATGTGCATTGCACACTTATGTATAAGAGTGCATTACTTTTGCCTTAAGTGATTTGGATACGTTTTATAACATTCATTCGTACATATAAACACTTTTAAATATGTATGTGCCCAGGGGGGCGTGGCTAGGCGGCCATGCGGTGAGGAGCACGAAAGGGAAGCTCCCGTACGATCCTGATTTAATCCGCTTTTAAAACTAACTTACTCGGCTGGAAAGTTTACCGACGGGTGTAGGAAGATCCACCGACCACCCGATCCAAGCCCTGAGGAGAACCGGACTGGGGAACGAGGCGAAAAACGGCAGCAAATACGCGGAGCATCGAAAGCAAGATGGCGGCCCACTGACACTCGGCCAACGGCCCAGAGACCCAGAGCGGGAGGCTACGAAAGGCTGTAGTTCGGCGCTGCGAACCCGGGAAGGAAGGAAGAGAGGCCACGGCGGAGCAGGATACGCTCCCCAGGCAGCGGAACGACAATAGCGAGCGCCTGCCGAGAGGAGAACAGCGGCGACAGGGCGCGGTCGCGGCCGCGAGAAGGCGGCGCCGAGGGAACGCAGCAAGCTCCGCAAGCCGAGGGAGTTCCGTGCCGGGGACAGCGTCACCTCCAGCCCCTGCCGGCCTCGCTAGCGCGAGAACAGGGGACCCGAGGGAGAGCAGAGGGGCGAGACGGCTCTCCGCCGGACCAACTCAGGGCACCGGAGAGATCCAACGGCTAGCAGGTGAGGAGAGCGCCTGCAGGCCCGCACGGCACCCGGGGAGGCGTGTGGAAACACCCGAAGACACAGGGAACCCCTGGCGGGAGGAGAATAGCACAACGGGCAGTCCCCATCCAACTAGAACCGGACCCCACACGGACTCGGTACAAGCCACAGATAGCGGACAAGAAGCATTGCAGTGCAGTACCCGAGGCCCGCACGGCGAGTATGCCCAACAAGAAGGTGGAGGGGAAAACGAAACAAGTTAGCATGGATCACTTTGCCAAAGCACCAGACAATAGGCAGCCGAATTCATCGGAGACAGCATTGGCGGAGGCCAACACCCCACACCCACCAGGTAAAGAGGGGCAAATCCTAGAGGCAATCGCCACCCTACAGGCGACGCTCGAGAAGAAAATGGACACGGCCATAGGGGCCCTGAAGGCATCTCTGGAACAAAAATTGGACACAGTCATGGTGGACGTAGGCCTCCTTCGCCAGGACGCGAGAAACCTGGCGGACAGAGTGACAACAGCGGAGCAGCAGGTACAGCAGAACACAGCGGACTCCACCACCACGAGGACCCAGTTGACGGAGGTGATCCAGAGAGTCAAGATCTTGGAAAGGAGAGCAGAAGACGCAGAAGGGAGGGCAAGGAGAAATAATATCCGCATAATCGGGGTTCCGGAAGGGGAGGAAGGGAACGACCCCACGGAATATATCGAAAATATGCTCCTACAGGAGGTCGGAGCTGGAACCCTGTCCCAAGGCTTTGTGGTGGAACGGGCACACAGAGCACTGATGCGAAGACCCCAGCCGGGGGCCCCTCCCAGAGCCATGATCGCTAAAATCATGAACTTTAAGGATAGAGAAAAGATACTGGAGTTCTCGAGGAGGGGAGGAGAGATTATCAGAAATTCATCCAAGATTGCCATATATCCGGACTACACAATGACAGTCCAAAAACAAAGGGCACAGTTCGGCCCCACAAAGGAACGCCTCAGAAAAGCAGAGATACGATACATGCTCCTGTTTCCGGCCAAATTGAAGGCGATACACAAGGGGAAGACACACTTCTTCGAGTCCACGGAAGAGGCAAACGCGTGGATGGATACCCAAGGAATCCCCCAACTGGAGCAGCGAATCGCTAACAGAGGCAGAGCCCAGCCCGGGCGTGTAATCCGCAGATAATTAGAATCAAGGGTGCAGAGTATCAAACGGACGAGAAGTTGGGAACAGGACGATAAATATGAAGGGAGCAACCAACCCTAACAAACCGCACTAGCCTAGTACGACGCACCCCCAAGAAGTGCGACCGAGAGTTCAGATGCCAGTTTTAAGGCATCACGCTGCAGCAAGCCGGCCTCACCCAGAGGAGCAAGGCAGGAGAAGCGGCGAGGCCCGAGCAGGGGGAGGGTGGCTGGGCGTTTGTTGTTGTTGTTTAGTTACAGTTCAGGTTATCGATAGACAGGAAGAATCGGAAGAAGGCATTGGCGTTGAAGGAATGGTTAAAGACTATGATGGGGAGACGCCAGCACACCGTGACTGGAGCGAACCACAACAGGGACCCAGGAGACGGGGCATACAAGAGGAGAAGAGACTGAGCCCCACGCGGGCGACCCCGGTCAACAGCAGTGAACATGGAAGAAGGGAAACGGACAAACAAATAGGGCCATGGGACGACGAGGCCAGGACTGCAAACACCCATGAGCCGGGATGAGCTAACGATAGCGACATGGAACGTGAGAGGCCTTAACGCGTACGTCAAGAGGCTGCGAGTTTACGCCTGGCTCAATAAAATGAAGGTCAAGATAGCAATGCTCCAAGAAACGCACCTGACAAGAGAAAAGCAGTCCAAGATTGACAAAAAATGGGGAGGGCAGGTGTTTAGTGCTACATATTCCAACTATGCAAGGGGGGCAATGATTTGGATCGCCCCGGGAGTACCATTCCAACTCATTAAAAAGGAGATTGACCAAGAAGGAAGAACGGTGATAGTGCATGGCATGTTGGAGAATAGGGAAGTGTGCCTAGTGAACACTTATGCTCCAAATCTCGACACGAGAGAGTACCTCAGAAAACTAACACCCAAATTAGCCCAGTACAGAGACACAATGTTCATCTGGGCCGGGGATTTCAACTGCGCCCTGAACCCGCTCCTGGATCGATCGGATGACAAGCTCAGGAGGCCAGCACCACCAGCCAAGGAACTACAGAGGGCACTAGATCACCTGAAACTGGCGGACGTCTGGAGACAGGTACACGGGACAAGGAGAGGGTACACACACTACAGTGCACCCCACGGAACATTTACACGGATAGATTACATACTCACGGGCACTGAATCACTACACGAATTCACAGGTATTAGCATTAAAGCCCGAACGCTCTCAGACCACGCTCCAATACTGACATCATGGGCACACACACAAGGGAGAGCCCCGATACCTACGTGGCGACTCCGGGCAGAGGCTCTGGACGAGGGCGAATTCCAAGAACACCTACAGGGGGCAATAGATGATTACTTTGAACACAACACAGGGAGTGTGGAGTGTAATGCCACGCTTTGGGATGCGTTCAAGGTGGTATTAAGGGGGGCAGCGATCGGTAAAATGGGTGGATTAAAGGGAGCGGCCATAGCTGAACTCGACGACCTAGAAAAGCGGATAGAAATAGAGGAACTGAGGGCGCAGGTAGCGGGGGAGGAGTCCGAGGAACTGATGGAGCTGAGAATGGGGTGCATAGGACTCTGGGAGAAGCTGGGACGGTTGAATTATGGGAGGTATTTACAAAGGCTACATGCGGAAGGGGACAAACCCAGCAGGCTCCTGGCCTGGCTCACTAGGCAAGAAAATAAGAGGGAACCCATAACGGTGATAGAAGACGAGACCGGGGAGGAGGTGAGGGGCCAAGTGCACATCAATCGGTTATTTGCGGAGTTCTACGAGGAACTATATGCCCCCAACCCGGAGGTAGACCCTGAGGACATAACCGATGCATTGGCAGAAATAAGATTGCCAAAGTTAACAGAAGAGCAGGCCCAAAGGCTTGATGCCCCACTCACAGAGGAAGAGATAGCGGGTATAATAGCAGAGCTTCCTACAGGCAAGTCCCCGGGCCCGGACGGACTCCCAGGAGAGTTCTATAAAAAGTTCAAAGACACTGTCACCCCAAGGTTACTGGAGACATATCTAGATGCATACGAAAGCGCACGATTACCCGCTAGTATGTCGGGGACAATCATCGTCCCGATCCTTAAGCCAGGGAAGCTGCCCACAAGGTGCACGGCATACAGGCCAATTTCCCTTATAAACCAGGACGTTAAGATACTAACGGCGGCTCTAGCCAACCGTCTGAAGCAGGTGATCCCCACATTGATACACCCCGATCAAACAGGGTACGTTCCTGGGCGGAACACATCATGGAACCTCCGTAGACTACACCACGTGATAGATAGAACGAACCAGGGACGGGGAGAACGTGCGATAGTGTCTCTTGATGCTGTCAAAGCATTCGATTCGGTGAATTGGGGGTGGATGGTGAGGGTCCTCGCCCACTTCGGCATTGGCGAAGGGTTCCTCAGGTGGATCAGACTACTGTATAGTGAGCCCAGAGCCAGGGTTAAGACTGGGAGATATATTTCAAAGGAATGGAGGATCTATAGAGGAACGAAACAAGGGTGCCCACTATCGCCAATGTTATATATCCTGGCCCTGGAGCCACTGGCGGTCTTCCTTAGAGCAGAATATGGAGACACGGGGATTGAGGTGGACGGGGTGCTCCATCAAGTCTCGCTGTACGCGGACGACATGTTATTGTTTGTGGAAAACCCCCGCATTAACCTGCCCTGCCTCTTGGAAGCAATAGGAGCATACACCAGACTCTCAGGCATAGCAATAAATAAAGAGAAGTCCCTGATCTTCCCCCTGGCAGACCTGAGACGGGCCCCCCCGGAGGGACTCCCAGAAGTGGGCCTAACATGGGCGCCACAGTCCTTCAAATATTTGGGGATAGAGGTCCATCATGACATTGCAGACACTCACCGACACAACACGCAAGCAGCCCTGGACACAACACGAAAATGCATGGCCTTCTGGAGAACACTCCCACTGGGGATGATAGGTAGGGCCGCCCTCCTGAAAATGGTAGTACTCCCACGCCTGTTGTATTTTTTCACCAACATCCCATATAACATTCCCAGGACATTCTTCACGAACCTAAACACAATAGCAAGAAACTACCTATGGGCAGGGGGGAGAAACAGGGTTGCAATGAGCACTCTACAGAGAGACTATGAGGGAGGAGGCATTCGTTTGCCGGACTTTGAAAAGTATTATCTGGCTGGACAGCTACAATTTGTGGTCAAATGGTTAGGGGAGGATGAAACAATGGACAAAACCAACTTCCAGCCCGCACTGAAAACACATTACCTGAGGGAAATACTGTGGCTGGACAAACCCCTGCTCAGGACTTTACCGTACATGCTAAATCTCGCAGTGAGATTGTGGTGGAGAGCATGGAAGCTGCAAGGGACAAAGGACCCCTACTCAGCGCAAATACCCCTGGCGGGCCTGGTGGGCACAGACAGGAGCTTGTTGGCAGCGTTCCGAACACAATGGGAGGCCAAGGGGGTAGCGCAAATCGGAGACATGAGAAGAGAGGGGAGATGAGCAGACTTCCAGGAGATGAGGGAAGAATACGAAATACATGAGGGCCAATTCATCCTGTATAATAGACTGATCCTCAGAATCAAGGATAGATGGCCAGAATGGGAAGACCAAGAAGAACCGGTAGGAGCATTAGACATGTGGTACGACATTTCAGAGGGGACACACACGACCTCCAGACTATACGAGCAGATGCTGAGACCCCACACAGACCAAAAACTACACATAAAACAAAGTTGGGAAGAAGAACTCCAAAGGCCGCTCAGCGACCATGAATGGAACAGGGTGCTGAGATACCCCAAAACAGTGTCCAGGAACGCAAGGTTCAAACAGGCCCAGTTGTACGTGACACACAGGGCGTACCTCACACCTAAGAGGATGAAAGTGATACGCGGAGGTGACCCCAGCGGGTGCCCACGGTGCTCGACCGAGGAGGCAGACATGGTGCACATGTTTTGGGAATGCCCGGTGATACAGACGTTTTGGGAAGGCATCAAGACCAAAATAGCGAAAAGTGGCCTCCAGATACAGATGGAGCACCCCGAATGGTACCTACTGGGCCTCTTCCCTCGAGGAGGCAGAGACAGGGTGCACCTAGCAAAAATGAAAGACCTGATTTGCATACTAGCTAAAAGAAGGATAGCCATGTCCTGGAAATCTAGAGGAGGCCCGACCATAGAAGCATGGTGGGCAGACCTCCGAAAGTGGACACTAGCGGAGACTGCGGTGTGGATCAGAGCAGTGCAAAGAGGGGAGGGGGAAACGGCTGGGAAAATAGCGGCATGGAATTCCCTAGTGCAGAATCTATTTCGACGAGAAGAAGAGGAAACCGACGAGGAGGATCCGGAGGAGGCGGGGGGATACCAGAGCGCCCAGGACAGGGAGACGCAAGGAACGGAAGAATAGACACCGTTGTATGGACACGGAGGCAGCTAGCGGAAGCAGCCACAGACTGGGCAGATAAGCTGTTGGACACTTTAAGACGATGACCCCACGGCAGAATCCGCCGAAAAAGCCAAAATGCCAGTTGAATGTTCGTATGTTTGTATGTTGTATGTATTTACGTTGTTAATTGAAAATAAAAAAGAAATTAAAAAAAAAAAAAAATATGTATGTGCCCACTTTCGTAGAATCATTGTGGAGGACATGTTAGACTTACTACAGCAGCAGTGGTGAGACATGCGTGTATTTCCCTTTGGAATGGTGTGGCCATGAACAGAGCCTTTCGTCAGGGAGTGTAGTAAGAAATTGGGAGATGTAAGGATTGTTTTACCATCCCACTTTTGACATATGGGCCATTTCCGCAGCTTCTCGCACATAAATCATTGTCGGGTACCTGCACAGGCGACTGCCTTCAGAGCGCATTGGGGATGGGGAGAGTATTGCAGATGATATTGGGATATTTCCATTCGGTGTACTGTATTGTGTTGAGAGTGGGAAGACCCTACTGCCTTGTCTGCATGGAACGAACAGTCTGGCCACAGGTTTTAAGTAGGTTTCAGATTGTTGCCTTCTTTGGGTTCGTTCCTATACTGATATGTAACTCTAGCGAACACTCTTGCAAGTATGCATCTCTCCTGTGGGTGGCCACCATTACAGAATGGGTGTGGGATCTTGTAGTTGGTACACTAGCAGAGGTGGAGTGCAGTGCCTCAACTTTCATATGGTGTATGTCATTGGCCTTATTGCCGTTCATGGACTGATATGCCACCATTTCTGTTTGCTATGGTGGGCCCCTGATAATACTCTGTGCTTTGTGAGTGAAGAAAGACATTGCAACATGACACGCGTAACTAGACAGCACACATTTTAAGTGTGGATAATGTATAGACCGACTCACATAAATTTGCACTGAACAAAATCATGTATGCCAATAAGTCCCGCTACATACAGCAGGCCGTCTGACTGTTGGCTTTCTTTTGCGTACTTCTTGATGGCCCAGTAACGCGGTTGGTGTGTCTATTGCGTGTAATTCGTGTGTGCGCAGTGCTTACATTACCTATACGTGTTTGCACGTTACATCATCGCAACAGGCACTGGCATTGCTGTTTTCAGTTGTGGAGATAGGTTGCTCACGGTGTGCACTCCAAGTATTTTCGTTACGTGCGTGCCAAGCCTAGCGCACGGTCACGTGAGCACCTCGCACCAGAAAGGAGTAACATAAGCAAAAGCACACTTGCGCACACAGAGCATACGGTTCCAGAACATTCCCATTCTGTACAACCAACACTGAATTTATGCAAGAGCTTTATTTCGCTCCAGAATGATCACGAGAACTTGTAACGTGGCTGCTATCACAAACAAAATCCAGTGTGCAATGCCGTCTGTGCACTTCTGTCCTTTTGTTGGTGTCTAGCAAAGTGGAAAAAGGAATAATGTACGGCCCGTGGTGGCCAGTGGGAAAGAAGGCATTTTATTCGCAAGATGAAGAAGGTACCAGTTGTTGCCTCTGTGATGCCTTGTATCAAAAACGTGTGCAGGTTGGTTCGTATGGCCGGAACCGCAAATGGACAAACAGGGCCATATCGGTCGGCCCAGATAATGACGGAAAACGCATTGCTTATGGCGATCTTGATATGCTTGGTCCACCACCCGTCTGTTGGAATGTGGAAGGTGTGACATGCGCTATAAGGTGCCAGATATTGAAGAAGAAACAGGAATAAGAATAGATGTAAGTAGGCGTTACTACTGTCAGCGTATAGGACAAGAGTTTGCGGGAAGCATGTTGTCATAAGTGGCTGCCTCAAGGAACATGTGAGTGTTATTGAGTAGTGTCATATGTGAACCCACTGCTTTGATCTCTGGTGTGAACGTGATACTGTCCTTGTACGGCGCCACACAAGCGAAATGTCTTTCAAACGATCCCACCAGACGCTCCTTGCATGCGTTTCCTTTTTCAAAAATGGCAGTGCTAGCGAGTGTTAGACCAATGCCACAATCTGTGTGTGTCCAAATGAAAAAAGGAAACCTAAAACCCTCATGAGGGTCCCCTTGGATTACATGAGAAAGCAGGAGCTGTTTTGCTGAAAATTGCAACATTGAAATGTGACCTGTTCACGTTTGTGTGCCAGTTGACCGCTGCGTGCACCTCTGGTCCTTAATTATTTTGACTACAGTGAGGGTGGGTAGAACTGCTGATTGTGAGAAAGGGCATAGTGAAGGCAAAACAGAATGTAGCATTGCACGAGTGAGCATAAGGGGTGCGGTTTCACAGCACGAAATGCATTCCCTTTTCATCTTGCGTTTTGTGTCTGCATTGGCAGAAGCTGGGGAAGAATGGCAAGAAAACAAAGTGAAATTATAGTTGCAATGCACGGGGAATGGTGGAGACATGGCACTGTAGCGGCGCGTGAATACTGCAGTCATAAAGCTCTGTACAATGCACACAGAAATTGTGCGGTATAGTAAGTTCATAATTATGCATACAGAACTGCAGTCACATGCATTTGAACGCTGATACACTTGTAATGTTGTACTTGCATAATTTTGGCAATTTCCATGCTTGTTTTGAGCGCACCACAAATTGCAGTGTACAGAGTATTCAATTGTTGCAGAGGACCTCTGGAGCACATGGGCAGAGCAACTGCAGTGTAAGTTATCTTTCTTTTTTTTGTACAATTTCATACATTTTCTGCCCTTCATGCTAATCATGCTTCCCACTCAAGGCTGTTTTACAATGAGCATTTGTCCTGTTGAACGATAGGTATGTTAAGTTTCGCTTTCTGGAGTCGATGCTGGGGGGAGAAAAGAAATCGGGCGGCAACGTATTTCCATTGTACCATGCATTTCCGAATGTTGGTGGTGTTATGACGGTGAAGGAAGTACGACGTATAAGCAGAAATGTTGCTGCCGTTCACATGCTGCACTGCATGCACAGATGGCAAAATATATAAAATGTGAATTTTCTGTCCCTAAGGAACAATTATATGTGCATTGTGTTACGAGGCGACGGTGGACGAAGGCAGACTGTGTGTGCCCTGTATCAGTGTACGTGGGTGGCTGGGCCATCGTATGCAGTTTACTGTCTTGCAGCATGAACATGTTTGGGACTGTAGTTAGTTGTGGGCAGGGTCTACAATATTGAGTGCCTGGCTGTAGCCTGTACACTGTACTGGGTGCAGTGAAGCGTGTAGGGCGTAGGCAGAAGCTATGCAGTGTTTTATAGGTGTACATTTCAAATTATGGCATTGTTTAGGTGCATTGCAGAAGTGCGTGCACACATTGCACTGTGCATATGGTACAGACGTATGATAGCACAAACTTCATACTTACTGCTTGGATAGTGGTGGACCTTTGGTGTTTGTGTGTGGAATGTGAAATGTTATAGTACTCTTGCTGCCTTGTCTGTGGGGAATGAGACCAGCATTTGTTAGAGCAGGTATTTCGTTACTTTGTTGTCGACAACCTTGCATATATTTGTTCAGTTTGTGGACCCTTACTAGTACCTCATAGGTACTATACTTTGCCCCAGTGTACTGTGCAATGTGCGCAAGGCCTGTGTTTCTTTGCATAATCATTTGGTCTGGGGGGGTGGAGGGGAAATATCCATGCTGCATTAAAAAAAAACAAAAGGCAAATTTCGTCGATGCTATGGTGCACAATGATTTACAGCAACGTTTGCAGTGGTAACAGCAATTTTTAAGGTGTGCTCTTGAAGTAGAAGGAAATGTAATGGTTTACGATTTATGGCATATATACACGTGCGTATGATGGGTGGCGTTGTATAGCAGTTGGTGTTTTGTAAATGTTTACTGGCTTCTTTTTTTATAGCACTGTTTCTTTATGCATTTGGTTGCTGCTGGTGTTTTTGTCACGATTCCAGTGCTGGTACAAGCCAGATGGGTCATGGCCAGGAGGATCTCCCCCATGGCAGTGTAGGGAGCCGATTGGTTTGTGGGATGGCTGGCTGCCACCCCACAAACAAACAAGGAACAAGAACAAGGGGGCAACCCAACCCAACATTACTGCCAAAGAGTAACCCACTGTTGAACTCATGATGGCACTGGATAGATACATGGATCTGACATCCTTGGTGGTGTACTGCTGACGGGGCACGTTCCGCGGCTATAAAACCACGGCCCGGACCACACCATGCACTTAGCGTTTCCTCCGCTTTCTAAAAGAGCAGCATTACGCATACTGCGCCTGTTTCTTTTGCACGTGCGATCGGTACCTACGCGAGTTTGCAGCATTTTCACCCGGAATTGAAGAACTACTTGTCCCAGCGGCCTACTGCTTCTTGAGCTCAGAACACTTAGTGTCCCATCCTGGTAACCCAGTGTCGTCCCAGATCCTGGGAACTAGAAATCCAAAAACAACAATACTAAGACTGAAATACCAAGTACCTCCCAGTTCCCGTACTCTGTTTAACTTGGGCTCACTTGCATACAAATTCCTGCTTCTTAGCTCTGCTCAGAGTACAGACAGCTTGCCGGTGTTTAGCCTAGAAGTGAAGCAATTGACCATTGGTATGCAACGCATCTACAAAGACATTGCACATGCAAGTTACGTTTTACATTGTTAAGCGATCAAGATCTAGATTAACACCCCACCAGAACGTATCAGCTTATCAATATCCAGTGCGTCGTAGCCGGTCTGGCCAACTAGTCTTCAGTGAAGTAACTGGAGTCGGATGCCTACCAGCTAACATTGCCCTTCAGTACTCAGTTTATTACGGTGAGCTAAATCCACGAGGCGCCAGTCATCCATGTACATTAGGGGGAGAGACAGGTGGTGGGAGAGAAAGCAATAGAAACCAATATCCCCTATATAAACGTATCTTTAGGTTATCCAACCGCCCCAAACACAATTTTCCAGAGGAACCAAGTTCATACAGGTCCCTCCCAGCATCAAGTTCCTCTGGAGGTTAAGCCACCAGCAGACTGCTGGGGGAGAGTGGGTGGAGTGTTCTTGAGTGCAGAGGTAACTCAAGTGAGGGGGCAACGCTTCAGAACAGCCCGGACCAGGCACTCCTGTAAGGCACCAGAGGTAAGCATTACAGAACACTAAGCCCACGTCACCAGCCGTGCCTGAGTCATGGAATCAGGGATAGACCAGTAAGCAGCCCCTTTGGGGGACCTGCGAACAGAGGTGCTCGCAGCCCGTTCAGAAACAAACTCATTGCGAAGCAGTACTTAATGGAGAAAGAACCAATGACTTGGCCAAACGCCTATTGGTAGCGGAAGCAGGCCATGTGCCACTAACTCATTCATCTGATAGGACCATAGCTGGGGCGCCCCATATCCATGTAACCACCCCACCTACCATTCCCCTGGCCCCTCCTCAACGATTTCTAGGGGACCCACAAAGGTATGCTATTTTTATGAACCAGTGTAGATTGCATTATTTGTGTCGGTCAGGGTCCTTTCATGCGGACCAAATGAAGGTGGCTTTAGTGTTGTCATATTTGGGTGGGCATGCCGCTATTTGGTCAGTGCATTTAGTGTATCGAGATGACCCCATCCTGCATACTTTTGGTGATTTCCAACGGGAGAAAGACAAAGTATTTGCTCGCAGAAGCCAGGGGCAAGCATTAAATGGGGAGTTGTTGGCCTTACGGCAGGGACCACAGGAATTGCTTGTATACATCACTGCATTTAAGCGACTCATCGCTCAGACCAATTGGCCCGAACAAAAAAGAAGCACCATTTTCTATCGGGGTCTGTGTGGGGAACTTAAAGATGCGTTGGCGCAAGTGCTCAATACGCGGGAACAATGTTTAGAATACATAGATTTAGTAGTACAGCTAAATCGCTTATTACAGAACAGAAAGGCAGAGCATGCCCGGTCGGAAAATATGCCCTTATAGATTCGCACAAGTGAAACGCAACCCTGTGCTCAGGCGATTGTCCCGGAGCCCATGCAGTTGGGTAGTGTGAGGGGGCCACTATCCAAGGAGGAAAGGTGGAAGTCGGCAGGACCATTTGTGCTTATATTGTGACAAAACAGGCCACTTTCCGAAGGACTGTAATAAGAAACCAAGCAAATGGCCCTTGGGAGCAGATGAGGTGCTCCTAGTGAACCCCAAAAGCTCCTACACCGTCAGCCAACTCCAGACTTGACGAGAGTAGGGATCGGCTTGTCGATGGATCAGAAATCAATCACGGTCTCACACCTTACAGTACCTGTCATCCTTACCAGACTAGAACAACCCCAAAAGATGTATGCCTTGGAAGCCTATATTGACTGCGGTGCAATCAGTAATTACATAGATATGGAAGTGGCGCAGAGATTCGGCATACCGGGGCACCAAAGGAAGAAGGTGGACGACATAGTCTCGGGAGATGGTTTACCATTGTCATCTGGGCCAGTAACGCAGTGTACGGAAGAGGTCGAACTATTGTGCAGAGACGGCCACCGAGAGCGTATAACCTTCGACCTGATTAATGCCCCACTATTCCAACTTATACTTGGCATGCCTTGGTTGGAGTATCACAATCCTGTTAACTGGAAAAATGCGTTTTCCAGTGGAGTGCCTTCGCACCCGTTACCCATTTGTACCTCTTGTGGCAAAGGAGCCAGCATCTAGAACACAAACGTTGGGGGCAGAGATACAGCCCAATGGAGAGAAAAAACTACCTGCCATATACAAGGAATTTGAAGACGTGTTTCAAAAAGAACAAACCAATACCCTTCCTCCTCACCGGCCATACGATTGCCAAATCGATTTCATACCAGGCTCGCAGGTTCCATGTAGCCGCATTTCTGTTCCTACGCAAAAAAGAAAACCAGCACTTGCGACAGTACTTGCACCAGTTCTTGGCAAACAGATTTATTCAACCCTCCAAGTCCCCAGCTTCTTCTGCTGTCTTTTTCACACCAAAGAAGGAAGGGGACCTCCAGAACTTGCATTCATTTATAAGGGACTCAATAAGATAACCCTGAATAATAGGTACCCGCTACCTTTCATTCCCGTACTGTTGGACCATGTTAAAGAGGCGAAGATATACAGCAAATTGAATTTGAGCAGGGCTTACCATTTAGTCCACTAAAAGGAGGGGGATGAGTGGAAAACTGCTTTTCGCACCAAATTTGGGTTATTTGAATATACAGTCATGCCCTTTGGCCTGTGTAATGCACCTTTTGGCCTTCCAGTTGTTTGACAGACGTTATACGAAAACTCCTGGATGTTTGTGTCCTGGTCTATATCGATGATATATTGATTTACTCAGCCACCGAAGGAGGACACGTGCTTCACGTTAAAGCTGTCTTTGCATACAGTGTTCGTGGAGTTTTGCTAAATTAGAGAAATGTTACTTTCACGTGACCACAGTGCAGTACTTGGGAATCTTTTTAACAGGGGAGTTGCTAGGTCTGGAAAAGACCCGGGGCTACGCTGATGTCAGAACTGTTGGGACTGGGGGCTAGCTAGTCTTTTGGCTGTAGCTCCTGAGATTCTATCCGGGGCTACAACCAAAAGATCAGCGGCTATAGCCCCCTTAGCCACCCCCTAGCAACGCCCCTGCTTCTTAAAACTGCATGGCATCCAAATGGACAATCGCAAGGTGGAAGCAATCTTAAAGTGGCCCTTGCCTACGTATGTGAAAAATGTGGAAAGTTTCTTAGATTTTGCTAACTTTTACAGGCGATTCATACCCCAGTTTTTGAACATTGCACACCCCATCAAGGCATTACTGAAAAGGCACAAAACCTTCATGTGGACCAATGAAGTTGAACAAGCGTTTAAACAACTCAAAGTACAGTTTACCTCGGTGCTGATTTTGAAACACCCAAATCCTGAACTTCCATTCATCGTTGAAATTGATTTGTCCAGTGTGGTGATGGGAGCTGTATTGTCCCACCGAGATCCGACCACTAATCAATTACATCCTGTGGCGTTTTGTTCCAAGAAATTCTCCCCTGCGGTACTGACCTACACAATATGGCGTTGCTTGCCATTAAAGCTGCTTTCAAAGAATGGCGTCGTCATCTGTTGGGCGCAAAACATGCAGTTACTGTCTACACCGACCATCGCAATCTACAATATCTGCAAACAGCACAGGCACAAAGTCCCCGTCAGCTTAAATAGGCACAGTTCTTTTCGGAATATGACTGTCATAACCTTCTGTCCAGGAGTCATAAACGGAAAGGCGGATGCCCTATCCTGCATCGGATGGAATGTGGAGGGAACAGATGTTTATGCAGTTCTAGACCCCGTGGCTATTATCCCAGGAAGTAAATTGTTGGGATTGACAAGTTGAACGTTGCCTCCTTTAGATCAGCTGTGCATTGAAATTAGCAATATCTAACACCAGACCAGTTACAGGTTTGGGTGTCGCAAGACCCTCAACGAACCATAGACGATGGCGTACCATAGAACCAAGGGCACCTGTACTTGCGGGAGCCGAACATGCAAGAAAAAGTTTTACAAAACTAACACAATGCTTTAACCGCTGCCCATCCTTGAATCACCAAAACTGTAGAGCAAATTCGGCAACATTTTTTCATCCTCCAATATGTAAAGACTTGTGATGTGTGCCTGCAACAAGACTGCTAAAACTAAACCATCAGCATTACTAAGACCATTGTCCATACCACCTGCTCCATGGCATACAATATCACTGGACTTTATTACTGATTCACCTCCTTCAAACAGGTACAGCACCATCCTGGTAGTAGTAGACCTAATGAAGATGGCGCATTTCATTGCGTTGAAAGGCTTACAAAATGCAGGGACTGTTCAAGTTTTCCTAACAAACATTGTACGATTACATGGGTTTCAATCCATAAGCATCTTGGACCAAGGGAGTAAATTCATATCCAAATATTGGAGGGGTTGTTGTGATGAGGCTCAAATTGAAATCGGACTATCCACCAGCCATCACCCACAAACCGATGCTTAGACAGAGAGAACTAACCAAACGCTTCAGCAATACCTGCATTGCATGTTTACCCTGGTGGACAGTTTGGGTTAATCTGCTGTGGGCAGTGGACTATGCATACAACAGTATTCACAGTGCCACAGGATTTTCACTCTTCCACTTTTTACATGGAAGGGATCCATGTACCACAGCTCTTGATCCCACCACCGCTTTGGAAACGGCAGCTGCAACATCTGTGCATTGAAGATCACCCCCGTCTTCCATGCATTTTTACTGAAACCAGTGCAGCCCTGCCACACGAAACTCCATCTCTAATCCTCCTCTAGTAATTGTAAATGGGGAGAAATAGTGCGAGGTACGGGACATCTTAGATTCCAAGATTATTAGCTAGAAATTACATTACCTGGTGGATTGGAAGGGTACAGCGCTTTAGATTGGACTTGGGAACCAGTAGAAAACATTCATGCACCCCGTTTGTTAGCCCTTTAACACCATAATCATTCCACATTCCCAGGACCTGGATCTGCCCTCCTTGGGGAGGGCTTTGTAAGGGAGTGGGGTCAGGATTGCAGTGTGGTTACAAGGCCGATGGGTCAGGGCCAGGAGGATCTCCCCCCATGACAGTGTAGGGAGACAATGGATTTGTGGGATGGCTGGCTGGCAAAGGCATACATGGAGCAAGGTGGCAACCCATCCCAACATGGCTGCCAAAGAGGAACCAACTGTGGACCCCAACATCTCACCGGATAGATACATGGATATGACATCCTTAGTGCTCTAGTGCTGACAGGATGCGTTCCGCGTCTATGAAACCACGCCCAGGACCACCCCCTGCCTTTAGCGTTTCATCTGCTTTCTAACAGAGCAGTGTTACCCTTACCGCTCCTGTTTATTTTGCATGTGCGATCGGCACCTACGTGAGTTTGTAGCATTCTCATCCGCAATGGAAGAACAACATGCCCCGGTGGGCTTCTGCTTCGTGTTTGGTCTTGATCCTTACCTCCACTTAGACTTGTGGCGTCCCATCCTGGTAACCTGGTGTGTCCAGTCCTTCAACTGCCGTCCACAGTAATTATGGCTCGTGTAAACCTGAAATCTGAAAATGGCAATAGTAAGAGACTGAAATACCACATATGTCCTAGTTCCCGTACTGGTTTAACTTGAACTCACTTGCATACAAGTTCCAGCTTCTTCGCTCCGCTCTGAGTCCAGACATCTTGCCGGTGTTTCGCCTAGAAGTGCCGAAATAAAGAGACTATTAATATTGAGCGCATCAACACAGACATTGTACATGCAAGCTGTGTTTCACATTGAGAAGTGGCCAAGATCTAGAATAAGTCCTCACTAGAACTTACCTGCTCATCATCCGTATCCAGTGCATTGCAGCTGGTCTGGACCACTTGTCTTCTTTGAAGTAATTGGAGTCTGATACCTACCACCTAACCTTGGCCTTCAGTCCTCACTTGATTACGGTGAGCAAATGCTGCAACATGCCAGCCAGCTACGTCGGGGAAGGGGAGACACATGAGTAGGGAGAGAAAGCAATAGAAACCAATACTAAATCCATACTTAACTTTAGGTTATCCAGACCCCCTGAAGACCATTTTCCACAGGAACCAAGTTGATCCAGGTCCCTCCCAGCCTCACTGTCCTCTGGAGGTTAGGCCACCGGCAGACCGCTTGGGGAGAGTGTGGCTGGGGTATTCTTCAGTGCACAATTAACCCGAGTGAGGGGTAACAAGTTGGAACAATCCGGACCAGGCACTCCTGCGTTACATTTTTGCAAGTATTGTGCGATTGTACTGTGCTTCTGCAGAATTGTGATGGTAGTTATGTACCTGTTGGTATACTGTAACTGCTCATACTTTGGAAGTTTATGAGGATATGTTTGTAGCACAGTGGTTGCTGATGGTTGAGTTGGGTTGTTATAATGCTGCAAATAACCTTGTACTACTATGGTGTAAGGTACATACCAGGTGGCGTATTCTCCCTGTTTAGTGTCCCATTCCTGTAGGGTAGGTTTACAAGCTTGTGCATCTATGTTGCTACTTTCACATCTGTGTACATTCTGAAGTGGTGGTGTACCACTATGGATTTAGGTAGTGATATTTTCCATATGTATAGCATTTGCATTCATATCCTTAGAGAGGCTGTGACTCATTTGCGTACTTCGTGGTTTCAGAGGTTTCTGAAGATAGTTTTGAACCCTCATACTTAGTACTTTCCTTTCAAGTATCATGTGGAAAACAGTGCTACTGTCATTTGTGTACACTCATTGTTTGAGTGTACTCATTGGGTTCACTGGGGATACAATTATCCAACACACAGTTTAATGCATTTCTTGAATGGCTGCTTTATGGTAACTTGCTTTAGGGCAACAGTGTGGAAGGTAATTCTTTATTTGTGCCTTTACGTGGGTATTGGTTCCTTTTGGGGAGTAAGGTTTTGTACATCAATAACTACATTTTGCCTTGAAGACTATTAAGTAGGCATTTACAAGATTTCCAGGTACTCTCTGCTTTTGAATGATGGAAGTATCATTGCATTGCATTCCCACCATGACCATTACTTTGTAATGTATGCGGTACAGTGCCCTCCACTGGTTGTGGCGTCTTTGTGGTACGTTATGGCTACTGTTGTGAAGGTTTTCTTGCCAAGTGAACCTAGTCATGTGTGACGGCTGTACGTTTGCTGTTGTTTTTGGCTCCATCGCCATTGTATCATAAGCGCATTCATATTACGTATTGACTATGTGAGAGTATTTGTACCGTCGACCGATAATCAGAATTGCACGATAAACACAATATGCTATAGTTTGCAGTGTGCACTAGTTGCTGTAATAGAATGGAGTCACAGTTAGGTATTGGTATTTGTTGGGGACTTGCTCCTGAATGAGATGGTTGCAGAGACTGCATGTATGTTTCCGCATGTAGGAAATGTGAAAGACTTCATTCATGAGTATGTTTTTGTTAGCCATTATTTTTAGTGCGTTCATTACAAATTCCTGTGGATCTTCTTGTCGGTTTGACGTGCATTTCTCCATTCCAACACAGTAGTCCAATTCTTGCCTTACACCTGAGACACTGTAAATGTTGTCAGGATTACTTGCTGCATTTCTGTGCAGGACGAGCATTTGTAAACACAACTGGTCTGCGCCATTTAAATACATGCTTTGCGCAATTGCTGGCATTTGGACTACAACATTTATTGTGACATTTGCATAGCAATTACCACCCGTTGTATTAGACAATTTGATTGGACCAATTCCTTCTGTGTCTGAGTACTTTGAGGGAAGGGGTACGTGGTGTGTTTGAAGAGGCACTTTTTTGTGTGCGCGCAGTTGGGTATGTCTTGTCTTCTTTACTCCTTTTGTCTGTGCTTTTGGTAGTTGCTGTAGTATGTGCTCATTTTAATTCATTTGGTGTTACTTTTGGCAAATCATTTAGTGCTGTGCCTTTTTAAGAGGTTTAATGAGCTTCTTACAACAAAGGAAAAGGGACATATAAATTCAGTAACACTTTACATATTACCCTTTATTTGCACACATTCATAGCCACTATTCGGAAATAGAAGGTGGACCACAAACGATACATATACTGGAGATTTCGGCATTTCTACAAGTTGATGGTGATGGGAGGAAGGGATTGAGGTCTCATCGAAGCATCTGTCAGGACATGCAAATTACAGGGGGGGTGGGCTGGGAAATGGGGAAGGGGGGCATGTGAAGATGGGGCAGTGGTATTGATTTTCTCCATAATATGTTCTTGTACAAAATTATGCAAGGCAGCAGATTTGTTCAGCAATTCATCTGTTTTGGCGTTCATGTGGTCTACTTTCATATTTACAGTATTTCCTTTGGTTTCTGTGGCTGTATGTTGCTGTGGAAGAGGTGCTGTCTACTCCTTGTATTCCTGTATGTTCTTTTAAAGACAAGCAAATGTTTTTAGTATAGATGTAGCAATATATTGTTGTTGTTACTTTTCACACTCCATTCACTACCTATGGGGTTACTATGGTCACTCATTTCGTCATGCTGCAAAATCTTCTCCAGCCATTCTAGGGTGCTTCCACTTGCTGCAATTCTTTCTCGTTTGACACTGCGGTGCCTACCAATGGGGTTATCGTCCTCATTTATTTTTTCATTCGGAAAATTGTCTTCCACACATTCTAGGGTGGTTGCTATTGCTGCGCACAAAAAGAATATATCATGCTTTCCTACTATTGTACGCTACAGGACCTGTGCAAATACAACACAAACTTTAAAGTACTTAGTACGTTGCACTTACGTTCTGCACTCCGTAGAAGGCATCCCTAAGTCTGCTTCTTCGGGAATTGTTAGAATGTGAAGTACGTGTGCGGTAAGATTGTTGAAGGCAGATGATGTTAGATCTTTGTGCATTCCATTATGCTGCATGCCCTATGCCTTTGTTTCGAAAGTACCAACTTTGTGCACCTACTGCATTTTCCTTTACCATTCCCATACTTGCTGCTGTTTGTATACGTTTCTTGTCTTTGCTGCAGGGTAACACTTTGTACGAACACCCTTCCCTTAATCGGCAGGTTGGCCACAGCTGGATGTCTGCGAACAGACGCACTGTTCGCAACCACTGTGGCTATTAGTATGGAGGAACCGGCTTTAGGATGCTGTACAGTATAGCTATACAAATTAAGAGTATCCTCTTACAAACCTTTGAAATTCAGTGAAAAATAAAACGTTCTTAGAGGGACGTTGTGGTTTACTTGCGTTACTACAACCCTATCACCTTCACTGAAAAAACTATGATAAAGGAACATTATGCTTACAGTGTCCTATTAAACACCCATGCAATTCAGTGACAAAAACCATTATTCACGGGATGTTATGGTTACGTTGCGCTATTAAAAAAAACTATCACCTTTCTTGAAAACACTATGCATCTTTCATGTCATAGGTGTTAGTGTTAGCAGTGCCCAGTGGTGGCATGATATATGGTTGCTTAGCTTACTATATCTGGCGAATTTCTGTTTTTTTCGGTTTTACCTGTAACCATAACGTCCCTGTAAGACCCATTGAAGTGCATAGGTTTTTATTAGTGCAACTTAACCATAACGTCCCTTAAACATTTTTTTGTGTGTGTGTGTGTGTGTGTGTGTGTGTGTGTGTGTATATATATATATCACGTGCCTACGAATTTCAAAGAGGCAATATGGAAGCCGAAGCTGTTAATCCTGCTAATCTTGATAACAGACATTGGTGTGATTTGGATCTAGCCCAATGTCCTGCAACTTGCCAGCACATCAAGATAAATTACATGGTATTTACTCTGTGCATAAATTAAGTGAAAGTAATGTTTTACTGATTCACACTCCAGTCAACCAGAACAAACCCCCCTGCTAGCCATGTAACCGTTTTTGCTTTGTTGCATGCATAATGTCCGAACGCCTGATACGGGATTAAGCCTATGGGTGCACATATGTAACAATAGACTGGAAGAAGATAGTTAAAGTGTTGCGCAAGTAATTCCAACCTCATTCATTCGTCACCGACTGTCGGTAAGTGAGACGAATGAAGACCATTGCACTTTAGAAGCTTTCATGCGAGTTGTTTTAAAATAAGCATTTTAATGTAGCAATGTTTTAACAAAGGATGCTATTTACACATATTTAATGGCTTTTTAAAATGTTTTGCAGATTTCAAAAGGAACGCAGCCAAAGATGAGTGACAGCTGCTCTGTTGAACCTTATATTCCTACTAGAGACATGGAGTCTCCAAGTATTAACAGGAAAATAAACTACAATGATACTAGCTCTACATCATTATCGCTAGACAGTGGATTTAGTGAATCGCTATGCACTACCAGTTTTGATATAAGTGATGCACAAGAAACAAACATTTCCCTGCACCACAAACATTCAGATTCTGTAGATCCACATTCAAAATTGACGATCCTTTCTCCCATTAAACCTGTGAAATGGTCATCCCTAACATTCGATAGAAAAGAAGCAAAGGAAAACTCGGCTGTACTTTGTGAAACGCCTAAAGTAACTAACAAAAATGTCTGTCTAAGGAGGCGATTGCTCATGTCCAAAACATCCTCCAACGTAAGTTTTGAGTATTTTGATACACCAGGTGAGTTGAACTGCAGGAATAGAAATAAAAAGCCTTCATGTCATGTTCCGGATATTAAGCAAAGTCTTTTAAACAGTTTTGATGATTCATCTATTGATATTGAATACAAGCCGATAGCCACTAGCACTTTAAAAACAGAGGAGCCTGTTGTCTGTCAAAAAAGAAGACTTGCCTTTGCTCAGCAAAGAACTTCCACAGTAGATGATTCAAAAAGTGATCTCCGTTTGATTGCTGAATGCAAGTCTGCAGTCCAACTTAACATACATGGAGATGACACTGATCTTGACAGTCAAAGGTTTAATGATGTGATTTCTGATGGCAATATTATGAAAACCCCAGAATATAGTAAACTATCTGAAACTATTGATGAGGAATTTCTTACGCCAATTGGTAATCTTGCTGCACATTTTAATTTTAGTTTATCCAATTTTAACTCTCCACCAGTGGTAAAAGAAATTAATTTGGATGATTCATCAACAAGGGAGGATAGTGCATTTAGTTCACTTAGTTTGGACAAATCGCAAGACTCAACCGACCAGGATGATTCTTTTCAAGAACTTCAAAAACAAAATGAGACCCCAAGAGGTTTATATACCAAAAGCAGGCAGAGGACTCTTGAACGATCTAAAAGGTTATCTACTCTTAGTGAATGTGGCTCCCAATCTGAAGCAGAGGACAATAGTGAAATTGAACACATTAACTTGCAGTACAAACTGAGCGAAATAAGAGACTCTGTTAATGAAGAGTTGGAGCTTTGCCTCTCTGAAAAAGATCACGATGGCTCTGTTCTAAAGATTGATGATTTACTGGGAACACCTGCTTTGCGTATTGTCCACGAAATGCTCGTAAGGAGCAAAAGGAAAAGACCGGAAGAGACCACTGTTCAAGATCTTTTGGTGCACACAGAAGGAGCAGAAATGTCTACATCTGAAACTATTCTCACAAGACTGATTGGTAGAAAAATGGGCCTTGAGAAAGTAGATATTTTAAAAGAATTAAAATGCAGAAATTTGAAGCATGTTCTTGCTATAATTTTGGATGCCATAAATGTGGAAAGCATATGCAGGTAAGAATTTTTTTTTTTTTTTTGCATTTGTACAACCATGGTTTGATCATGATTCTGTGTTGGCTTGTCTCTCATGCAAACTATTTTAAATTACATTGGCAAATCTTAAATGAGGAAGATTCAGCTTTTGTTTTAACACATGTAAAATATACTTTGTTTTTTCACTTCCTACAAACATTTGTCTACATTTTACTTCTATTTTTTTTACTGGTTCTAATTGCTTCAGTTTTTATAATGTGCAGATCTGTTTAACATAGAACTTTGTTATACTGTAAAAAGACAAGAATGAGGATACTTGTTTTTCAAATGATGAAGTTATAAGGGGTCCTACGTCTTCCAAATGCGGACGTTCTTTCTGCTTTTGTTTTGTTTCTAATGAGGTTATTATTACCTAACAATATTTGCACATGTAATTATGAATACAAAAGTAACAACATACTCTTATCAATCAATTGCACTTCACTGTGTTCAATCAGTGTCTCTCGTCTACTCCTCTGATCATGCAGTCCAGCCCATTGTAATCTTCAAATGGCTTGTTCTGCTGATGAGGTGTCTGACCTGAAATGTATGGCATGTACCCACCACACCAAGATTAAAAAGTACGGTTGTCTGGTGAATAGACATGGAAACTGGAATGGGACTGTAGTGATGGGCTGGTAATTGGTAGTTATCGGGTAAAAAAATTATTCTTTTACTAGTGGAAGGACCCATCTTTGAGGCTATCTGGAACCAGACAAGAGGAAAAGGATGCATTGATGAGTATAGTGATAATGGAGTCTGGGCTTCTGAGCAATCCTTAACTGTGGCTGGGCAGGGATTACCTTTGCACCTGGATGGTTTAAGGCCTTTTAGAATGGAGGTGGCTTCTGAGACCGGGTTGAAATGAAATGGCTGGAAGTCTTGCTGGACGGTGGGTGGCGAAGAGGGCTGCATGCTGGTGCTGATGGTACTTTGTTTTAGCTTAATATTTTTGTGAAGTTTGGATATTTACCTCGAAGGGCATTCTGGATATTGGTGCACCAGGCCAAGCCTTGTCTTTGGTGAAGTTAGAGGGCGGTCCAGGGCAGGATTAGAGTTCTCTAAGGATGGTAAAGCTCTTGTGAGTGTTTGACTTGGCAGTGGCAATTATGGTGGTGTAGGTTGTGTTTTTTGCTAGCATAGTCTGTTTGTACTCTTTGGCAAAAATGGAGAAGCTAGATTCATAGGCCTGTGAAGATGTTCGCCTCCATTTTGCTTCAGCCTCCTGTTTTTTTTGGCATGGTTACTTGGAGGTCTGGGGTGAACCATGAAATACGATGAATGGTAGGTTTGGTTTTGCGTGCTGCTAGAGGGGCAATGGTGTTGACTGCGTTTGTGATTGTTTCGAGGTATAGGTCGGCTAGTGTGACTGGGTTGGTGCTGGGAGGAAGGGTAGGCTGAAGATTGCCTAGTAGGGGCAGAATTCAAGCTTTGGTTAGGTTTTGCATGCTCCTAGCAATGTTGTGCGGTAATGGAGGACTGGTTTGTGTAGGTGGGCTGGCGGTGGGGATAGAAAATAAAATTACGTGGTGGTCGGTCCACAGGCAAAGCATGTTGGATGATAATGAGATATAGTTTTAAAGCATCACACTCTACCATGCACTGGTCATAGTGTTGTTAATAAGTGAAATTTACTGAGGACGACAGGCTAAACTGGGACCATAGGTGTGGGTATTTCTGACACTGCCTCCAGATGGTATTATGAACAATTGATTCTCTCATAACAAATAATGTCATTCGGGTAATGGATCATCTATCTCAACTAGGATTGTTATTGTTCATTTTGATAGTATTGTAAAAAAACGTTTACAATGTTATGTCAAAGAAGTCATGTGAATATATAACATGAATTGACTTTTGTAATATGTACAGGTGTAAGCATTGTACTTGATGGTGCTAGATGATATGGCCCCCAAGGATTCACTGATAAATTTAAGGCATGTGGTAAGGGGGACATTTCTAGACAGTGATTATTTATAGCCATGTTGGCAACACACTTGTAATTCATGTTAAATATTGGCAAGATCCATCAATCAGAATATATCCAGAATGAACTGCTGAAGTTGGATAAAATATTACCCGAAGAGAGGCCTTGCCTTGCATGACAATTGCCTGTAGGAATTAGAAGTGTTAAACCATGTGTTATTCATAATGACATTGGGATAGGCACAATTTATTATAATCAAACATGAGATGTTTGCCAAGAACAGATGAATATTATTATGTGAACTATCAGTGAGAATAGATGTATTGATTCTTATAGCTCTATGCTTTGTTGTAGACGCAGGTCATTCCAGTTATATCATGGATACATCACCTCCCCAACACTGGGCCAATGAGTTCAACTAACTCAGCCACCAACCAGTCTGAAGTTCAGATAATTATTATGAGACCCACACTACAATCACATATACTGAGTAATGTTGGGAGCAGTGTAATTATCCTGATATAAATGTTAATCATTCAAATTTTAGGAATTCATTAGCATCCTTATTAGATCAAAAATAAGTTATCACCATGATACCCATTGGCCTATTACTGGCTGCTTATCTGTAACAGAGGGAGACGAATTTCAAAACAATACAAGTGCAGGACTTGAAAAAAAAATGACACGCCCAACTCATTAACGAAGTTTACACATTTAATAGAAATTGAAAGCTCCTGTTTGACTCACTGCATAATATAACAAGGGAGTAGCTAAAATATGTACACAACACGCTTGTAGTCAATATAGTTAACTACTGGCACTTCAAGTAGCTACCGCTACATAACCACGCGTTATACAAGTGTAGATTCTTAATGTTCCATTGTAGAATGGCAACGTCCAAGATGACGGATCGAATCATGCCACACGCACCCCATACGTCATTTTCCATATATAAACAATGATTCAAAATGACAGCCGCTGCAAAAGGACATGGACCCTTGAGTGTGAAAGGCTACACTAACCAGTTAATATTACTCCCTACCAATGGGGATCATATTCAGGAAAGCACTGAGTCTGTACCAGCACTATGAATTAAACCAAACCAGCTTGCTGTAGTCTGAGATTTGAATAGCTATGTAACTTTATGGCTACCAGGGTGGCATATCATTATATAGTTTATTGATTTCAGGGGGACAGGACCAAATCAAGCATTATAGCTGTGAATAAAGTACTAGACAACTTTGTATAGGACCAAACCAAGCAATATTACAATAGTGATTACCTCACTAGACGAAATATGTCGAGAAAGGACATTTCCCCTCACCTCATTTTATAGATACAATTGCTATCAAATATCAATGAAATATGATTTACTATTTCAGTAGCAGAATACTAAACTAGCTTCTCGAGATTACTGGCAGAGCTCGCCCTCTTAGGTGTGTGATTTGTTACATCAAACACGCTTATGGGAGTTTTTTTTTGCACTAACAATGTAAAAACTCGCACCTAGATTCGAGTCACCAATGCATAGGGCACAACATAGTTAGGTTGTGAACCATCACATATAACCAGAACACTGGGGGACAGTATCACTTGATGAGCATGCATAAGGAGGAGCTCTTTCCGCATTAACTATCAATGGCACAGCATTTTGGTGAGTTGATATCTCTTCAATGAATGACAAACCCAATGGTATTGCTCTTATGACATTAAATAAATAATAATCTTGTATCACAAAATTCGTAGTTGATGCCCTTTCCTCTATCACTCACCTACATTTTAATTGTTCATTTTCTCTTGGATTTCTATCAAAAAGGCTATTCAAGCCCCAAAGCACACTTATACTATTCTAATCCAAGCCTTAGAAAGTACCTACATAGGGTCGATGAACGTGTTGGCGTGTGGCATATGAGTAACAAGTAACATGGCATAAGGGCCAATTTAGAAGAAATTAAAGTTTGGATGTTTTAAGATGTTACTAAACTGTACTCGGGCAACCTATTAACTAGTACTTACTGTTATTTAGGAAACTATATATGTACGATTGAGTACTAGGATACAGGATATATAGAAAAATGTTAAACTGAGAATTATATGTACTGAGAGCTGTATTGTACAGAGTTGAACACGTGGGACTGATGTCTAATAAGTGTACATATAGACAATTAAATACATCACATCTTGACTTGCTGTTCTAGTGATTTACTCGGCTTGGTTGAAGAACCGTAATATAGATTTCACTTATTAACAACACTATGACCAGTCCATGGTAAAGGGTGATGCTTTAAAACTATTTTTCAGGAACAATCTGTGGGCCAGCTTGTATTCACCCACCCAAGCAACGGCTTACTTGCATGTATTTTATAGACATCTGCGCAACTGTGTTTAGCCTAACTTTCTACTGATAAGATTGAGACATGGCAGATCAGATGTGCTAGCCAGTCTAAGGTACGGCCTTTAGCGTGAGTGGGTGTGGCAATACGTTGTATAAATCCCAAGGTATTAAGGGAGTTTGCTACAGATTTTGCGTTGGGGTCTTCCTTATCAAGTCTTAAGTTGATGTTGCATAATAGGATCGTTTTAGAGGTCAGCTTAATGTTGGAATTAAGAATATGCAGGACATCCTCTTCGAAAGAAAGACGGGGCCTGGAGGGTGATAAATGATGTGCATAGTTATGGTGGAGGTGTGGGACACCAATAGTTTGAGAGTAAGCCATTTCCCCTGTTTCCACTTGACTGTAGCTGGAAATCCTTCCAAAAGAGTATAGGGGTCCACTCAGGATTGGTGATTTGGCTTCTTTGTTTGAAAGTCTTATCACCACTGTGATAGTTGGGAGGCCTTTTGTCTGCCACATCATTTTGCCCCCAACATGGTGATTGCCCGGCCTTTAGGTTGCTTCCATAGCCGGGCGATAGTGCTTTTAGCTGCAGTGAGGAGATGGGTAATCAAATCCGCCAAGTGCCTTTTTATGTGGGAACGTTCCCTCGCTTGTGTCGCCCAATAACACAATCCCTGGGTCCCATGGTATTGTCAATCCTGTGATTCGCATTATTTGGTTCAGAACCTCCCTCCAAATTAGCATTGGCTTTGGGCAAGACCATGAAAAATGGAATAATGATCCCGTTACTGAACATCCTCTCCAACAAATTGGGGGCTGCCCCGGATTGCATTTGTTCAGAATTTCTGGGGTGACATACAACCTATAGCATACTTTCACCGCCCCCTCCTTCTTCGTAACACATTTTGAGGTTTTGTGCATACAGGTCCAAATTCGCCCCCATTCTTCCATTTCCAGTTCTCTCCCTCCCTAGGTCCCTTTGCCATTTGAACATATAGTTCTCCTTCTTGTTTGGGTCACCTTTCTCTAAGAGCTTGTATAGGGCCGATGTTTTCCCCTTCGGGCCACTGATGCTAATGTGTGTTCCAGTGGGTTAAGTTCTCTGCTCCCTTGCGTTGTTGTGTTGTGACATCCAGTGCTGTTTGGCATAGCAGAATCTTTCTGTTTCGGGATTTGGAATTTAATTTTGCTTTCTTCGAAGGAGAGTGGTGCCCCATTGATGTAGAAGTCCTTAATTTGCCTCAACCCCCCCCCCTCGCGCCAAATATTGAACCCTGCTTGTTCGAGCCAGGGAGTGAAGTCTGGGTTATTCCATACTGGGGTGAGTGGCCCCAGTGATCGCCTGTGACCCCATCGGCTTGCTGCCCTTTTCCAGCACTAGACTGTTTCTAGTGGACCGGTGCCCTGTGAGATGTCGTGAGGTGTGGTAGGGTGGATAGAGGGGTTGCACACCAATGGTCTTCTATTTGTTTAAAACGAGGTAGATTGGTGTCGGCCTGCCACGTGAAAGCGAGTGATAATTGCGCAGCCAGACTATATCTAGAAACGGCTGGGACCACCAGGCCTCCCACAGCCGCCCTTCTGAGCATCACACTTTTAGCAAATCTTTCCTGCCCCAGGCATAGTTCAGGAGGCCCTTTTGTAACCTTTTTGAGCTCTCCTGGGTGTATGGTTACCGGTAAAGCTAGACACTAGTAGAGCAGCCTTGGGACCAAGTTCATTTTCAGTGCTACAATTCTCCCCAGCCATGATGCCTCTTGTTTGTGCCAACGCTCTAGGTCTTTTAGTAGGTTTCGGAGCAGCTGGGGGAAGTTGGCCCGTTATACTCTGTTCGGTATATTGGCCCACAAGTAGGAGATTTGTGATTTGGCCCATGGGAAGGGGCTAATATTTGTTAGCACTACTCTGCGCTCCTGGGTAAGGTTTATTCCCCAGGCCCTCGACTTCCCGTAATTAACCCTGAAGCCTGAGACCTCCCCAAATGGTGAGACCTCCTGCCAAAGTGCTTTGAGCAAGCTCTCAATCTGTTAGGGTGAGGAAGACGTCTGCGTACATGGAGACCTTGTACTGGTTTTCAGCCAGCTGTATTCCCGTATACGTGTGTTATCCCAAATTCTAGTTGCAAATGGTTCCATAGAGAGATCGTGTATTAGTGGAGATCGGAGGCAGCACTGGCGAGTGCCTTGAGAGATATGGAGCTTAGGGGGATCGTATCCAGTTGATTCTTAGTGAGATAGAGGGATGTTGAAAGTTTGCCGTGACCCATTTAATAAACTTCGGGCCAAAGCGGTTTAGTTTCTTCTGTATGTAACACCAGTTTAAGAAGTCAAATGCCTTGCGAGTGTCGAGGGAAATCATGGCTATTTGTTTTCATTCTTGAGGCACTTTCGACCAGGTTTAGGGGGCATCTGATATTATCATGGGTAGTGCGGCCCGGGATGAATCCCTTTTGGTCGGATGTATTTGGTCTGGGAGGAACCTAGCAAGCCTAGTTGGCAGCATCTTGGAGAAGATCTTTGCATCGTTATTCATTGTGTTATGGGCCGATAGGATGCACAGTCCTCCCGGTCTTTGTCTGGTTTGGAGATGAGTATCGAGGGATTCCTCTATTGATGGTGTGATGCTCTCTGTGGCCAAGAAAGAGTTAAAAGTGTAGTGAGATGGGAGGCTAGAATGTGAGCGTACACCCTACAGAACCTCACGGAAAATCTGTTGGGGCATGGGGCTGCATTTTTATGGCTTCTTACACTTCCACCAAGGTTATGGGGAGTTCGAGGGGCTCAAGCTGAGTTGGCTCAGGCTTTCCTGGGGAGGTGGCTAGATGGTTAGCTTGCAGTAGCTCGTCAACCGTGCTCCCTTTCATTTCTTCGCTATGATGGATCATCATTGCACTCCTTTTGTTGTCCTCGGAGGCAAAGATTAGTCCTTACTGTCCTCGGAGTGGGAATATTATTACGTTGTGGACCTTTTTTAATTTGTATACTTAATAGCCTATTCGCCTTATTGCTATTTATGTAATAGAACTGTTGGTGTATGCCAATGCTCTGGCGGATCTGTCTGCCAGATGCAGTTCCACTGCGGCTTTAGTCTTTTTGAGTTCTCTACATGTCCTCCTTATGTGCCCCTTCTCCAGCTTACTCTGCTGCAGTTGTCCTGCCCTTTTATGTGCTATGGCACACCTTATTATCACTCCCCTGATTACTGGCTTCATGGCATCCCAGATTACCGCTTCAGAGTATCCCACTGAGGAGGTTTCCCCAAAGTAACAAGTGAGTGTGTTGGATACTTCCTCTTTGCTTACTGCATCCTGCAATAGTGAGTCTTGCATCTTCCACTGCCATTGCGGTGGCTAAGGAAGACTGCATACCCTAACTCGGGCCTGCACTGGGGCGTGATCTGAGATCACCCTCGGATGTATCTGAACTTCTTCCAGGCAGGGCAATAACTCACTGGGCATTAGGATTAAATCTATTATGGAGAGCCCTTTATGGACATGGGACTAAAGGCATAGTCGTTGGCGAGTCGCCAAACATCTGCTGACCCAGTTTCTCTCAAGTTCTGCAAATCATATTGCTTGCGAAAAATCCTCTTGATGGTGGCAGGGTTTTGTAGCTATTTGGGTTAGGGGCCAAGTTGAAGTCTCCTTCTATAAGGAGGCGGCCTTCCATAAATGTGACCATGTCCGGTAGGATGGTGTGGAGAAACCGGTCTTGGGCCCTATTTGGACAATAGATGGAGGCAAAAGTTAGAGCTTGTTCAGGTAGGTAACACTTAACCAGTATGACCCTCCCCATTGGGTCTTGTTTTTAACAGTCACCTGCGTCAGTAGTACTTCCTGGCTAAAAAGCAGCGCAACTCCCCTCTTTTTCTCCTCGACAGTAGCAAAATAGCATTTGTTGAATCGCCTAAAGAGGATGCGCTTCGCATCTTTAGCTAAATGGTGTGTTTCCTGCAAGCAGGCTATGCTGGCAGAGGGTTCCGTTAATTTATGTTCCACCGATTTTTATTTCCCTGGAGAATTAAGGCCCTGCACATTCCAGGTTACCATGCAAAGTTCCCTAGTCGAGTTGATCGTCATGTTTGTGCCATTCCCTCCCATCTTCTAGCTTCCGACCTCTGTCCCATGTACTGGAGCTCGGAGCCCCATGCTATTGTTCCTCCTGTGTTGCTGTGTCTGTCCCTGCTTTGACCCCTTTTCCAACAGATTGTTTCCCCCAATTAGTATAACCCCAGAAAACCTGTTCCTTCATTAGGTGTTAGTTCATTCTTCCAGAGATCCACTTGCTCGTGCTGCCTTTGTTCAGTCAGAAGCCCCAGGGGCACCTGCAGGGGTTCAGATTGGGTGGTTGGTCTTCTTTGTCGGCTGCATATTCCCTGGCACCTTTCTTGCCCCTTTGGACAGGAGAAGGCGGCTCAAAGGCCCAGCACAGCCGCGTCCTCTTTGTGCCGAGCCATCCTCGTTGTCGTTTGCTCCTGCTGGGTTCAGTAGCTTTTCAGCCTCCTTCATTGTCCGTATTTGCCATTACTTACCCTCCAGGTTGAACACCAGTGCGGTAGGGAAGCCCCAGCGGTAGAGCACCTTTTTGTCTCGCAGCCATTCTGTTAGTGGTTTTAAAGATTTCCTTTTCAGCAGTGTGGCTGCTGCAAGGTCTTCATATAGGGAGACTGAAGCCTCTCTGAATTGTATATGTGTGGAATTCCTGGCTTCCTGCATGATCTCTGCCTTGACCCTGTAGAAGTGAACTCTTGCCAGGACATCTGGTGGAGTGGTCTGCGCGGTTGGTGCTTATCTAGCCCTGTTTCGGTGCACTCTGTCCAGCTCCAGTTAGGTGCTATCTGGGAGCGTTAGGATGAACCTGAAGAGGTCTTGAAGTTGCCCAGCTCTGAGTCCGTAATGGTGGTTGGGATTCCACGTAGTCTGATGTTACGGCGGGAGCGGTTTCCGGTGTGTCCTTGCTTAGTTTCTGGAGCTTTACACCTGGCTTGAAGTGCAGTGATTCTGTCAGCTCCCTCCCCAATTTCGTAGGATTGTTCGCATAGTGTTGATTCTCTCTGCCGTTCTGCCTTCCACCTTCATGCATTTGTCTAGGCCCGAGATTCTTTTCATGAGCTCTTCTGTGCCTCTGGTGTTCCTTGGTCATGGCTTCTAAGAGGTCTTGCAGGTATGTATTTGTGACCCCTTGAGTTAGGTGACGGTGGAGAGGGGTTGTGGTGGGGACAACCTTTTTGTTGTACGCTAGGGGAGTCTTGATTTGGATTGCAGCAGAAGTCCCTCTCCAGGTGGACAACGTCCTGACAGATGTGGGGAGAACTGTGGTGCTCGTGGGGGGCACTTGAAGGAAGAGATACTTGCGTGGTGAATTCCTATGCACCGAATGTGGATGACAGACTACTTCCCATCGGTATTAAGCCTGGCGAGGGGATGAATAGAAAGATGTTTATATGGGGGCGGGGATTAACTGTTTTAGATGTACTTGGATAGTACCGGGAAAGCTGGACACCTTAAACAACAAGCAGTGACGTCCTTGAGAGTATTAGTGGGGGATTTAGACCTGGTGAAATTGTGGCGGAGGTCTAACGGACAGGAGAAAGGCTACTACCATCAATCGTGGGTCATGGGTCATCTTATCTGCTGGACTACATGTTTGTGGGGGCAGAAGACTTTCACTCCTTTTGAAGAGGTGAAATATTTGGGGAGAGTTATTTCAAAGCATTCACACCTGGTGATGCAGCTTTGAGGGGGGATACAGCAACACCCACTGGTGCGGTTATGACGATTACCTTCTAGGTCCCTGGAAGATGTGGCGTTCGCGGGAATATTGCGAGAGGAGAGTGCAGTTTTTTTAATCAGAGGGGCCTACTTGTCCAAGGTAACTGGGGTGAGGTGGGTAGTGCAAGATAAGTTGCGCGAGACGGAGAGGGAGGTGTCGGCATTGGAAAGGGACCTAGTGGCGGGGAAGCAGGACGGGGTCAAACTGGCCAAAAGTACTGGCCTATCATTGGGAGTGGCATACTTTGCTGTTGCAATTTGGTGGAAGTAGGCAGGATATGCGGATCCACTAGGAAGGGGATAAGGCTGGGTGACTGGGAATCGGGGATTAGGCTAGCACCCCGTAAGGGATTAATGAGACGTTCCAGCTATTCTATCAAGCCTTGTACATTAACAAGGGAACTTATTCTGAGAAAGAGGCGCATGGTCTTTTTGTACTTGATGCAATTGCCAGCTCTAGACTGGGACCTTGGGGATGGGTTGGAGCGGGCCACTGAGTAAACTGGTATCCCCTACATGCTGCAGGTGTTGAAGAAAAGGAGAGCGCCCGGGAGTGATGACTTCCCGATGGAATTCTATTGGAAATATGTAGATCTCTTGGCCCCTCATCTCAAAGTGTATGACGAGGCCTTTCAAAATAGGACTCTCCCGGACTCCATGAGGGAGGCAGGGATAACAGGACGTACAGTCTAGGGGATCCTTGCCACCATCGCCCGATCTCACTGCTGAATGTTGACGCAAAAGTCCTGGGGAAGATCCTGGCTACTAGATTGTCTAAGGTAGCTCCAATCTTGGTGCAACTGGATCAATACAGATTTATAGGGGGACGAAATACCTCGATGAATCTTAGCCATCTGCATCACATGATAGACCAGGTCAAAGATTCCAGGATGGAGAAGGCACTGGCATGTTTTGATGCAATGAAAGCCTTTGACTCGCTGGAGTGGGACTGGCTGTTCAGAGTACTGAAAGCCTTTGGACTAGGGGATATCTGCTGATGGTTAAGATTGCTCTACAATAGGCTGCTAGCGAGCGCGAACACAAATAACGGTCTTGTCACAATGGGGGCTGGTTAGAGGGACGATGCAGGGGTGCCCCGTCTCGCCAATTTTGTTTTCAATGGCACTGGAACCTCTGGCAGGGTTTCTCAGGAAAGAAATGGGATAGGCAGGGATATTGGCGGGATGGGCGAGATATATTGTCTCTTTATGCAGATGACTTATATGTGGGAAACCCGTGGGAGAACATGCCACTGTTGCTAGAGATTCTAGGGAATTTGCGTGCACTGTCAGGATTTCGTATTAACAAGGACAAATCATTACTGTTCCCGTTGGGGTCCATGCGTAACCCTGATTTGACTACCCTCCCGGATTGGGGGATAAAGTGGGAGGAGGAAGCATTTCGATACCTGTGAATCAAGGTCCTTCATGATATTCAGTATACATTTGTATATAATACCGACAGAGCATGGTCAGGATAGGGGACTCAATCCCGTTTTTGAAAAAGTTGCCGATTTCATTGGGTTGCACTCTGAAAAATGGTTATACTCACAAGGCTTCTCTACTTTTTCACTAACATACTTTATGGCATCAAGAAAGTATTGTATAAGATGCTGGATGAGAGGGTTGGTGGAGCTGCTGTGGGACTCGGTTCTCGCTGTCAACTTTTCATTGTCGCAGGGGGAACAAAAAGAGAATAAGTGGGCACCACTGGATAAAGTCACTTCAAGTGTGGTAATTCGTATGATGAAGTAAAAATCTTTGATTCAAAAATGGTTGGAAAAGTTTACAGGAGCTAGCTGCGATGGGTCTGGAGATACCCTGACTCCAAAAACATGTGAAGCAGAAGACTAGATAGCAAACCTAGCCACACAGTCGCTCTCCGTTCTACCCAACATGGGTTGTGCAGTTATCACAATTTTAATATTTTCTGATAACTGCACAACCCATGATGGGTATAATGGAGAGCGACTGTGTTGCTAGGTTTGCTATCTAGTCTTCTGCTTCACATACAGTCGCAGGGGGGGCCTCAATTTACTAAACTATTTCATGGCAGCATAGTTGCAAATTATATTGGTGTGGACGGACATGAGAGGGGAATTGCTGGCAGGGTTGTTGGGAGCTCTTCCAGTCCATCAACAGGGAATAGAGTTGTTGTGGGGCACAGTGTCAGGAAAGGGGGCCACCAGGGTCTTTCAGAAGGTAAGAGTGCTCTGGAGGAAGATTCTGTGGAAAGTGCATGTGGCTGGCCTCTAAAGTGCAGACCTACGTGGGGTGTGGATGCGGGACTTCGCTCCGCGTTATAGGGATTTCTCCAGCATTGGATCTTTCATGGATTCACATGCTGTGAATATTTCCTGTCAGGCTGGGAAACCTCTGTAACTTTAATATAGCAGTTTTCCTATGGGAAAACTCGGGCACTGAGTGTCCTATCGACGTCCTTTGGGTGCTTTAGGCTGCACCAATAGGGCGTCCAGTATAAATAGCCCCTCCCCGTGGCTTCCCTTCTGATTTCAACCGTATCTAAACTGTTGGGATCACCTCATGTTCTCTTTTGAGACATGTTTGCTCTTTGTGTTTACACACCGCCTTATCTGTTTCGGTGTGTTGGAGGCCCATCATGTCATCTGTGGGCCCCAAGAAGTCGTTCCGGCCGTGCAAGATCTGCGGCCTC
Organism: Ambystoma mexicanum; assembly: GCF_040938575.1. Lineage (NCBI taxonomy): Eukaryota > Metazoa > Chordata > Amphibia > Caudata > Ambystomatidae > Ambystoma > Ambystoma mexicanum. The sequence goes on along the minus strand of NC_090933.1, from coordinate 921,764,348 downwards.
AAGAATGTGTATGAAGGGGACGGTCATGCGGACTGTCTGTGTACTGCCTGTACTCCAATCACTCTGTGGAGAACTGTGAGATTTGACAGGGGTTCTCCCAGAAGACGCTCAAGGACTGTAACCAGCGGCTGATTTGCTGGTTGAACGAGGGGGCCTACCCGGGATTGGAAGTTGGGCCGCCCAGCGGAGGACAGTCTTCTACTTCTTCTGCAAAGAGGTCTCGTTCGCGCCAGAGGCTTCAGTCGGCGGAGCTGTCGCAAAAGAAGCCGCGCACGGGGACAGGCCCAGTGTCGGGTTTTGGGAAAGGTGGCGAGTCCACCGTGGCACGACTGGTGCAAACTGGCACGGGGTTGGGTGGCTCCACTCCGGGGAAGCCTGCATCAAGGCCTGAGAGGTCAATGGGGTCGAGCCAGTCAGAGAAGTCTGGGGATCTCTCGTGCAGGCCTTCCACTTCAGACCTGGAGAAGTCACCGTCCCATGACTCGTCGCCGAAGAAGTAGTCTTCGAAGGACCGGCTTCATTTGTCGACTGGCACTCCAACTCAGCATCCAAGCGGCCCTCTTCACCGGCGAAGCCTAAGCTGCCGGCTGGGGCCTTGGTTCTGACGACGACTAGCTGTCCGTCGACAGTGGCCCCGTCTATGACGCCTTTGATCACAACGCTCGCTGCATCCGCCATGCCCCCAACGACCCTAGTTATGGCATTGCTGGCGACCACAACGTCTATGACGGCCTTGTCGATGGCTGTTTTGGCAGAAAAGGTAATGCTGAGTTCTTCGGTTCCGCTGGGGGCCGATGGTGGTCTGTTGCCTTTGGGAGAAGTGTTATGGCAGTCTGGGTCCGGCTTTGCTCCTTTGTTCCCGATAGAGATTCTACAGCAAAATCCCTCGACCTACGAGTTGGCCTATAGTCCGGAGGAGGCCCAAACATTCCTCGATCCTTCTGCGTTGGGCCTGCAGCTGGCGGTTCCATCCACGTCTGGTGGCCTGGGGGCTGTTCATTCTCAGTTTCCGTTGATTAACCTGCACTCCCTGCTCTCCATGCAGGTGCCGATTATGCTGCAGTCGCTCCTGGGCCAATTGGATGCCGAGCTCCTGGTGCCCCAAGCCCCTGTGGGGCCTGTGGGGCAGGATTTCCTGGAGGTTCCCACACTGGAGAAGGGGGTGGGGGGCCCCCTCACCAGGGTCATCTGCGGAAGTCTCCCCCTGATTCACCCGCCTATGCCATCGCCTAGGGGGATTTACCCCTCCTTGTAGAGACCTGGAGGAAGCAGAGCTGGTGGATTCTGAGCCTGATTGCGTTCCCCAGGACTCGCTCTCGTCCATTTCCTCGTCGCCCATGTGGCCAGATACCTGTGATACGGACCCGGAGGTGGATCCCTTGAACAGCCTGGCACAGCCATCTCCGCCGGACGATGTGGGCGCCTTTCATGCCATGATGGCAAAGGCTTGCCAGGAGTTTGGCCTCACTCCGGAGGAGGGAGCGCAAGGACTGTTTTTTTTTTTTAATTTGATCATATGGGGAAGAGGCGGAAGACCGTCTTCTCTATCCCCATTTTAGACCACGTGTGGCAGGAAGGCCTGTGCACAATGCGTCATCCCCTAACGGAGCCTGCGGTCAAGGGCCACTTGCAGAAAAAGTTGAAGACGGCGGAGTGCTTCACGTCACAGCCCACGCCGGAGTCTGTGGTGTCGGCGACGGCCAGCAGGAAAGCACATAGCCAGCATAAATGTGCAACTCCCCCGGACAATGAGGGCCTTAAACTGGATGCGTTTGGCAAGAACGGTGGGGGAGACGACGGTGAAAGCGGCAAACTCATTGGCCATCATGGGGCGCTATGACAGAGATGTGGCACAGATTGGCTCTGCTGCTCGACCATCTGCTTGAGCAGCAGTCGAAGGAGGCGATGCTTCTGGTGCGTGAGGGGGGAAGAAGCCTCCAATCATAGCATTAACATTGCGGTTGACCTGGAAGGGTCAGGATTTAAACAGATAGATAAAGGTGTTGTCCGGCGGCAGGCCTGGTTGTGCTGTACAGATTTTTGACCTGAGGTTCAGGAAAAAGTGGTGGACATGCCTTGCGAGGGAGAGCAGCTCTTTGGGGAGAAAATCGACGAGGCCCTGAAGAATATGAAGGAAGACTTTGGTACGGCACAGTCCCTGCTGATGCTGCAGGGTAGGCGTTCGTTTCATCCCTTTCGCTCGTTTCGAGGAGCCTCGGGGGAACGCCAGATTTGCGGGATCTCATGACAAAGGCTACAGTCGATCCAGCTATTCCTCCAGGGGTTTCGACGATCGGTCCAGTCTGCTCAGAGGAACAAGGACTATCATGGTCTGCGAAAGAGGGGTAGTCAGCTGGGAGGGAGAGTGATGCTTCATGTAGACGAGTTGTTTGATTACGGTGCTGGATGCAGTCCAATATGGCCACTCAACGCAGCTCCGTCGTCCGCAACTCCCCATCCCGCCTGTGCAACTCTTGCAGCCGCATGTACAGGTCTTGCGGCAGAAGGTGCGGCTCATGCTGCAGAAGGGGGCAATAGAAAAGGTCCCGGTGTCGGAGGGAGGGAAGGAACCTACTCTGGCTTTTTGTAATCAAAAGGCCAAATGGAACGGGGGCACTGTTGCGCAGTGGAACCATGAGGACGTGACCCGCCATAGCTCCCGAGCCGCAGCGAATATCCTGGAATTTATCCTAACTCCTTGCCCAGACCTGGGTTCAAAAAAAGATAGCCCCGGACTACGGAAGCATCATACTGGCGACGACTGCATTCCCGAAGGAAATCTGAGTCAGGATCCCTCTCAACGGACCGCCTAAAGGCTGGAAGGGTGACGGGCACCATCTTCTCCCAACCGGCCACAAGCATCAAGGTGGACCCCCCTCCTGGCACAGGGGTGTGCAGGGTGTTGCACCCGCAGAAGCCACCCGAGCGGGACCCACCAGAGCGGAACGGAGATGCCGGGACTGCTGCCCATCCCCCAAGCTGGTGAAACTGCAAGAGGAGCAGCCGGGACACAGCCTTGCATGGCCCGCGGCAGTGATCAGGTGAGGGGGGCAGGAACTGTGACCGCACTCTCCTGCTGCTGTACGTGGCTGCATCCAAGACAAGACAGCCCGGTGAAGCATCACTCACCCCCTCACCTGCTCCCTCCCCCGGCCCATCACTGCGACCTGCAGAGGAGCACAGAACGGGGCCCAAGCGCCCATAGGACCAGGACAGCCTTTGCCTGCAGTGTGTATCAGAACCCCATAACAAGGAGTGGAAGGCCGGCCTGTGCTTTCAACTCGGGCATCCACGCACCCCGTGGCGCAGAACTGAGGATTGAGCAGCCCGTACCAGACTTTGACACACTTGGGGAGATCCCCTCATCCCCCCAAGCAGCAGACTGATGCCCGGGACGACAGGGCATTAAACCGCGAAGTCCGCAGGATCAGGCGTACAAACTCCCCCCAATTTAACTACTCAACACCAGCAAAAAAGGCACCCTAAAGCCTGGCGGCCACTGCATAGGTGAGCACACAGCCCAGCACACAGTCCTGAGGATTCCCCCGGCCAGCGAGTCACAAATTGTGCAGGGTGACAAAGGACCCCACGGGAAGAGGCCCTCTCAACAGACCCCAGCCCAACTGTGGGGGCCTGCAGAAGCTTTAACTAGGAATCTGAGACTGGTCGGGGAGACCAGAACAGGGGAACCTGGCTCTGATGCACTGGACGTCCGGCATCACAAGCCGCAAAGACACTCACCTCACAAAGGGGCCAAGCTCACCCCATTCAGACAACACGGAACACAAAGGAGCAGGTAGAGGTGATGCACCTAACCGGATGCCATATGGATCAAACACTCCACTGCCATAAAACCCAAGCCCCCACTGCTATAAGACCTCAAGCCGAAGCCCGCTGCGCAGTAGTTCACCCACACAACACAATGGGGAAAGACAAGGTCAAGAAGGTCGGTCTCCAATGCAAGATGGATCGATACACAGTGGAGGCCTCTCAAACAGCAGGGGGAAGCACTAGTGGAACAGAGGACATGGAAATGGGGCCAACAGACTCTCAAATTACGCTCTGTGACATAATGAAGGCCATAAATTAATACAGATCCTCTATGGAAGAGAAAATGGGTGGACTCTTGTCGGAGATGACCCTCATTAGACAGGGCATGAGGAACATGAGCTCAAGAGTTGGGGAAGCGGAGCAACGCACCTCGGACTCAGATACCATTAAGAAAGTGGAAAAACTAGCGGTTACCCAGAAACTCCCGCACCTCGAGAATCGGGCAGAAGACAGCGAGGGGAGAGCCAGGTGGAACAAAAGAGTACAGAAAAAAGAGGAGGGACCCAATATGGAGCTCTTCTTGGAACAGTGGCTAACAGAACGCTTTGCCCCCAAGAAACTTTACAAATTCTTTTCGTTAGAAAGAATGCACAGGATGCCAACGGGCCGCCCGTCCCCGGGGTACCCCCCCCCCCGCACTATAATGGTGCGCCTGCTAAATTACCGGGACCGAGACTCCCTGCTACATATGGCACGTGCCACTGGTCCCATTATGTACAATGGCTACCAAATCGGGTTTTTCCCAGACTATACCAAAGAAGTTCAAAAAGCAAAAAGCCTGCCAATCCTTTGAATCTGTTAAAAAGAAGCTGCACTCACTAGCATTAAATACGCGCTCTTTTTCCCCGGCACAACTCAAAGTACATTATGATGGCAAGGTACACCTATTTCATAACCCAAAGGAGGCATGGTTGTGTGGCTCGAAACGTACATCCTGTTGCAGCCAGAACATCGTACACCCAGCTGGTGACCCGGTGGAAGACCAAACCGGAGTCGGTCTCCAGCACTGAGAGCCGCAATCGGCAGAACCGGCACCTCCCGCTGAATCTGAGCCTGGGGGAGAGGGCAACGGATGACCCGGGGCCCACAGATCCCAACAGCATCCTTGCAGGTGGCACAGGAGCAGGTGACTGCAGCATGCCTTGGAATCGGAGGCGATGGCTCTAACAATCCACTGCAGTAACCACCCTGCAACCGGGTGACTCAGTTTTTCGCACCAGGTCGGAGCGGAGTTAGGGATACAGGTGCTTCTAGTTGGGGAGGAGTACAGGGAGGCGAAGCAGCTAGTTCAGATACCACGGTTGGGTTGATCACGTTTCCTCTAGAGTTAAGACTGTACGCCCTTAGGGGGCCGACACACACAAAAGGGCTGGTGGATGACCAGAACAAAGCGAGAGAAGGATGCACCACACGGCAGAAATGGGATTCCCCTGGGATGATGGCTCTTGAAGGGAAGATCACAGTATTGACCTGGAACGTGAACGGGTTATGTTCTGGGGTTAAGAAGCGACTAGTCTTGCAATATCTTAACGGGCACTCCCCCGACATCGTGTTCCTCAGAGACCCACTTAGCATGGTCGGAATGCAGATTTTTCCTTAGAACCAACTACAAGGTGGCTTTCCATGCAGGCTTTTCCCCGGGCTCCAGGGGAGCACTTGTACTCTTGCACAAAAGGGTCCCATTCCAGCTGACGGAGGTGAGATCTAACCCAAGGGGGGCGATACGTCCTGGCTAGGGGAGAACTAGGAGGCGATACCCTGGGAATGGTAGCAGTTTATGCCCCCCCCCACCACACACTTTCTATGGATCTCATGACGGAACTGCAAGGACTCACGACTCGAAGCCAGGCTGACACCTGGGTATTAGGAGGGGACTTCAAGGAAGTAATGGACCGACAGATCCCACATAGGCTCCCGAAGCCCATCGACCTGCACTAAACTGCGCTCCTTCAATGAAGCCATGGGGTGGGTAGACATGTGGAGGTGGCTACATCCAACCGAAAGGGGGTACTCTTTCTTTCTTTTTTTTTTTTTTTTTTTTTTTTTTCTTCTTCTTCTCTCTCTCTGGGGGGCCCACGCCTCGATGTCACGCATTGACTACTTGTTTGTCTCCAACATGACGCACCGGCTGCTGTCAGCTAAATTCCTAGCGAGAGGGATCTCAGACCACTCCCCCCTGATCACTGAACTAAAGAATGGGAGGGCAAAAGCCCCAAGGGCCCTGGCACCTTAACACTTACTACCTGGGGGACCCTGAATTCATAGAAGGCCTTGCAGCCAAGACTGATGAATTTTTTTATGTGTATTTATTTAAGCATTTATCAGAAGAGGGCGCCAGAGAGCCAACCAAGATGGCCGCTTCCTGAGAGAGCTCCGTAGGGCTCTAATGAATCCTGTAACATCGATGCTCCTGTGATGGTTGGAATGACCCATCCTACAGCTGTGCACCTTCACGAAGCTCCACTGATCATTTTGAGATAAATCTCGACTCAGACGCCTGCCTGCAGCCCGAGATACTCGCTCGCAAATCTGAGGCCTGTCGGCTGACGGATTGGGCGGTGCGGCCCCTGCGTGTGTGCGGAGCGGCGGAGGCGGGCACTTGGCGGGAGTCTCGGTGGCGGGACCAGGAGCAGCGCCGTGCAAGCAGAGTGGACGTGTACGTACTGGCACCCGCGAGACGAGGAGGTCTCCTCCGTCCCACGCGGCGGCCCGTCACGAGGGCAGTGGTGCGACGTGCGGGGGTGCCAGAGTCCCGAGACAACCCAGGTAGGAGAAGACTGCAGCGCGAGCTGGCTCGGCGCGGCCGCAGGGTGGGCCCGCCTGTCCCGCCGCCGGATGCGGCTTAATCTACGCGGCCCCCGCCAACGGCTGGCCGCACTGTGGCGCAGACCTGGTGTGCAGCACGAGAAGCTAACCACACTCGGGCCGCTTTCTAGAAACCTGAGGCGCGGCACCCGTCCCAGCGAGACCTCCCACAACACGGCAGTGATCCTGGGCACAAGAAGATACAGCCAACCCGAGATGGCTGGGCCTGACGCTCTGATACAAGCCGCCGATTGCACCGTGTGCCGCCGCCCCTCGGCGCAGCTGGTATAGAAGGCCTGTGGCAAACTTTGGCGGCGCGCCGTGCAGGCCCCACGCTCGGTGCACGGACTCTCCACACCAAGCACCAAAGGCACCGTGCTAACACCCGGACCAAGACAGTCACAACTCAGCACGGACACTCTCCCCAAGCTACCATGGGGAAAGTAGACAAGAATCAGAAGAAACTGACTTTCAAAGCCAGTTCACAGGCCAAGCCCACGACCAGCAGCAGACCCAACTCCCCGCTACCTGACACGATGTCAGCCGAGGACCAGGGCCCACATTTTGATATAAGGGAGATACTGATGGACCTGAAGGCCGGTATCAGCGGCCTCGGATGCAAGTTGGACACCCTATCGTCGAAGGTGGACGAGCTTCAACACAGGCTAGATAAACAAGCCGATCGACTCGACAATGTCGAACAACGCGTGTTCGACCTGGACGATGGATCAGCGGCACTGACATCCCGTGTCTCTGTGCTCGAAACCCAGATGAAGGTGGTGTGTGCCAAGAATGAGGATTTGGAGGGCCCTCCCGCAGGAACAACATCAGGATCATAGGGGTGAGGGAGCGACAAATCCCAGGTAAAATGGAAGACTTTGTGGAACAGATTTGCATAGCTCTCTTCGGTAGAGAAACGCTGTCTCAGCTTTTTGTGGTAGAAAGAGCACACAGAATCCCGAACACTAGACCGGCGCCCGGCACGCACCCTAGACCAATCATTGCAAGACTTTTAAACTACAAGGATCACAACGCCATGCTCAGGGCAGCCAGAGATAAGGGGAAACTTCAATATGACGGCGACTCCATTCAAGTCTTCCCAGACTTCTCACAGGCGGTGCAAACGCAGAGAAGATCCTTTACGGCAGTCAAGCGACGCCTGCAGCACAATCAGATCCTTTACTCCATGCTATATCCAGCGAAACTGCGGATCCAACATGAGGGGAAGGCCCAATTCTTCAATTCCCCCGAAGAAGCCAATGACTACCTGGACCGGTCGGGCTGCAGACATGGCGGGAACAATCCAAGACCCCGTCGGGAAGAGCGAGCGAGAAGAGACCCTCCGTAATCCACAATCACAGTAATTGGCAATCGTAATCAGCGCACCTTCTGCTTCTATGCTCAATATGCATCACAGGAACGAAATTACGTCGCCGTAGGAAGCCCGGTACCCTCTTGGGGGGGCTACTAGTGCCCCTAGCGCGGCTATGCTTGCAACTCTGTTCTACATGGGGGGATTACTGTGGGCCAGTTGGGGGTTGCCCACACACGGGAGGGACTCGGGCCAGACGCGGCCGCTTTACTCACCCCGCTCTCGTTTCACAACATTGATGTTTTATAACTTTGATAACCTGGAAGCCAAACCCACTAGCCACTCCACTACCTCAAGGCACCATTTTCGCTCTCACGTCCTGACAGGCGCGAATTCACCTGGTCTTCGGAATGCCAGCCATAACATTTAAAATTGCCACCTGGAACATCCGCGGCGGCAATCAGCCAGCAAAGAACAGGAAAATCCTTCAGTGTCTCCGTAGACACAAGGTTAACATCGCCATCCTTCAGGAAACCCATCTTCTGCCGGCATCGGAATCACAGTGGGCCAAGTCCTGGGGTTGTCACAGGTACTTTTCATCGTACTCGTCCTTTGCCAGAGGGGTTGCCATTCTGATTGATAAGAGAACTAACTTCAGTCTCATTGAATCGGTGAAGGACACTGAAGGCAGGGGCCTGCTGGTGAGGGGAATAATCGCAGGGAAAGAAGTGGTGATTGTAAATTCCTACGCTCCCAACACTGATGGACCCGACAATTTTAACTGGGTGTTGTCCCAACTAGGGAAGTCCAACGCAGAAACAATCATATGGGGTGCAGACTTTAACACACCGATGGACCCTACTCTAGACAAATCACATAACACCACTGGACATCGGTCCAAAGCCAGTGGCCAAGTTCGTGAGATATGCCAAGCGTTCGACCTGTCTGACACATGGCGGCTTCATAATCGAGATGCAAAAGACTTCACATTCTACTCGCCCGTTCACAACACCAGCTCCAGGATAGATTACATCATGGCCTCCACCCACTGTCCGTTTACCTGGGGAACAAGCCAAATTCTACCACGCACGCTATCCGACCACTCAATGGTCACACTTGACGCCTCCATGGTGGGCGCAACGGTCCCCGGATTGAACTGGAGATTCAAGCTGGGTGCGCTTTCAGACAAAGTTTTTGCAGATGAACTGCGCGAGGAAATAACATCCCTCATTGAGAGGAATCGAGGCTCAGTCAAGGCGACCAGCATCATCTGGGAAACGCTGAAGTGCTTTGTGCGCAGTATATGTTTGGGTAAGGAAAATGGGGTACTGAAGCTGATCCGCAGTGAACTCTCCGACAGCGAAACCCGTCTGAAGGATCTAGAGAGGAAGGCCATCTCAGCTCCAAGCCCGCAAATCCAGGCAGAACTGAAAGAGGAGCTCCAGAAGTTCAGGGAAACAGCCGAAAGAGAGCTAAAATTCCTAGGGCGGAAACACCAGATTCGATAATATGGAGAGGGTCAGAAGCCAGGTGCCCTGCTCGCCCGATTACTATTGGTGGACAAAACCCCGACCCGGATGGAATGTGTTAAAGACGCACAAGGCCAGCGTGTCTATGCAGAAGTAGACATCACCAAGGCATTTCGAGACTTCTATCAGGACCTGTACAGCTCTAGAGGCAATTCGGACTCCGAATCTCTGCAAGCATACATAGACGACACTGAGCTGTACTGGGTGGAGGCAGACCTACGAGAACCTCTCAACGCCCCGATAACAACAGAAGAAATACTGGAAGCAATAAAGTCCCTCCTGAGCTCCAAGGCACCAGGTCCGGACTGTCTTACCGGAGAGTTTTACAAGGCCTACGCAACCTCCCTCGCCCCTCTCTTGCTACGCGTATATGAAGAATCCATTGAAAGCGGATGCCTTCCCCCAACACTACGGGAAGCCAACATAATTCTCTTACACAAAGCCGGCAGACCCACTGACCAATTTCTTTGATCAACCTAGACAATAAAATCCTGGCCAAAATTATTGCTTCCAGGCTCCTCCCCCTTATGCCGGCTCTAGTGATTGGAGACCAAGCCGGATTTATCCCAGGGCGCAGCACCACCTATGGCATCAAGCGTCTGTTTGGCGTCATGGAGGCCCTGGACCCATCCCAACAGGCAATAGCGGTGCTTCTTGACGCCGAGAAGGCATTTGACTCTGTGAAATGGCCATTCATGCTAGCAACGCTTACACAAATGGGTTTTGGCAACTTCTTTATTAAATTGGTGTCATTATTATACAACAGCCCCCGATCCTACATTACACTAGGGAACACTAGATCCACATGCATTTCACTCGAACGCGGAACGAGGCAGGGATGCCCACTTTCAGCTCTGATCTTTGCTCTCATCATGGAACCCCTGGCTTCCAGACTACGCGAATTCCAAATACACAGAGGCCTCAAATTAGGTCCACACAAATTGTCTCCCTCTATGCTGACAATGTTATATTATTTGTCAGCAATCCCCAGGAGAACCTTAACCCAGTTATGCGGGAGGTATTGAGATTTGGGCAAATGTCGGGACTAAAAATCACCCACTCTAAATCTGTGATATTCCCCCTGACCCCTCGCATGGTGCATTTCGCTGATGACCATGGCTTTAAATGGGAGAACTCAGGGGTACGCTACCTAGGTATATTCATGTCACGTAGCCATCACGAGATATATAAAGACAACTATGTCTCCACGCTCACCTCCATTCAGGAACGGGTGCACAGGTGGAAAACGCTCCCACTAACACTGTGGGGTAGGACCTCTCTTACGAAGATGGTTATACTCCCCAAATTTCTGTACTTGTTTACCAATATCCCGCTACTCCTCCCCAAATCCTTCCTCCTGAAAATCAAGGCTGCAGTCCTGGAACTGCTATGGGCCGGTAAACCGGCGCGCGTGGCCTACGACACCCTGGTTCTGCCGACGTCAAAAGGAGGCCTTGCGCTTCCGGACATCGAGAAGTACTATTGGGCATCCCAGGCACAGTTTTTAAGCCACTGGTACGCGGTCCACTTCGTGCGTCCTCATGTGCAGGTGGAACGTGCTCTGGCCTCTCCCAACTTGCTCAGTGCCGTTATCATTAGTCAAATCCCAGTTCCGTACAACACTCTAAATACAGTCCTCTCTACGTACGCAGTTTGGAAGAGAATGGCTGCCAAGTATGGGGTGACCGTGAGATACTCCCCTCTGCTACCGATCAGGTTCATCCCAGGTGTTCCGCTCACGAATGAGAAAGTATTTTTAATATGGGCCGACCAGCTTAATATCCACTCCTTCGGTGATGTCTTCCCGGGAGGCACCTTCCTAACGCCTCAGATAGCCAAAGAAGACATTTTTATTTATTTCAGACTGCGCTATACCCTGCAAAAAATACTGCCCTCTTTTCCTGCACAACCCCCCACAGGGGATCTGCTGCACGAAACCATCCAGGCTGGGGGAGAGGGGAGGTTGGTCTCAGCACTTTACCGATCCCTGATGGCAGACACCGGGCCTCCCAATGCCAAAACTCAACAAAGATGGGAATCGGACCTCCAGATGACGATAGAGGCTGGGGACTGGTCCTACATTCTATATCAAACCCAGAAAGTCACAGTGAATACACAATATAAATTAATACACTTTAACTACGTGCACCAAACATATTACACCCCTGCCAAGAAACACCGTCATCACCCTGAAGTATCGGCCCAATGTGAACGTTGCACAGCGGCGCATGCCGACTTTTTCCACCTGGCATGGGATTGCCCCGGAATCCAGCGGTTCTGGGCCTCAGTCCTGCAGATCGTCGCCGATATTATTGGGGAACAAGTAGCCCCGTTGCCGTTGGCGGCCCTCCTTGGCCTCACAAAATACCTGCGTCCCGCAGACTGGCAGCGCTCCTCCTGGTGTTGGCCCATAGGCGTGGATAGCTATGGCCTGGAGCAGGGGCCCCCTACCCAAAATTGAAGATTGGAAAAAAGACATTACCTAAGTTCAGGATGTAGAGAGTGAATTTATAAGAACCCTACCACTGCATGCTCGACCCCCCCCCCGACATCTGGGGGCCGTATATTACATATCTGCTAAACAGTGCAGCTCCTTCCACTACTGAGAACTCCTGATTCCGAAACAGATCTATGAGGTTGGGAGACACTATATGTTTGTGCCTTAATGGTGATTGACAATTAACCAGGAAAGTCCTGATGCTGGTTGTTGTGGTCATTAGTGGGGTGGGGCGGCTCCGCGGTCGAACCCGGGAGCGGGAAATGTTATGTTTTCTTTTCGCTTTATTCTATTCCCTTCCTTTCCCTACCCTCTCTTCAATTCATCCCCTTTTCTCCTCTGTTCCATCTTGCTACGTTAGTGCACCCTGATGGTGCGCTTGTGTTTTCTGTTCTGTAAAATTTCAAAAATAAAGTTTAAAAAAAAAAGCATTTATCAGAAATTAATGCAATTTATTTGCTTTTGGTTCTCATTCTTTCTCATCATCAAGCCAAACATTTTGATACTCATTGCTCATCCTACTTCTTTCCACAATATTAAGTATCATGTGTTTGGCTAATATATTCGGATACAGTTTGAGCTAGTTCACAAACCTTCAGGGCTGTCTTGCTTAACAAATTTTTCCTGAATTGCAATTAAAAACAAGCCTAGGCCTCTGACCGTTTTTTTGTTAAGTACTGTATACATGGCATCCCACCATGCATCGGAGTCCAACCCACATGTTCTTGGCAAATTTGGTTGCAGGGTCATTTCTCTTTCAGATTTAGTTTTTTACAGAACATCGTCAAATGCTGTAAGGATTCCTCTTCTTCCTTACAAAGACGACACATTGTTTACTACTAGACCATATTTCTTTAAAATGTGACGAGTTCTAAAGTTGTTCAATCTGAAATGCAGCAGACACTCCCTATGTTTCGGATTTTCACTTTTTTTTTAGATAGTTTGGCAGATTTTTTGGGGAAATTAAATAGTTTATTCAAGAGTGTGTGAGATTTTGCTTTTGTACGTATGTCTTCTGTTTGGGCCCAGTCTGCTGCCAGAAGAGCTTCTTTTACTTTTTTTGGATTATTATGCAACAGTTCCACGTGGATGCCGATGTTCTCTATTATTTCTTGGCATTTATATCTTCAGATACTCAACAGACCGGGATTCATATTCGCTGTTTGGGCCTTTAACACCTTGTATTGGGCGGGACAGTCACTAAGTTCTGCTTTTCTATAGGTTGTCAGCAGCTTCCATGCTACTTGTACATGTAGCGAGTAAAGTACCAGCTCGTGTCTTAATACACCACTAGGAACACAATTTGGGAACCTTAGCATTCTTTTCCAGAATCTGGATTCTAAACGGTCCCAAGTTTCCCATGGCATTCAAAGACAACATTCTCCTCCATAGGGTATTGTGGGTGTCACTTTTCGGTTGTAAAAGTCAATTAGGCATTGTATCGAAAACTTTCCATACTTCTTCTTCATTATCAATGCTTGGGCAATAAATTGGTCAATTATTAGCTCTAGATTCTGTTTCCATGGACTGTCGCACCCATCTGCGCTGATCATTGCTCCTAGATATTTCAGGTTGCTGGATAGTTTAAGTGGTGTATCATTCAATCTCCATCGAAATCCTTTGTTTCTTTTTGTCTTGGGTCTCCTAAAGATTAGGATTTCTGATTTCGTTGCATTTATCTCTTGTTTGCTGGTTGCAACGTATGCTTGTAGGGCATACAGTTTTCTTTGTAGCCCTATCGGTGTTAAATCCAACAACACTAGGTCATCAGCGTACAGTAGATGACCTATGGGAGGTCCATTAATATGAGGGGCACATGATCTCTCCGGTGTCAACCAGCTCCCAATATCATGTATAAAAAAAATTATACAGTATCGAGGCCAAGGGACACCCTTGCTTTAAGCCTCTCGTTGCTTTTTATGGCTCTGCTGAGATTACCTTTCAAATCTAGCCGTATTTTAAGATTGGTGTTTGAATGGAGGGCTGTAATTGACTCCAACAAATCTGACTGGCAGCCCTTTGCCTTATGTTTTTCCCAAAGGATTTCTCTATCAACCCTATCAAAGGCTAATGCCGTATCAATAAATGCCAAAGAGATAGGTTGGTTGTCTTTCGATGATTTCATTTTAAGGATGTTGAGCAGGAGGAGATTAAGGCCACAATCAACCCGTTCTACGAAACCTGTCTGTCTGTGGTCAAAGTTGCCGCTCATTGCAATCCACTCTTTTAGTCTTTTTAGGAGTATTCCCGCATATACCTTTCCCAACACATCTGAAAGGGAAATCGGGCGGTAATTTTCCGGCTTCGTGCGGTCCCCCTTTTTAAAGATCGGGATTACAATGGCGATTTTCCATGACATGGGTATTTGAGGCGTAGCATAAATCTGCCCATATTTCCGAATTTAATTTGAGCATAAAATTAGATAATCCATCGGGTCCAGGAGCACGCGATCCCTTTACCTTCTTTATGATTGTTAGTATTTCACTTTTGGTAAAACGGATCTTCCATGTGGCCTTAGCTGGAATTTCTTTTGATTCTCTCACTTTCTTTTTTCGGGTCATATATTCTTTCAAAGTGTTGCACCCATTGAAGTTCCTGAATTGGGTTTAGTTCATGTCCTGTCGGCTTTGTTTGTTCATTGATGTCCAGAAGAGCTTCAGATTCTTATTTTCAGTAGCCCGAATCATGTTTTCTCCATCTTGCTGATAAAGTTGGGCTTGATGAGCCTTAACCCAATTTCGATATTTTTGTTTTGCTGTTTTTTCTTCCAATTTACTTTCTGATGTTTTTAAGTTTTTCCTTAGAACCTGCAGTTTTTTTTTTTTTTTTTGCAGCAGTTTCTTTTTTTCAGCCACTTGTTGGTCATATTTGTGGAGTCTTTTTTTTTACTTGGACGTTTCCATCTTTTGTGCCAGCAGTTCTAAATAAGCTAAGACACTCTTCGTATTCCACCTCTAAATAGTTTTGACCTATCCATTTTTGGCTTTCTTTGTTTAGACAAGGTAGTTCTCTGTCAGACAAAGTCTATTTAGGTTATTATTGCTGCTAACTCTGAGTCCATCGCTCTCTAGATTTATTTTTTTGATTTCTCAATGGTTGCCTCGGTTGTTCAAATGTGATAAGTTGTTTATGATATTGTCAGTGTTTAAAATGTCCATGGATATTGTTTGAGAGAAAGTATCCGAGTCGACAAAGAAATAGTCCAAGACTGATGAATGCTTCACAATAAATGCAGGGGCGGTAGACAGCCCAGTCACGCTTTTGGAAGGGTACAAGGCTACACTACAGGGAGAGGCCCGGTCGCAGCCAAACGGAAACAGCACAGGGAGAAAGTAGAGAAGGCTGAGAGGGTGGTCCAACAAACTGAGGTGGGGTTCCTCTCCTCTGGGGCGCAGAAGGCCAAGCGGGCGCTCGTCTCAGCGCAAGAGTCACTACGCAACATAGTGCTGGATAACGCTAAAGAAGCCCACCAGGCCAGTCCGAGCCGGATCCACGAAATGGGGGATAAAGGCGGCAAAATGCTGGCCTGGCTGGAAAGGAGGGCCAAGGCATGTCCGTGCCCTACATGACACCCACGGGGAAGAAATGACCAGTGACACAGATAGCCGAGGCCTTCACGCAATATAATGAAGCGCTATACAGCGTGGGAAGTAGAGACCGGCAAGACTGGGCCCGGTGGTACTTGGACAAGTGCCTATCCCGAGACGATCGGCTCAACAGGCTTCCGGATTGGAAGCTTACATATCAGAAGAGGTCTCTGACGCAGTCGCCCAACTACAGCCTGGGAAGACACCTGGGCCCAACGGGTTTCCGATAGAGGTATGGAAGCGACTGATGGAGAGGGTTAGTGGACATTTACATCACCTTTTTACAATGCAAGACAGACGGGGACCTCAAACAGGCATGCATAATTTTCCTCCCAAAACTGGGCAAACCGCCGGAATGTTCCGCATCTTATAGGCCAATCTCCCTAATAAATGGGAACCAACCGTCTAATAATCTAATACACCCAGACCAATGCGGTTTTATGCCCACCAAATCCACTAGAATGAATATTCGCAGGGCGCAGTTAGTCATTGATTTAGCCACTGCTATACACGATAGTTGGCACTACTCACCACAGACTTCTCGCCACTGCTTTTCATTCTTGCGATAGAACCACTTGCAATACGGCTCAGGGAGAGTCCAAAATGGCCGTGAGGGGGGAGAAGAGAGGGTATCGCTTTACGTGGATGACCTCTTAATCTAATGAGCAACCCCAAGGTCTCGTGCCCAATCGTGACAGGAATATTGCAAGAATACTAAACACTTTACTTGCTTAAAATCAACTGGCAAAAGTCTGTTCTTTTCCAATGCAGAGCGAAACAACATGGCCCCCTCAAGAATGCCCATACACAGTTCCCACAGCAGGCTTTAAATACCTTGGAATCCATTTCAGCCCTCAATTTAGAGACTACATCCAGCTCAACCTAACCCTGGTGATGAATAGGTTTGCATCCGACACCACCCACTGGCAATGCCTCCCACTGACCCTTCTGGGCAAAGCGGCCCTGTTCAAAATGCTGGCGCTGCCCAAATTTCTATATGTCCTACAGAACGCCCCGCTCCCAATCCCCAAAAAGACTTTGATATTGATGGATCCTTGAGGGGGCTCCTGTGGGGAGGGAAACAACCCCGGGTGGCACAGAAGACACTGCAGGGGTCTATATGGGAGGGAGGTATAGCTACCTAATTTGCATAGATACTATTGGGCAGCCGAGCTGGGGTTGGTAAATGACGGGCTACACGGGTACAGTCTCTCCCACACATCGCGGCGGAGAGGAGATGACTGGGAGGGAGGACACCCAGGCAGGCCCTATATGGGGGGTAACGATACCACGAAAGCCTACTCGGGCCAATGAAACGTACGTGTCAGGTTTGGGCTGAGGCTCACCGAGACATAGGGTGGGACCAGAGACCGACCCTCGCACAACCCATTTGGCATAACGCACTCCTTGGGGAACTGTTGAAAGTAGGGTACCTGAAAAGCTGGGCAAGGAAAGGGATAGACAACCTGCCAAACGTTACAAAGGATGGCAGGCCTAGGGAACTACAACTGCAGTACGGCCTCTCCACAGCAGAGGGGTTCAGATATAGGCAAATATCCCACGCCATCGCAGCCCAATTCCCTTCCCTGGGCGACATTCCAAGCAACTCCCCGCTCGAGGCTAACTTATTCGAGGCAGGTATTCCCACTAAGGTAACATCCACCTTATATCGGGTACTCGCAGCGTTTGGAGGCGAAGACCTCACCAACCTGCAGTGCAAATGGGAGCAAGACTTGGGTAGGATCGAACCTGAAGAATGGGTAGAGGCCTTTATGTTCCCAAGAGAGGTCGGGATAGCGGCATGGCTGCGACTGATGCAGTTTAAAATCCTCCATAGGGTATATTACTCTCGCACAATGCTCACTAGATGGGCGAGGATCGATAGTGATACCTGCCTCAGATGCGGAAGGGAAGGAGGCACTTTCTACCACACACTCTGGGAATGTTCACAAATTAGAACCTTTTGGGCCAATTGCACCTGGTAACTGTCCACCATAATGAGGGCCCCGATCCCCTTGGAACCCAATTTGGCATTATTGGGAATATGGGAAAGCACAGACTTTAACAGCTATGAGAAAAGCTTTCTGGCCGTAGCCCTAGGGCTGATTAAAAGACTGATAGCAGCCGCATGGGGTTCAGCGGAGCACCCCAGACTAAACCAATGGGTGGCAGAAATGGACTGTTGTATGGGCCTTGAAAGAAGGGTATACAGAGCTTGGGGTAATCCCCAAAAATGTAAGAAGGTATGGGGGAAATGGGAATATGGGGACTAACTGTATGATATGTTTGAACACTAAGATCTAGTATGCTCTCCCACAGACTCTCCGCACCGACGCCTGGGAAGGTGCTCTCTCAGACCAGCAAGAAAACCAAGTTGATCCTTAACTGTAATATGCATAAGTCGTACCTTGTTATGTATTGTTTGTTCTGTAAAAAAACAAAAAAATGTGTTAAAGCCAAATGGAAAATGGTGCCCCATTCTGGACCTGCGACCACTGAACAAAAACGTGAAACGCCAAAAGTTCAGGATGCTAACGTTGCAAGATGTCATATGCATGGTACAGCCAGAGCAATTTTTGGCGTCTTTGAATCTTGATGCCACATTTGGATCTTGATGCCAGAAAGGGGCCTTACATGACCAGTTTACAGAACACAAATTAAGTTTCTTTCCATTATTCTCTTCGCTCGCAAAATGTCAATCTGTTAAATTATTGAATGCCTGAAAGTCGCACGTCAGTGGCCTTAATTCACTACTGTTCATTTCTTTCCATCCTCATACAAAATGCAGCACACATAGTTGGCTTAAGAATTCTCTCAAATGTTCCCCCAAAACATTCCCACATTCTCTAGAACTGGAGTCTGAATGGTCAATTATACCCCACTTGAATATTTAAGAGAAAAGTAACATATCACCAGTGTTTTTGTTAACTCTTCTTGCTTCAGATTTATGAACCTTTTACAGTGTGAATGCGATATGCCCTAGGGGGGCAGTGAAAGAACACGTAGGTACTGTGCTGTAGCACACCGTGGGGATAAGTCGGTAGTCTTTTGGTCTGCTTTGTCAGGGTTCCTGGTTACAGCCATTCTGGGCATGATTCCCAGAAGTGTTTTATAATGGCTCCATCCCATAGGAAAACGCTCTGTGAATCGGCCCTATCGGTGGAGGGTCCCTATATGGCCATTGGTCAAGAAGATATCAACAAGGTATTTGTCAGCATACCCTTCTACTCCGAATCTTTTGGTTGAATGTGTGCAAAACTTTGGTGCAATTTAAGGCCAATCCCCACCTAGTTTAACAGAGGAACAGAATATTGCCATAGACTTTCACATTACATTGAAAGAGGTTAAAATTGCCATCAGATGTATGCAATTATGTTTGGAAGCATACTGGCTCCCAAACTGAAGAAGGTGCACGATGAAACGTGGCTGGCTGGTTACCTCCCCTATTTGATGAGCAAGCTGTTACAATGGTTTTACATAAGGTGTGGAAGGATCTGATTTGTTATGCATCATATAAGCTTCTGTCATCAACAAACTCTGGGATGGGAATGTTACCACAGCAATAACTGAGGTACTCACTGCTGAACTTCTGGAGATCACTCCCACCTTCCATGATTGCTTTAAGTAACCGATTCTCCTCGGGCTTTTAATCTTTTTATGTACCCTATGGCGTTTACAAAGACCTAGGCTGCATGTTAAGGAAAGGTTACTAGGGACAATGCCGTCAAGAAGTTTATCTTTGTAACCTTAAGAGAGCCATAAAAGATGGGTGGCCACACCTTAAGCTATCTTATCTGGATGCGCAATTGCAGTTTCTATCCCGGTAACTCTCAGCAGGTAGAAGTGCTGGAACATCTGTTGCACAATGAAATTGTATTGCGGGATCTCAGACAATTTTTTTCAGAATAGTTATCACACGAGTGAGCCATCTATTTAAGCTTGGCTGCAAGATATGGGCTCAGGTTTGGAGGAAAATAAAATGTGGTATGCCTTTTGCGAAGGAATGCCCAATTTGATGTCTGCCGCGATTTGCAGACTGCCATACATCAGAGTTAGCGAACGAAGTGAGGGTGTATGAACTGTGGGGATTATACATTTGCTGAAATGTGCATTGTACCTACTGAAGGACCCACAAAGTGGTGTGGATAATTTTTACATGTTGTTTACTTTTTCAATACATAGACAAATAAGTATGGCTCTGTAATTTCGAGAGATCACAATACTTGGACATCTAGTCATGAGATTTTCATTGTTGCTATCAGAATAATATGGTCTACGTAGTTTCATTTTTTATCATTGTCAATGTTCTTTGTGGTGATTTTTCACCATAAGAAAGAACGTCTCGTAAAACCAAGAAAGTTCAGCAAGGTGTCCCTTGGTCCTCCTTTGCAGGTTTCCAGGGGATTTCTGAACCAAAGTGTTGCGGGAATCCAAGGGCACCCTGAACACTCTGACTGAATCCCAACTCTGGTTGTAGGGTTTCGGGCACCCTTGAAGTCACTAGACAATACCTTCTTTGGTCTGCTGGTTACATTCTGTTCACCCAGGAGGGAGAAGTAGAACTTGAGTTTCTCTGCCAAAAGAGCGTCCAGCTCTTCCTCCAATATTTCTCCATCTTAGGGAAACTGTTCCTTTGGGGTTTGGAAGAGTCATGGAGGAGTGCCCCCTGTTCTCCCGGAGAGCTAAATCTCTCGGGCCTCCTACCTATACTTTCCTTCCAGGGACTCAGGCCCCACCGCCCCCTCTTTTGCGTCTCTGAGCCTGGGTGAATCTCCACAGAGCTTTCCTCATCGATCTTTTGATTCCTTCTCCTGCTATTCTCTTATCACCTCATATCCTCCACTTTCCTGATGTTCTCCCATCTCATCTTCTTGCATATTGCTACCTTTTCCTCATTGATAACAAGCTCCTCTGTACTTTCATCAACCTCCTCCTTACAATTCTTCTGGACTGGCGCTACCCTCCCAGTCTCACTTCTCTCACCTTCTCCATACCTTTGGTGATTTTTCTTTGCTCTCTACTCTGTACTACTCTGTCACATTATGTCACTCCCACCTATAAAAAAAGAAATCAACCTTTGTTTGAGGCTTTTGCAGACTGAGGGGGGGGTCGCACTATCTCCCTGTCTGCAGCCATCTTCAGTTTTCGCTGCAGCAGCGATATTTGCAAAGCCGGCGTCCATGTCGTCTTCTGCATCGCAGGTCCTTG
This sequence comes from Ambystoma mexicanum, assembly GCF_040938575.1. Taxonomy (NCBI): domain Eukaryota; kingdom Metazoa; phylum Chordata; class Amphibia; order Caudata; family Ambystomatidae; genus Ambystoma; species Ambystoma mexicanum. The sequence continues at coordinate 921,743,579 of NC_090933.1, read as the reverse complement.
AGGGCCTGCACAAGAAGGTTTCTGCGAACTTGCCCTTGCAGCTGAGGCAAGCCAATGTCTGTGCTGCTCGCAGCCACAAACCCAAGAGCTATGGAATAATCTGGTGGAGTTTGAGAAATGCATCCCTCAAAAACACTTGGACGAGCTCAAGGGGGTCTGGCGGATGCTAGAATGGTCATGTGGGACCTCCTCGAGGCGGTGGCGCGCCATGTAGATGCATCGCTAGGGGAGTGGCATTCGGCACAGACTCGTGAAGGCAGGCGTGGCTGCATGCTACACAATTCACAAAGGAGGCACAGGATAAGGTGCTCAACATCCTGTTTGAGGGTATGGATCGGATCCACAGCTCAATGGACAATGAGCTGGCTAAGAAGGCAGCCAGTACACTAACGGCAAAGTCTCTGTCAGTGCTTACAAAGTCTACTACCCCTCCCAAGCAAACTTCTTTTTTTCCGGACTGAGGCGCGATACAGATCTTTTTCTGGATTCAGAGGTTTACAAGAGCAGAAGGCGAGATTGGAGTACAGATCGCCCAGTACGCAATGTACGAAGCAGCAGAAAACTGCTACTAAGGGTGTTTTCTCCCATCAGCCCTCACCCAGTTCTTCCAGGTCCTCCACTGATAAGACAACCAAATGATGGCCTTTTTCAGTCCCATGGGAAAACGGTGGGGGGGGGGGGGATTTCCCTCCAATTGGTTGCCCGTAGGACCATAATGAGGTGCTGTAAGTGACCAGCATATAGGGTTCATGCATCTTCCACCTTTTTTCCCTGTCTCGTCCCCCATTGAAGCAGGCTGGGCCTGCCTCACTTGGGGTGGAGATTTTTAAGCTCCTGGAGATGAGGGCAATAGGAGTTCCAGCCCAAGAAATTGAACAGGGGTTCTATTCCAGTCTGTTGACCGTGCCAAAGTCCAACCAGGCAGGCCTGTGCATCATTCTGGACCTTGCAGACTTCCCATCAGTAATTCAAGATGTTCACCCCTCGTGCTGATCCGGTCAGCCTTGCAGCAGGGGGACTGGATCTGTGCAGTGTATCTGAAAGATGCTTACCTGGATATCCCTTATGGGTCCCTCATCGGATGTTTTTGAGGATCTCAGGTGAGTCCCATTTTCCATTTCGAGTCCTCTGTTTTTCTCTCAACTCAGCACCCAGAGTGTTCACCAAAATTATGTGCAGTGGGCTCCTTCCTCCATCTCCAGGGTATTCATGTCTACCTGTACCTTGACGACTGGTAAGTGGGCTATCCCTGAAGAAAGTGAACTCTCACCTTCATTATCTCCTAGACTTACTTTACTTACATACTTAAACCTTGGCCTTACAGGCAACTGGAAGAAGTTGAATGTGACTGTGTGCCAACACTTGGACTTTATAGGCTTCCTTTGGGACACTCGGGAGGCCATGGTCTTCCCGACAGCAGAGGGTAGCAGATATTCCCTGTTTTTCTTCCAGCACTGTCACAACATGATGGTTCTGAAAACCGTTAGGGCTGATGGCTTCTTGCGTCGCGGCAGTAACGCTGGCCAGCTTGAAAATGAGGACCTCCCCCCTGCCGATGTCCAGCTGGTTGCAGGGGGTGGATCATCAGTCAGTTGATTCTAATTCCTCAGAAATTCACTCAGGACTTTCTATGGAAGGCAGATCCCCAGAATTTGTTGCAGGCGGTACCCTTCCATGCCCCATTGCCCCAGGTGCCTATCACTGCTGAAATGCGGGGCAATGCTGAACGATCTGCAAATATACAACTTGTGGAAATGGGAGGACCATTCCCATCACATCAATTATCTGGAAAATAAGGCAATTTTTCTTGCATTAAAGCCTTTCTGCCCAACATTCAGGGCAAGACAGTGTCCGAACGGACCATACTGTCTTAATGTTCTGCATCAGCAAGCAAGGGGCCACAATGTCCCCTCTCCTTGTACATCTAGCCCTGCAACTGTGGGAGTGGGCTCTTGCTCACAATGGGTGGCTCTGGGCTGTCCCCCTGCCAGGTGCATTCAATGTGGAAGCGGACCAACTGAGCTGGGTCGCAAAGACTAGCCACAAGTGCCAGCTACACCCAGAGGTGGCAAGGGAATTATTCCACCGGTGGGGTTTTCCAGCTTGATCAGCCACTGCCCTGCCTACGTGTCCAGGGAGGGGACAGGGAGTAGGGTCTCTGGGGGACACCCTAGAGACATGGTGGGATGAGATGATGGCTTACGCCTTCACCCCAATCCCACTAATGCTCTCATTCTAGATGCACCATGGTGGCCAGCCAGGTCCTGGTTTTCAGACTTTGTGAATCTGACAGCGCAGACTCCAGTATCTCTACCAGTTTACCAGGACTTTCTATCCTTGGAGTAGGAGAAGATTCCTCACCCCTCCCCACAATCGCTGCCTTTGACAGCATGGTTCCAGAGATCAGGTCCCTAGGTCACATGGGACTCTCATATGACATGAAAATCTTATCGGCAGCCTGGAAAGGTTCCGCCACTGGTTGTTGGGGAAACACAGGAATCCCTCATCTGCTCCTTTGGATGATGTTCTTTTGTTTTTCAACCTGGCGAAGTCCTGTAATAAGCCCGACTCCTGCAGACTTGAATGTCAGCTCTGGGGGCCTACCTGAATTTGGACAGTCATACCTTCTCTATCAAGAATCCAGTGGTAAGGCAACATTTTGAGGGACAGCACAGGTTGTTTCCAGCGGTCAACCCTCCTCATCCCAAATGGGATTTGAATTTCGCTTTAGTGGCATTCCTGGTGGCCCTAAAATCAGCCAGGAGGGTAAGTGAAATACAGGTCCTAGCGGCACATCAGCCAGGAGGATAAGTGAATTACAGGTCCTAGCGGCGGACAAATCTTTCACCACCTTTCATGGAGACAAGGTGGTGCTACGCACACATCCTTTGTTCCTACCCAAGATAGTCTCTGAATTTCATGTGAACTAGGAGATTTGACTCTAGGTATTTTTTCCAAATCCAACTTCAAAGTCCACTTTTTCATTCTTTGGCCATCAGGAGAGCTCAGAAGTTCTTCCTCGATGGGAGCAGGGAATTTATGAAATCTCCTCAACTCTTTGTTACGTTCTGGAGACAAGCCAAGGTGCGTCAGCTTCAGAGGCAGCCAGTGCCAGGTGGATAGCGGTTACGGTTTGGGATCTGAATCTAGTCTTGAAATTCTTGATGGGTGCTCCGTTTGAACCTTTGCACTCTTGTCCTTTGAGACTGTTGACCTTCAAGACAGTGTTCTTGATTGCAGTTACATCTGCTCGCAGAGTGAGCGAGTTGCAGGCCCTTTCGTCTAAGCCACCCTTTACTGTGTTCTACAGGGATAGGGTTGTACTGCGGGTACGTCCTTCCTTTCTACCCAAGGTCCACAGCCCTACAGCCCTACAACGGGGAGTTCCTGTTAAAAAAATATTTGTGATGCTGCAATGTGGTCTTCCATCCACACCTTTGTCAAGCATTACACCCTGGATACTTTCCACGGTCAAAATATGGCCTTTGGTAAAGCTGTGCTCTATTCTGCCATCTGATAGGGTATATCCAAATTCTTCTCCCACCTCCGTTCACGGATACTGCTTTGGGAGTCTGTCAAAGATGTGGAATACGTTGGAGGACACAATCCATTCGAAGAACAAGTTACTTACCAACTGGTAATGTTCTTTTGACTGGATGTTCCTCCAACGTATTCCACATCGCCCTCACAGCCAACCCCTCTGAAGAATTTCCCATACTATTGCAGCTTACGTTCCCACAAGACCAGGGGTGTTGCTAGGTCTGGAAAAGACCCGGGGCTACGCTGATGTCGAAATTGTCAGGACTGGGGCTAGCTAGCCTTTGGGTTGTAGCTCCAGAGATTCTATCCGGGGCTACAACCAAAAGACATGGGGCTATAGCCCCTTAGCCACCACCTAGCAACGCCTCTGCACAAGACTATGTGCAGTCATGGAGGCTTCGTGTGCGGTTATGGCGCACGTTGTGGAGGGAAAAAACATGAACTGAAGGCTACGGGCGCTGTACGTCCTACTTATAACATCCAATGACGTCGCCCTCGATGGAGGCCTTCGAGGGACATCGACCCGACGCCTTCTATGCAGGGTGCCTTCTGCCAAAAAATGTCCGAAGCAGCACAGATGTGGACATTACATGTCAAAAATGTGGAATACGTTGGAGTAACATCCAGTTGAAAGAACATTACCAGTTGGTAAGTAACTTGTTGTTCTTTGCAAATGCAGCACGTTGACTGGTACTTTATTTGTTTATGTAGCATTTGTAGAGCGCGCCTAACCCGTAGGTATCTGGGCGCTGGAAAGACATGGAGTCAGATAATTTACATAAATTACATAAGTGGAGGAAGGTTACATTTTGTACAGTTTATACAGTATTTACACAGTCCAGTATGGTCATCAATGCTTAGGCATGGCACAGAATACATTCCAAGAGTACTGCTACCGTTTGTGTCAGGAGCCAGGATTTGAGTTTTCTGCAGAAGGTTAAGTGGGACGTGTCTGATCTAATGACCAAGGGGAGGGTGTTCCACTCTTTAGCAGCTACTACGAGGAGACTACGTCGTCCAGCATTGGATCTTTGACTGTGCTTGTTAAAGTGTTGCGTTTGCAAAGAAGGATCCGCCGATCTCGGGACACTTAAGGAGCAGCAGATATTTAGCAGCTGGCCAGAAAAGCCAAGCTCCCAATGAGTGCAAGAATTATATTTTTTTTAAAAGGAAAAAATAATAGACACAGTGCAGTCTTGAACTCTGGGTTCAAGGCTCGGGACCTAACCACAAGGCTAAATATGGCATAATGGTTTATTGAGAACAAGTTTCAGATTTACCATTGAAAGAATGCGTGAGATCGCAAAAAAGAATAGGTGTTTTGCTCACTTATAAGCCATAGCTGTCGTTTGGCCTTGTGGTAATGTGCTGGACTGTGAACACAGACCAGTGTGCTCGTTCCCTAATTATTATCAGGAAAAAAAGAAACTACCCAGCAATTAAATATATATTTACTTTTTTTTTTTTTTACATTTTCATAGCTCTGGTTCTGCATGTTTTTTTCATAAATGAGTGTAAATGAAGGAATGAAAAAAAAAAGTCAAAGGTATTAGTTTATTCCATTTGGCCTTCAAAATGTTTCAGGGGTGACTTTCCATGTGGACTATTATGCAGCTAAGAAATCAGTTATAGCACTTCCCCACACTGCTGTTGGGAACTCTCATCATAATTACACCCTGAAAGATTCTGGCTAAGATATACCCATGGCTGTATAACCCCAGTAGATGGGGATCTGCCTTTCTTTGGTTCTCCAAGAGCAAGGGGGATTAACTAGTAGATGAGTTTCTGGTACGTAAGCCTTTCACATGAGTATATTGGCAGAATGTGGGCACATTATAAACAGCACCCGCCCCCACAGATTTTATTCTATCTGCATGTCACTAAGAGATGTTATGATTTTTGTTTTATTGGGGCCCCAGAACTAATAGCCATCATATCCTTCCTACCCTCAATGGTATCTGGGATTAGTGATCACACACACACACCCCTCTGCAGCAGAGCTTAACCCACTGAGCTTTGTTGCCATCCTAGTCTTGCATTTTAAGGTATTTGTTGTTGCATCTCTACACGCCACACTTATCCTTCACTAAATTATGCACAGCCGTATGCGTTTTTCCAAGTTTGTCATCTTCTCCTCTTCTCGTTACTCACGGTAAATCACTGTAGGTAGCTCCTTTTAATACATAGAAACCTTTCGTTTCCCTTCCTTAAATTTTAGTCTGAGGCCCGATAGATACATTTTTAATCTTTACTGGATTGTTTTGTAATCATTTTGCAAAAGCACATTCTCAGCTGTGCGCTTTTGCACTCTCAGAGGCAATCGTACATTTTCTTTTCGGGTTGGTTTACCATGTGGTTTGTTTCGTTGCAAGTAAGCATTATTGACCAAATAGAACTAACGTAGCTTTTTGAAAGACAACTATACAGAAAGAATTGAAAGTTGATGTAAAGCTAAAGCTGGGATCGGAGGTGATATAGATGGTCATTGTGAGTAGCGGAATATTTCTCACAGAAATACTGCCATACTAATTTACAGTTACAGCCACACGTATCAGCACAAAATTTGCCTGATTATGCTTTTGGAGTTACACCATTGGGGACTTTGAAAAATTACCTTAGTTGGTAACACCACAAGCGATTCGATCTCCACCTCACTCTCTTAACTTAGCTGGCTCCCCTTCCTCTCACAACTAAAATTTCAATTCCTCTGTCTAGTCTTTAAATCCCTACATAAACTCGACCCCCCCATCTTTCGTCTATCCTCTCATTTTACACTCCCTCCTGCTCACTCTGCTCTGCTGGCCTCTTCGTACTCACTGTGCCCCCTGCCGCATGCGCCTCCTCACGCTTCTGTTCCTTTCAGTTCTTGGCCCCCCTACATTGGATCTCCTTGCCTCTTTCTTTCTGCTCCATTCCCACCTACTCATACTTCTGCACCTCCTTGAAAGCCCTGCTTCTCCAGCCCCACTGACTTTCCTTTCCTACCTTCTCCCCTCTCCCACTCCCCTTCCCTTCCAATCTCCTTTCCCTCCCTTCCCCTTCTCCTCGCACCCACTGGTCTCAATTCAGTTATTTGTAACCTCCTACCCACCTCCTCTCTCTCTCCCTTATCCCTTCCCTCTCCCCCTAAGTAAAGTGTTCTACATACTGTCTCACTGGTTTGCTTCATAATTGTATAAATGCTTCTTTCTTTATTGTACCTTGTTCTTATACTGTAAAGGGCTTTGGATTAAAGTGCTATATAAACCCAATAAACATAAGTTATTTGAGGTACAGTGAAGACAATACCACCAGTCAAGTGCTGGCCGTATTATCTCCACTTTACAGCCAAATGCTTAGTAGGGCGGTGTGGTAAAAGTGACAGTAGTTGCAGTAAAAAATGGTAATAATGTAACTCCATAACCGTAATGACTCCATAGTCTACTTCCTGAAATAAACATTAATTTGAAAGAAAATGTTTTGGCCTAAAATCTTGGCTTCTCCACTTGACCAAAATATGTGATCCTGGCCAAATCACTTCACATCAATGTGCTTTAGTTTCCTTGGCTGAACATTTCCTTAAAGTGATTCCTTTAGGTATGCTCTACAGAGTCCCACTCGCACATGGCTTAACAAACTGCAGTTGCAATATATAGAAAATCATTTACTATTAACTTCTATGCAACTTGCGCACATTTAACATTCAATCCTTTTGTTATATTTTATTGAAAGTATTTGTAAAACCTTTCTTCATTTTCTCCCAATTGTGATAAGTTATATGCTGCTTGTGCACATTGAACAGTAACATCCATTTGGCCTTGTGGTCATGTTTTAGGTCTTACAATCCTGCAAAACATACTGGCGCCATAACATCCCAGCAGTGAACTGGCCTCGCCAAATTGGCCAGTGCTGAAAAGGCAGCGCCAAATCGTCCTGCTCCGCAAAAATTATTGAAAGAAGAACTGGACTTGGATTTCTTATACAATCCACTTCGTCCACATAGCTCCACCAGACAGAGAGCTGTAGAATGGTTTCTCTAGGGAAGAAAGTCTGTTCCACCTTGGCTTCCACTATTAGAGCAGACAGTTCCATGGCTCTACTGGGGAGGTGTGTGTGACAGAATGGCATCTGATGGGGGTGGGGCTAGCCTAAGCTTTTGTTTCCACACTTCACTTAATTGTGTGCCATAGTAGGTATGGAGGCATGTAAATCTTGAATACTCCTATGTTCCGTCCCCTTTCCTCCATACTTTTGGGACATTCCGTCCTTGACCAGAGCACTTTTTGGAGCATCAAAAATATTGTCATTTTATTTTTCCGCTGGGCCACCACACGTGGCTGTAGCCCTGCCTTCCTGAGCCCCACCCAGCACGTTATCCCTCAGTTCTTTTATCCGCGTGGACGGGGTTGGATGCACTAGCATTGTGGGGGTGTTTATTCCCTTTTTTTTTTCGGTCCTTCAATTTTCTTGCTCTGGTTCCGCGGTCTTCATCTCCATCTATGCCGGAGCGACAAGGTTTCATGTCCTGTTCATCTTGCGAACGTCATTTTGCGTGGGCAGGTCATCATTCTCTGTTTAGAGTGCTTAGACCCAGATCACCCGTGGGATTCCTGTCTTTACTGCGACTCTCTAGTCAGTCACTTCACCATAAACTCGCACCTTCAACAGTTAATCACCGAGAAGAGGAATCGTATGGTAAGAAATTTACTTTTTAGGGCACCACCTAGGGATAAGCATACCGGCCGGGCCTGTTGCTGAGGTTTGCCGCAGAGGGGCTAAAATTACCGGGGTATTTTCCAAGGATCCCCAAGTATGGGCTAATAAGAACACCAACAGGACCGAGCGTTCCCGTTCTAGGGCTTCTGGCACCGAACGCATGTCTGAGGTTCCCCTCAAAGGGGCTAAACATCATACCGGTACTGCTGAGGGAGCAAAGAAGTTAGCCAAGTGTCCAAAGTCTTAAATTACCTACTCGGTTGAGGATCCCTCTCAGAGGGCTAAAGCCAATTCTAAAGATCCTACAATTCCTGTCACAACTATGGCCTCAGACAGCCCTCTCATGCAGGTCTCTTCAGAGAGTCACAAAATGGGGTCTCAGCCTGCAATGCGTCCATTTTGTCTGGTCCTTCAAAGTCTGCCAATTTGCTGAGTACGTCAGGAGGACATATTCTAGGAGTCGATCCTCAGTTTTTTGTCACCAGAGCTTGAAAATAAAAATCCTTTTTGGCCACCATCTGACTGGAGTGCGAGAGTCCATCTAGTGCCAACTATGGCGCTCCCGCCAACATCGGTCTCTTTGCATTATGTTGATCATGGAAGGGCAGACCCATCTTGGCAGCCAGTTTTGATGGAGTCGTGGAGATCTGGTCTGTTGCATCGGCCTCTCGCCATGCCTCAGCCGAGTGTCCTCAGAAGATGCTTTCTTTTGTGGTTTTCAAACCCTTATACATTCAGACCCAATGAAAATGTATTTTATGGAACCTCTTCAAAGATTTGTACCCAAGGCCCTCGATCCTCAACCCGCTACTCTGCCTCCACTGAAGCCTGAGATTGCACCGGAATTTCCTCTTGCACCTCCTATGACGTCGACTCTGGTGGTGCAGACTTCAGAGCCGCAGGTGTCTGACCCACCACGTGTTTCAGAGCAGCCTTCTGTTCCCGCTAAAAAAAGAGGAGGAAATGAAGGCGTTCCATGACACAGTGCTGGATTTGATGGTGTTTTTAGATTTTCCAGTGCCAGATTCCCCAGTGTCACAAGAGGGGGCTTTATCAGGGGCTTTGTCTTTGAATCCCAAGACAGTTCAGATCTTTTTCCTTCAAAAGATGTGCTGGCAGAGGCCTGCAGAATCTGGGAAAACCCCCATATGTGGCATCATGTTAACAAGAAAATCGATGCTTGTTACAAGCTTCAGACATCTGAAGAGATTCCTTTGGTTTCCTGCCCGCTCGCTTCGTCTACAGTAGTGGCAGCTGCTATGCTTCAGAGTAAGCCTTCTTGATCTTCTTCCATCACCGCCTCACGGGTATTGTCTAAAGAAGACAAGGTCCTTGAAGGTATTGGGAAAAGAGTATTTGCCAGCATAGGGCTTCAGTTATGCCAGGAAAATGCAGAGGTCATTCTTGCGTCTGCTGACTTCAAATTATGAAAGGAATTGTCTGAATTTCAAGAATGCATTCCTCAGGACAGACTCGAAGATTTCAAATGTGGTCTTTCTGATGCCAGAGTTTTGGCTCAAGACATGTTGGAGGCGGCGGCTCATCGTGTGAATACTTGGCCTCATGACGGGGATTGATATTTCCCGCTACCAAATTTTCACGGGAGGTCCAGGAAAGAGTTCTTGATCTGCCTTTCGAGGGCAAAGACGTTTTCTGTTCTTCCACTTATGAGGAACAGATTAAAACCAAGACTAGTACTTTAACAGCCAAGTCTATGTTGATTTTGGCTAAGCGTACTCCTTTCAAATTATCCTACCCTCAGAGAGAGACCCGATCAAGGTGTTTTTCAGGCTTCAGAGGTTTTCAGGACCGTAAATTACGGCAGCCCAATCGCCCCTCTTGTGGGACTAGATGCAAGCAACAGAGACCAGGCAGCTGTTTTTTTCTCTCGGTCTTCCGCCGCCTCCTCTACTGCAGGCACCCTTGCCACCGCCAAGTCTGTCAAATGATGGGTTTTATCGGTCCCACGATACATCGGTGGAAGGGAGGATTTCTTCTCACCTGGAGGTATGTAGGACCATTACCGACGACCAGTGGGTTTTGTCCGTCATTCATGAAGGGTTTCGATTTCCTCTCCCAGATACTCCTCCCTTTCATCCACTTCTGCAACAGGCAGGTTCACCATCTGTCCGGGCCAAGGTGCAAAAACTCATAGACCTCCGGGCAGTCGAGCATGTTGCTTTGTCGGAGGAGGAGGAGGGATTTTACTCCCGTCTGTTTAGTGCCCATATCCAACCAGGCTGGCCTGTGCATTATCTTGAATCTGTCCAACTTCAACCTTCACCTTCCCCAAGAGGAATTCAAGATGATATGATCACACCACAGCAGATCAAATCCTCCCTCTTACAGGATGATTGGCTCTGCGTGGTGGATCTTCAAGATGTGTACAAGCATATTCCGATTTGGCCACAGCACTGGAAAGGTCTTTGCTTCTCGTTAAGGCCAGTGCATTTTCAGTATTGAGTGCTCCCATTTGGCCTCAGCTCAGCCCCTTGAGACTTTACCAAAATGATGGTGGCAATTGCAGCGTTCCTCAAGCTCTGAGTAGTCCACGTCTATCCATATTTGGACTGGCTACTTCGAAGTCACTGTCCACAAACGGCAACAAATCAGCTTCAGTTCCTTCAACTGTTTTACTGGCTGGGTCTGTCAATGATGGTTTCTCAAGGCAGGATTATTTTATGTTTTCGCTGGGATTCCATCAGGGCCAAGGTTTTTCTGACCGAGGACAGAATAACGGATTTGTTGGCCACGTGCCACCTGTTCCTCAACTCATACCACAGGTCTACCTGGTGGCTTCAGAGGCTTCTTGGCCTAATGGCTTCATGTGTTGTAGCCCTTCCTCTGACAAGGTTGAAGATGAGGTGTACAAAATTGGTGGTCAGGAGAAACTGGTCTCGGGCATCGTATCCAGACACCCGGTTAACTCCAATCCCCTCGATTATGACTACAGATCTCCAGTGGTTGTCGGACCCCGCAAACCTCTTGGTGGGAGCCTCTTTTTGGAAAACCTCACCACAAGCCACAATAACAGACTCCTCCCTTCTGGGCTGGGGTGCAACGTTGGAACACCTAAAGATTTTTTCAATCTGTCGTTGTCCCAGGACAGAAAGTGCCATATCAATCACCTCAAGCTCTTGGCAATTTTTCTGGCGTTGAAAGTCTTTCAACCTTCACTCTTCTGCAAGGTAGAGTGCGCACTGACAATTCTGTGGGTATGTTCTATGTGAACAAACAGAGAGGTACTGGCACTCCGCCACTTGTAGACCTAGCCATTCAAATTTGTGAATGGGCTGTACAGAACAATATCCGGCTACAAGCAGTACATATTCCGGGTCAGAACAATATTGCAGTGGATTCTCTTAGCCACCTCTCTGTAGTAAACCACTAGTACACGATGAACAAAAGGTTTTTTTTCCAGCTTTTTTCACAGTGGGGCACTCCAGCGGTGGACTTGTATGCGACATTAGCCAACAAAAAGCTTCCTAAGTATGCTTCCAGGGAGCGACTTGGTCTACATTCCTTGGGGGATGCTCTCGAGATTTGGTGGGACAACATGTGGGTGTTTGCCCTCCCTCGTGCTCTCTTGAAACACTGAGGGGGACAACAATTTCATTCTGCTCTTAATAGCTCTTTGGTGGCCAGCAGGTTTTGGTTATCGGAGCTTCAGCATCTGTCAATACACCCTCCGATCAGGTTACCACAGGTTCCCAATCTTTTGCACCAGAGCAAACCGGTGTGGCACCGCTCCCTACAATCATTCAGCTTAGCAGCATGGTTCCGGAGTTCAAATCCCTAGCGCAGTTCAGTCTTTCAAAGCACACTATTTGTATCATCCAGGCAGCATGCAAACCTTCGACACAAGCTCAATACAAAAACAAGTGGCTTTGTTTCTGTCACTGGTGCCTTGCCAAGCAGCTCAATATTCACCAGGTTTCTATTGACTGTGTCCTATCAATCATTTCAGACTCTGCAGCTACTGGCATCCACACTTTGTCGTGTAGAACATATTTATCTGCAATAGGTGCTTAATTTAGCATGGATGCTTCTTCAATTACGCTCACAAATCCAATCATAAAACATCACTTCACTGGGCCAATCTCAATGTAGTCCTCAACGCTTTGTCGCAAGCCTTTTGAGCCCCTGGCTACATGGATCTAATATGCAAACATAGACTTAATTTCAACTCCTATGCCGATGGCATGCAGATCTACTGAAGGGTTATGGGCCAACAAGACCAATTTGCTATCTTGTTGAGGGCCTTGAAAACCATAGAGAAAAGGATGGACAAAAAATGCCTTTAGCTAAATTAACCGGAATCCTAGTTCTTTGATAGCCAAACGTACTCCGAAACGTCCTAGCAAGGCTTCTCTCTTTTGCTCCTCAGAGATAGTGTCCCTATAAAATCAAGGTATGCAACCTAGGCTTCCGCTGGGATGTCGACTCCTGCATGAAATTACCAGTCTATGTTGTGGTCAAATCGTATTTTTTTCAAATGTAAACCCTCAACAAAATCCTGCCCTAGATTATAGAAAAACACCCGAAGGTGGTAGAACACTTTAAACTCAAACCAAGGCTACTTTATAGTCCTTTCTATGCCAGCCTCCTCACCTATTTATTTCGAAAGGCTACAAAAAGATAATGCTGTGTGTAGGCTCATCTTTGGCTGAAGGAATGGCTATCCAGTCAGCAACTATCACAAAAGTGTACTTGGACTTCTGGTGCAGGCCAGAGACTCCCTCAAGATCCTGTCTCTTGTGTACAAATGCCTGGACGGGTCTGCACTCTATCTTCAAGAAGAGTCTCACAAAACATGCCCAACTGAGCACTATGCTTCGTCAAGACTGATTTCCAGCTAATCCCAAAAATGACATGCAAGACACGATGGGACTGACTATTTGCTCCCTACCTCTGGAAAGAACTTCTTTAAAACTTTAGACCCATTTGTTCTGAAAAAGACACCTACGAGGAACAACCACTGCCAGTTGCTAACATCCCCCCCCAAGAAGCAAGTTGTGCGTTAAGCGCTCTACACCTACATTATGAACATGAATAAAAATGTGGGCAGGGAGACCGGTAAATAAGAATAAAAAGCATGTAATGGGCATCTACCTGTAGATAATGCCTGTGATCCAAGCAAACTGATTGGCTGCTAACATGCTAAATATCTGTAAATAATTGAATCTAAGCTTATTTCCTTTTCCTGCTAACATTGTACGACTTCATTACATTTTTAAGAAGGAATTCCGATAACGTATTTCCTTATGTACAGTGCCCCGTTGCTTCCCAGGTGGGATCGCACTTTATAAATCACATACATATAGAAGCATTATCTCATTTATGCTATGGAGTTTTCACAATTGTATTTAGTCTAACATGATGTGACCTTTAAAATTGACTGAAAATATTTTTGCACGCAATATCCTAATTTTTAATTAAACAATGTAAATAAACTGAGAATATAACGAATAAAAATTATCCTTAAATAAAATCTACTTTCATATATTGCAGTATATGGAAAGTAAGCAGAAATTGGCAAGACATTGTTTTACAAGATAAACGTGCAAATCGAAGAAGAAAACTATACATGAAAGAACTGAAAGCAGAAACTGAGGTAAGATTAGATTTGCAATGTATAGGGTTTTATTACACGAGGATACATTTTTAAAATACTGTTGTGCACCCATTTTCATCGGCTTTGTGGATTTCGGGCATGGACTGTTCATTACAGACCTGAGAAGCTTTCTGCGCCTCGTATATCTGGCGCCAGGGAGAACATTAGTCTGGTAGAAGAACCATCCATGATTGGAGCACCCGGGTGCCCTTGCTGATGGCCCACAGGTCAACATGCACTTCTGCCAGGGTGCCCATGCTGATGGCCCTGGCAGGAGAGGGCAGTAAACAAACGTTCACAGTACAAGAAGGTCCTGGGGCGTGAGCACATCCTCGCTGAAGGTACTCTTGTCTGAGTTGGTGGATGCTAAATGCTCCTCTGAGGAGGCTGCTTCATTGTGTGCTAAGCTCATGCTGGAGGTGGCCCGGGAGAGGAGGCGAAGTGGGTCATCTAGTGTGCGCCACTGTTCGGAACAATATCAAAAGGATCCACATTGCCAGGAACTACAAAGAATATATGCATCAGTAATGACTAGACCCGTGGGGTGGGGTGCGGGGGAAGGGGGGGGCAATAATATGGCTCATGAAGCAAGATTTTCTCTCATGCACGTCTACATTGCAGGATGAAATCGGCAAGGAATGTACTGAGCTACAGGGCCACAGCAAAAACCATGGATGCTTTGGTCGAAAGACTTTGCAAAGAGCTGGTCTCTAGTACTGGGAGGGTGGGGCCAACAAAATAGCGATTCAGAACTTAGAGAAATTGTGAGGTTCATCTCCCTGCTGAATAGTGTAAGGCAACAATCCTACTGGTACTAGGGTGCCTAGAGGAGCTGGTAAACCAGCACAATAGAGAGAACCTTCGCCTTGGAGGTCTTGTCATGGGTTGGAGGGAGGTATTCTAAGATCATAGAATACATCAACTCTTCCTCCTCATGGACCCTGAGACACGCACCGCTGGTATCACGCTGGACAGAGGGTATCGGGTAATCATGTCCCCATACATAATGTTGACGGGAAAAGCCATTAGTGACATATATTGTGACATTATGTATGGGGACGGGTTGCGGGGATGTCCCCTGCTCCCATTTTAAAAAATGACGACATTTTTGCAGGGACACTATTACATAAATCGGACAGAGTATTAAGTTCCTTATTACAATACCAAAGAGTGTGTGCTAAAGAATTTAAGGGAACCCAATGTGACCTCCTTTGAGGCCCAGACCCTGCATACTTTTCAGGATTTTGCACCAGTGACATTACAAAAATGCTTACGTTTCAGAGCGGTCACTGAGAAATTAAGAGCATCCGGTGTAAGGCACCTGTGGACTTCTCTATTCTCCCACGAGAAAACTAGACTGAAAGGGAAGTACCGAGTGACGGCCCTGGAGGAGCCTGATCCATCTACAAACTGGATCCTGAAGCCTGGAAACGTGAAACATGCACCTCCTGCCACTGTAAAATGAGACTGTGGGAAAGTGAGGCGAAAAGGTTCAGGAGAGGAGGGGTCTACAGGGTGCAAACAGGAGTTTATGGCCAGCATGTTCAGCAGCCAGTTTTAGAACTCCATAATAAGAACTTCTGACTTGATTCGGGGGGGGCACCTTACTAAGGGAGAGGACCAATGAGTTGCCCACGCTGGGGGAAAACTACACGAGTCTGATTGAAGTTCCTGCTGAGAAAGGGCTGTTTTTGAAATGTTCATTGGAGGTTGAGGCTGGAGATTTGTGGAATGGAGGATCTAAAGGAAGGGGGTGCTGGCATATCCCCCTGCAAAATTCGTTCTGGCTTTAAATTTGTAGTCGGAAACAAGCAGGCATAAATGGGAAGGTGTTTTGTTCTCCATCACAGTTTATGGTGAGATTGTGGGGCAGACTTGGATGGACAAATTTATGCAGTAGGTCTATATCAACAGCTTTCTATGTTCTCCCCGAGTCTACATTATTTTAGACAGGCTAGCGAGGGTTCCTTTTAATGGGTTTTTGTATTTGTAGAGGAAAGTGAAGGGCCGCTACATGTTGTAGGCCATTGGTTTAAGGGCTGGGCAGTGCAGGCTTTCAATACAACCCTTGAATCATTGCGTGTCACCTCGAAGGGCGAAAGAGCAATGACACGTTTTCTTTATTTCTAGGTTATTGCTAAAAAAATGAAGTTAGTTTGACTTTGCGAGTTGGCGAAAGAGAATTACATTTTTTAATGTTTTTTGAAGATTGTAGAGGGATTTTCAGTGCTCCATACCGGTCATGCAGAGGGTAGAGAGTCGCCTTTTCAGGCATGCACAAAATTCAAGGTTGTATCATTAAATATCCAGGGCCTAAATTCCCCAAATAAGGATAAAGCTGCTCAGATTCCTGCGGGATAATAGGATGCAGGCAGCATGCATCAAGGAAACCGACTTGCCTCAGAGTGACACAGCGTGGCTACGGCCTAAGCATTTTCCACGCCAGCATTTTGCAGCAATACAGGAGAAGAATGCTCCGCATTGTTACTGCACACAACTTCCCATTCATATTTGCTGAGCAGATTACAGCCAAAGAGGGCAGACATTTGAATTTGAAAGGATCTGTACAGGGTAGAAACACTGGTGGCACTGTGCCGAGCAAAGGGACACATTACTATTTCATGCTTATGCTCCAATCCGTAGCAAAGGGACAGATGATACCGATGGGTGACTTTAATATGGTTCTGAAGGGAGAGGTGGGCCCAATACATGGGGTCAGAAGAAGAACCAAGTGCGAAAGATGTGGTGTAAGCTTTCAGTGACATGGGGTTAATAAAATCTTGGAGAAAAAAGCACCTGGGGCTAAAGGAATTCTCCCTTTATTCAAACGTGCATGGGACATACCCTGTATTGGCTACATCATAGTAACTGATGGTCTGTGAGTTGCTTCTGGGACATGACATTGGGACAATTAACATCTAACCCTGCATCGGTATTCTTCGATATAGAGTGAGTGAAGGAAGAGTCCAGGCATTGAACTTCGAAATTAGAAGCCTATGTACTACAGGACATGGTATGTTTTAAGGAGAAAATAAGCGGGATATGTGCATCCAGAAATAGAAGCAACAAATCTGCGCTTACTAGATCCGATGCGTTTAAAGAAACAATGAGTGGGTCACTAAGGAGCAGGACTTAGACAATAAAGTGAAAGAGGAGGAATGTCTCCTAGAAATAGAGATTGGCATGCACACACAGTACCAAACATTCTTTTAAAGATTTGAGACAACTCCAATTGGCAAGGTAACAACTCCTCAGCCCTGCAAATTAACAAAGATGGATACTTAATCCACAGATCAGACAATAAATAATTTAAGTTGGGGAACAAATGCACAAGATTGTTAGCCTGCGAACTCAAAGCTTGCCTACAAATAAATAGGATTGCCCACTTAAAAAAAGCCACCATGTGTACAAGAAAGGGGATAAACTCTGATTAGAAACATTTGTTACAAGCTTTATTCCGGGGAACTGGAGGGGTCGTTGGGATGTTCTTGAGTCTTTAGAAGGGTCAGTGTCTATAAACAGCCCTCCCCAGACAGAGGCACTGGACTTTCCGATTGTGAAAAGTGTTAGATCAGCTATTACGTCACTGACGTTCAGTAAGGCTCCAATACCAAACAGGTTAATCCCCATTTTCATAAGAAATTACAGCAGGTTCTGGTCCAACAGCTCACTGTCTTTCAATGGAAGGCGGTCTCCCACTCGATTTGCGGGAGGGATTGCATCAGTTTTACTGAAACGAGTAGATATCCAGAGTTTTGATTCTCATTCTGCCCCATAGCCCTCCTAAATATAGATGCTAATTTGCATGCCCAAATCCTAGCCACTCTATTGGAATCCCTGATGCCAAGGATAGTTACAGATGAACAATGCGGATTCGTTGAAGGCAGGCAAGCAGTGTGGTCCACTTCGTTCTATTAGTCAGCATATTGAAGGACGATTCCCTTTGTCTAGATCTCGTTTGATGCAGAAAACTGTCTGACATGGAGTGGAGCCTTCTAGAATAGGTACTGCGTAGGGTGGTCTTTGGTGAGAATATTCGTGATGTGATAATGGCAAGCTAACTATGCCAGCCCGCATATGGGCAAGTAGTTATCTGTCAGAGATTTTCCACCTGCCGTGGGGCATGCTGCAGGGCTGTCCCCTTTCTGTTGGCCCTGGTAGTCCAGTCCCTGACACAAAGAATGGGAGGGAGCCTGAAAATATTTGGCATCCAATATGGGGGGGGGGACCTATAAAATCTCCTTGTTTGCAGATATTTTGCTATCGAGAGAGCGCTTCCGTTTTCAAGGTAAACCTGGAGAAATTGGAGATTCTTAACCTTAATTTACCACAAATTCAATGGGGCACTTGAAGAGGTTGTCTTATACAGTTCTACTGGGGCCCTTGAAGTGTCTTGGCATATACCTTACATCTAAGACGAGGAAGAGGCTGACCTTCACCTTTCCAGAAGCACAAGCCATTTTGCCATGCTTCAGCTGTGTCAAAGTATGACCAGCATCAGTCACAGTGCTTCTTTGTGATCGTTTCACAGGGTATCTGAACTTTGCATTGAATACATTTCCATCAAATGCATTTGCATCGAGGGGTTGCCAACGAAAAAATATGCATCGAATGCATGTTTTTGGGGGGTAAAGGGTTCATTTTTGGTGTGGCGGGTTTTAAAGGGTAAACAACGGGGGGTTGGGTGGAGGACCCCCCCCCCCCCCCAAAAAGAAAATGCACTTGATGCACATTTATTAGTTGCAAAAAAATCGATGGAAAGACCATAAACCATTTTACAGATATCACAGCGGAGGAAATCGGCACAGGGGACCCGAGACCATGAGATTAGTCTTCAGTCTCCACAATCCACAGTTTGTGGAAGAATAGACAAAACTCTAACCTACTTGCAGTCCATAAAATCGAACAAATGGAGCCTGGATAGAGTGGCAAAGGGCCATTTGTTGGAATTTCAACCGGGAACTCTGCATGGGCGAAATGTGTCCCAAGGAACCATCTGGCTCTGTCAAGGAAATGCCAGAGAGGACAGAGTAATCAACATACTTCCTAATAAAGCAAAATAAACAAAGACACTGACCTATTATGGATCTTTCGACCATTGATTGGATCTTTCGAACAAGTTCATTGTAACTGAGAATTTCAGGATGGCGACACTAAGCAATGTAATTTCAGAAAGGAAACCTGATATGTGCTCTGGATCGAAGGATACCAACTTCTATGTGCCAATGCTGAAGGAACACAGAAAATACATGAGGTTTGTGTTCCAGGGAGAGCATTATTACAAAGTTTTACCATATGACCTTAGCTTGGCAATAAGGGTTTTCAGTGTCTCGCTTCAGTGGCATTTGAGAAGGATTGAGGTGAATGCGTATCCTTACTTGCGAGTTTGGTTGATTCCGTCTGTGACCAATTAAGGTGCCAATAAAAGCTGTCGAGGACACGGGGTCTGCTGCTTTGGCTGGAATTGTCAATAATTCTGGAATTATCTACCTTCAAACACCTGCACAGATTACCATTTCTGTGGGGCTCTGTTTAATACAGGAAAAAGTCGAGTCTGAACAGCTGACCCCAAAGGGATGTCGTTGCAAGGCAGGCAATACCTTCGGCAATAGGAATGCAGTATGTTAGGGTGTACAAGAAAATGCTCAACCTCATGTCCTCCTTCTATACCTTTGATACCATTCCTCAGGGTGCATATTAGCATTTAAGCGCTCAAGAGCCCCAGTTGGATGAAGATTTGGTACACATGATTGTGTTGAGAAGCTACATTAAATGTATCCCTTGGTGGACAAAAAAGCCAAACCTGTCCAAAGACTTGTCACTTAAAGAGGGCCTAGATCATTTTTACAAGTCATGAAGCCCATCTTGATCATTAACTACTGGTGCAGGGCCTGTGGTCACAGGAGGAAGCAGAACCTTGATATCAACATATTAGTGCGCAACTCTGGTTTTTGTCCCGTTGGTAGTGTGCAAGGTGCCAGCACACCTACCAACACCCCAACAGCAATGTATTATATCCAAAAGCAAAATGTGGAATTTGACTGTTGCATTTGTAACAGGAGGCTCATGCCCCTGTGACATCATATTCATTCTTTAGAAATTCAGCTAACTGGGAAAAAGGCTGTCACTGCAGTATTTCTAAGCAGAGATCTGAGTTCCGTGAATTGGAGCTAGGCTCTGCAACTTGAACATGTTTTTTGAATATGGGGGCGACCATAGGTGGATCCGTTTGACACCACAGAAAATGCTGGAACGTCGCCTCTAGGTTCCATCTTCACGAGTCCCTGGTGGAAGCCCTTTGATGAACTGGTTGGAAATATGTTCATGCTTTTTATTATTTCCATTAATTCAATGAGTGTTCCACAAGTTGAAGTGCAACATGCACAATGAACCTACTGGCCATCTTTTTTTGTACCTTTGGTTCACATCCTGCCATCTAGACAGCAAGACAAACTTCTATGGATATCATAGTTGAAGGAGTAGTAACAGGACCACCTAGCGTAGGAAAGGGAAAGCATTCTGCCGTTAGTGTGATACCACATGCTTTTAGTCGATTTGTCATCCACATGAAATCTATCCATAAGCAGAGTCTTGTTGGTGTCTGCAATTACGATGTACAGGAAAAAGCTAGGCTACAAGTTGGTCTGCCATCGTCGATCACAGCTCGGGGCATTTCTCATTGTGCTTATTCCTTTGGGAGGCTAGGTCTTCAAATTCAATTTGATGTGAGGGCCAATGCAACAAAAAAACACAACATTGTCAACATTAAAGTGCACCCAACAAGTTTGAGATGCTCCTTTTTTTCTTTTTCTTTCATTTTCTTTTTTCTTTTTTTGTTTTAGCTCTTGCTACTCTAAACCTATATATGGTGTGTGTGCTCTGGTGGGTCCGAAGGACAGACGCGTATCTTCCATTTCTGGTAATTTATTTGACAAAAGAAAAAAGTATCCCAAGTGTTCCTAAACTAGGGTTTTTTTCCCTGCCTAACACACAAGTAACTAGGGTGCTAGTCAGCCGTCAGTGCATCGAAAATGGAAGAACTGTCCTCAGTCCAAATTTAGTCTACTCTGTCCCTACCACTATTCAAATAACAAGGGGGGTCCTGGGAGACTCTCTGCCAGACATGAGTCCTGGTTACAAGAGCCTTACCCAGAGTCTTTAGCTCACTATCTTTCACAGAGGAGAAATATCCTAAACATATCAGTCTTTGTCATGCCCTGTGGCAGTCCAGCACCGAAATGCTAAGCAATTCTCCTCTGAACAAGAGCACCAACAGCAACCCCAGACACGTGTTTCGACGCTAAAGACTCTGGGTAAGTCTCTCGTAACCAGGACTGTCTGGCAGAGGGACTCCCAGGACCCCCCTTGTTAATTTGCATACTTAAGTAACTTTGGGTCTCACCCTAAGTTACTAGGGGAATCCAGACGTGGACCCCTTGCTCACTATTCTTAGAGAGGAACAGCTCCACCCTACTGATGAGATCCAACCAGACCGAAACACGTGTCTGGGGTGGTTGTTGGTACTCTTGTTCAGAGGAGAATTGCCTAGCATTTCGGTGCTGGACTGCCCCAGGGCAGGACAACGACTGATATGTTTGGGATATTTCTTCTCTGTGAAAGATAGTGAGCTAAAGACTCTGAGTAAGTCTCTCGTAACCAGGACTAATGTCTGGCAGAGGGACTCCCAGGACCCCCCCTTGTTAACCTACCACTATTCAGAAAGAACCAAGGCACAGGGGATTTACTCCATTCTCCTGTGTTCTGCTTCTCAGCAAAGTCACTTTAGTAGTAGATAGATCTAAGCAACTACTTTGATGAGGTCATACAGTTCAGAAATAGGATTCTTCAGCTTAGTGTATGTGTCCTGGAGACCTTGCTTTTCCCTTCTGACCTTTTCTTCTCTCTCTCAACTTAATAGCCTTATTGGTCTTTTTTGACCCAGTGTCTACTCTTTCCTGGGTGGGCTGGTTAACAATACTTTCAAAAGGCTTCTTGCTTTCTTTGCAGACGACTCTATTACTGGGACGAGTAGGAGGGTTACAGTAATGTTCCTTGCTTGGTTTCCTCTGTGCACTTTTACTGGGACGAGCATGATTCTCCCAGTAATTATTCACTCTTGGCTTCCACTCTTTGCTATTACTGGGATGGGTATGATAATGCCAGTAATGATTTTCACTTGACTTTACTGGGACGATTATGATTATGCCAATAATGATTCTTGCTTAACTTCCATTCTTCAGTATTACTGCAGCGAGTATGATTCGTATAGTCATTAAGTTTGTTGTCCCTCCTGGATCTCCCGCTGTCCCTGTTAGCTCCTTTCCTTTTGGTTAGCCTGTCTACAGGAAGGGTAACTCTTCTTTTTGTCAGATTGGCTTTGGTGTTCTCTCTGGTTTGCTGTCTCCCTCTGAATCCATTCTGTGATGCAGAGGTTTTGGTGGTCTTGTCGTCGTTGCTGGACTGGAAAGTCCACTGTGTCTCGGTCATGCCACCACTTATGGTTTGGTTTCTTCTTTGGTGTTCCGTTTCTCCTGCTTCCTACTTTCCTTGCGTCCACAGCTGTCTGTCAGGTCTGTATGCAACACGTCTCGGTTTCTGTCAGCTCATTCTGCTATGCTGACTTGAAACTCCTGCGCTTCTCTCAAGGATAGAGCACCTCCTTCTCTTTTAATGACTTGTACCGGGGCCTTCCACATCGCATCTGTATAGTCCTCTCTCACTTTCCATTGAGCGTTCTGTATCACTCTTCTAAGTATTAACCTATATTTCCAAGGCATAAATTAGTTTTCAAAAATTGATTAGCAGATTTTGCTAATTAAAATTGTTTTGATTAGCAAATGAACTAAATTGATTAGCAATTTTGTAGTAATATTGAATGTCACCAGAATTAGTTGTACCCCAAGATATAGAATTAGCAAGAATGCAGAAATGATTTCTATGTACCTCCTGAAGTATAACATCAGTGCAATGTCTGTAAAATGTAAAGGTTTGCTGCAAGATATTTTTAGAATAAAACATTGGGCTAGGCTTACCTCTTAGGGCCGTTCTTATCAAGTGGGAAGTTCCCCTCTGCCTAATCTTCCTCTACACTGAAGACCAATTCCTACAAAATAGGCAAAAAGCAACTCATTTCTCCAGCATTGGATCTTTCATGGATTCACATGCTTAGAATAATACCCTCCGTACACTTATAGCCGTTTTTCCATAGGAAAACTTTGACACTTTTGTGTCCTATCCACGTCGTTTTTGGGCTGCTCACGCATGCCCCAATAGGACGTAGCGGTATAAATGCCCCGCGGCTCCCTTCAGATTTCAACCGTCTTCCAAAGTAGTGGGATCACCTTGCGTCATCTACTATTTTGTCAAGGTTGTTCATTGTATTTTTTTTCCTGATGTCTGGAAAAGCTCTTTTCCGCCCGTGCGCTACATGCGTGCTGAAGAAAGTGTATGAGGGGGATGGACATATGTACTGCATATATTTTCTACACCCTCACCACTCGGCAGACAAGTGCGACATATGTAAGGGTTTCTCCCAAAAGACTCTTAAAGACCGGAGTCGGCGGTTGGTGGCCTGGTTGAGCGATGGAGTGGGTGCGTACCCGCCTTCGGAGGTAGGCTCCACGCGCAGCGTGGCCTCGGCATCAAAATCCTTAGGGGCCCCCTGCCATTCGGCATCGGCTGAACCCCCAGTGAAGAAACCTCGCCCTGCGGAGAAAGGGTCTTCGGGAAGTGAATTCCGCAAGGGAATCTTCACTGAAGAAAACCTCATCGTCAAAAAAGGAGAGAAAGGAGAAGTCGAGATCCTCCTCAGGTGATCACCATAGATCATCCTCGAGTCGAGAGTCTGAGAAACACAGATCAAGTTCAAAAAAGGCGGGAACGCCTCAGGGAGCTGCCCAGATACCACCGTCGCCGACGGGAGGGCGATCGTCGACTCCCTCACTACCAATGACGCAGTTGGTTTCGTCTGTTATGCCGCAGGTGGTGGCTATGACGACGGCTGGCCCAACTTTAGCCTCGTCGACAGAGATCCCGCAGGAGGCCTGGCGACCGGAGGTATTCAACCCGGTTTACCGGAATCCTTGCTGCAACAGGAGGCGGCCTGGTCTGTATCCTCCGTGGATGAGGAGTGTGAGAGGATAGCTGGGCCTGCAGAGCTCGGTTTACAAGGGGTTAGCAAGCTGACTCTTTCCAGCGGGACAAATATCCCGGTTACAACCCTGCTTCTTAACATATAGTCTGTTTTATCACTGGAGGTTCTATCCACGTTGCAGACCTTGTTAAAGAAATTGTACGAGAAGTTAACTCAAGTGGCAGCTCCGACCATATCGACCGTCGACGAACCTGGCCCTTCCCGTCAGCCAGCTCCGACGGTGTCGACGGCAATACCGGCATCTGAGTACCGCACATGTGCACGCCTGGAGGAAGGAGAGCTGCTGGACTCAGACAGAAGGTCCTTATCGGATATTTCGTTATCCCCCTCTAGGGATCCAACCTGGGAGTTGGAGGCAGAGTTCGAAGCGCCAAGGAGCCCAGCTCAGCCGTCTCCCCGGACGACATTGGGTTGTTCCATGCCATGATGAGCAAAGCGTGTAACGAATTCGGATTGGCTCAAGAGGAAGAGAAAAAAGACTGTTTTCTATTCGACCACATGGGGAAGAGGAGGAGGTTGGTGTGCTCAGTACCCATCCTGGATCATGTGTGGCAGGAGGGTTTACAGACGATGCGTCATCCTTTCTCGGAGCCCGCAATAAAAGGTAGGTTAGAGAAGCAATTTAAGGCTCCAGAATCCACCCCAAATGTCTATCCTCCCAACCAGCCCCAGAGTCGGTGGTGGCTGCAGCGAGAAAAGCAAGGTCCCAGCACAAATGCACGTCTCCTCCGGAGAACGAGGCCAGGAGACGAGATGTCTTTGGCAAGAAGGTGTTGTCGGTGGGTGCAACGACGGTGAAGGCGGCCAACTCTCTGGCTATAATGGCCAGGTATGATAGAGAGATGTGGCACCGGTTGGCACCCATACTAGAACATCTCCCAGAAGAACACGGCGATGTTACTCGTCCGAGAGGGTGAAGAGGCCTGAAATCATTCTATAAATATTGCTGTGGACCTCGCAGAATCGGGATTTAAGCAAGTCAACAACGGGGTGGTTCTACGGAGACAAGTGTGGCTTAAATTCACCAACTTTAGACCTGAGGTGCAATACAAGGTGCTGGATATGCCCTTTGAGGGAGACCTTCTGTTCGGCGAAAAGGTGGATGAGGCCTTAAAGGGCATGAAGGAGGACTCTGACACAGTGCGTTCTTTGGGTGCCCTCCAGAGTGAAAGGAATTTTCATTCTTTTCACCCCTTTAGGGGAGCATCAGGGGACAGGTCTTTCAATAGGCCAGCGTACTCCTCGCAGGGCTACAGACGGGCTTCTCAGGCTGCGAAACGACGCCGAGACTACCAGGCCTCCAGGAAGAGGACGGGCTACTCGTCGAAAGATAAGCAGGCCAAAGACCAGCAATGACGGGCGTCAGAACGTCCTGGGAGGCAGGGTATCGCATTGTGTCGATGAATGGGAGCAAATAACCACGGATCAGTGGGTGCTGGACACTGTAAGGTTAGGACATTCCCTGCAATTCAAAAGCAACACTCCGTATGTTCCACCAGCGTTTTTGGCTCAACCCCACCTGAGCGTGTTGCAACAGGAGGGGGTGCTATGCTACAAAAAGGGGCTATAGAATTGGTTCCTGCATCGCAGAGGGGTCAAGGTGTTTATTCCCGATACTTCGTAGTGAAAAAGCTAAACGGAAAATGGTGTCCCATTCTCGACCTTCGCGACCTCAACAAAGCGTTGAAAAGCCCAAAATTCAAGATGCTCACACTCCAGGAAGTGATCCGGTCTGTCCAAGAAGGGGATTTTCTGGCGTTGCTGGACCTTCAAGACGCGTACTTCCACATACCAATGCGTCAACGACACAAATTTCCTAAGATTTGTGGTAGGACAGACTCGCTACCAGTTCACAGTGCTTCCTTTTGGACTAAAATCCTCCCCCAGGACGTTCACGAAATGTTTAGCACCAGTTGCAGCATGGTTGAGAAAGCAAGGCCATCGCGTGTACCCGTATCTCGATGACTGGTTGGTGAGGGGATCCTCCCCTATGGCAACTCAAACAAGTTTACAAGCCACCATGCAACTTTTACGATGGCTGGGATTTGCAGTAAACTTCGAGAAGTCTTTGTTGACTCCATCGAGAAGCTTAGTGTTCTTAGGTGCGCAGTTCGAAACCCAGTCAGAGAAGGTGAGGCCATCCATCGACAGAATCCACAGACTCAATCGGCTAGCAAGTCAGTGGAGGATCAATACCAAAGTATCGGTGAGGAGATATATGTCGATACTGGGCGCTATGGCGTCGTGCATTCCTTTGGTGAACAACTGCTGCCTTTTCATGAGGCCAATTCAAGAGTTCCTGGCGGACCGATGGACCCAGACCCAAGGACTCTGGTCAGACAAACTGGTCGTCGACGACCTCCTACGAGCTCTTCGATGGTGGCAGAGCTTTCAGAACCTATCGAGAGGGGTACCCCTGCAGGAACCGGAATTCCGCGTGACCATAGTGACGGACGCGTCGTTGACAATTTGGGGAGCACATATGGGCACTCTCCGAATGCAAGGTCGATGGTCGCCGAGGGAATCGCTCCAGCACATCAACGTACTGGAGTTGAGGGCAGTGCGCTGGGCACTAAAATCTTTTCTACCACATATAAAAGGCTTGGTAGTGAGAATATTGACAGACAACACAACAGCAATGTTTTACTTGAGAAAACAAAGAGGCACTTGGTCCAGGACCCTTTCCACCGAGGCTCAGAGAGTATGGCAATGGGCTCTGAAGCACGCTATAACCATCGTAGCTCACCATCTCCCTGGAGTAAGGAACGAGCAAGCGGACTCCCTGAGCAGGAAAATGGACCAAATACACAAATGGGAGATAGACAGTCTTCAGTTATCGAAGCTCTTCAAGAAGTGGGGGCAGCCTTCTCTGGATCTCTTTGCAACAAAGGAGAACAAGAAGTGCGAACTGTACGCCAGCAGGTGGCCACAGAGGGGCTCGCTGGGGGAGGCGGTCTCCTTCCCGTGGATGGACAAGTTTCTCTATGCCTTTCCCCTCTTTCCTCTCATACGGCGAACCCTGCAATGGATTCGCAGATACAGGTATTGAGTCATCCTAGTGGCTCCGTATTAGCCGAGACGGGTGTGGTTTTCCGACCTGCTTCGACTGTCAATAGAGCAGCTGATAACATTTCGGAAAGCCCAAACCTCCTGTCCCGGGACAAAGGGACAGTGTGGCATCACGACCCGGACAGTCTCAACCTCACAGCTTGGCTCCTGACTTTTTGGAGTTTGGTACCCTGAGTATTTCGTCGGATTGCCGGAGAATCCTGCAGGCCGCACGGGCTCCTTCCACGAACACGTTGTATGCATGCAAGTGGAGGAGATTCTGTGGGTGGTGTCAGTCAGCCGGTATTGCACCCCCTGAATATAACTCCAGAACAGCTTCTCCCATATCTGCTGCATTTGGTGAAGAGCGGATTGTCTTTTTCGTCGATAAAGGTACACCTAGCGACCATTTCAAGGTTCACGAGGAAAAGGCAGTAGTCTCCCTTGTTTAGTGATAGGCTGATAAAGCACTTCATGAGGGGTCTATTCCGTACATTCCCGCCGATTGAGCGCTTTCCACCGACATGGAGTCTTAACTTGATGTTAGCGGGGCTAATGAAAGCTCCCTTTGAACCGATGGCTTCCTCGTCTATGAAGTTCTTATCGTGGAAGTTGGCTTTTCTAATAGCTATCACGTCAGCTCGACGGCTCTCGGAGATGCAAGCATTGGTCATAGATCCGCTGTACTTGAGGTTCTTTAAGGACAAAGTGGTGCTATCGACTAATCCTCATTTTATTCCAAAGGTTCCTACTGTTTATCATAAACATTCATCAATTGTTCTACTTACCTTTTTCGCAACTCCTTCATCGGCTGCGGAAAAGGCCCTCCATACTTTAAAAGTGAAGAGAGCTCTGAAATGTTACCTTCATCAGTCTCAGCAAATCAGGACTACGCAGCAACTGTTTGTGGCTTATGGTCCGTCGATGAGAGGAAATGCAATCTCAAAACAAGGACTAGCTAGATGGGTCTCGTCAATGACTGCCTTTTGTCACTCCAAGGCGGGAAAACGGCTAGAAGGTCATCCGAGAGCTTATTCCACAAGATCAACTTTGTCCTGTGAGCAGGGATTTCGCTGACAGACATTTGCCAAGCGGCGTCCTGGTCGGTGCCACACACGTTTACCCGCCATTACTGCCTTGAACGGCAGCATGCGGGCGATGTGCAGATGGGAAGAGCAGTCTTGCGCCATTTGTTTCAGTGAGGTAAGCCCCGTCCAAGGGAATGACCTTATATTTATATAGATTTGTTTATTTTTATGTGTAGATATGTAGATATATACTTGTACCTAAGTGCATATGGTGATTATGATGATTACTGTTGTGGTCGTTCTTTGAACTGGCCAGAGAGAGAGCGATATATCCGGCCAGTTCAAAGAACGACCACAACAGTAATCATCATAATCACCATATGCACTTAGGTACAAGTATATATCTACATTTCGAATGGATTGTGTCCTCCCACGTATTCCTCATCTTGTGATAATTCGTTATCTCCAGCTTCGCTGCTTCGGAAAAATAAATTCTCAGCAGAGGGCGCTGTGCGGTCGTGGCGTTGATTGTCCCTCGATGTACTCCGTACTCTGTCGACGTCACCGATGGTATAAATAGATCGAGCCGCGCCCGTTGCTTCAGTTCCGTTTTTCCGATCGCTTCGCTATCGAGACCGGCACGCTTCTATTTTCTGTGAAGAAAATGTCATCTTCGACACCTTCGACACCCAGAACTGGGTTTAAGAAGTGTGCAGATTGTGGATCTAAGATGTCGATCACCGATCCCCACCGGATTTGTCTCTGGTGTCTCGGTTCCAGTCACCGAACCGACGACTGCGGGTCCTGCCAATCTATGACCGAAAAAGCTCTTCGTGAGAGGAGAGGTAAACTGTAGGTGGGGAGGGAGGCCTCAAAAAGGTTTCGTCAAAAAGACACAGGAAAGCGACTGATTCTAAGGAATCCGATCGCCATAGGCACTCAAAGAGATCTTGATCTAGGACTAGATCGACACTCTTCGTCGCCATCGAAGAAAATGAAGGTGACATAGATCTCCATCTTCTTCAGAATCAACTGAAGAAATTCGTTGTCCGACTAAATCGGATTCTCCCAGTAAGTGGGAAGAATTCCACAAAAAGATGGAGGTTTTCGAGAATGCGGCCCCGACCCCCTCGAAAAAGCCATACCCCTAAAGTCGCTCCATTGGACGACAAAGGGAAGTCCAAGGCTACCATGGCTAAGACCGGTAGCGTCGAGGAATCCAAAAAACCTCGAGTCGACGTAAAACCGTCGAAGACTCTTCGAGAGTCGAGCACCTCTCCAGTGCCATGCAAGAAACACAAGTCGTCGAAGATTTCGACAACTTCGTTGACGCCCTCGACGTCGATAATTTCGACGCCAAAGCCAAATACGTCATCAACGCCATTATCGAAGTCCTCTTCGAAGACACCTTCGAAAACCTCGAGGGATTTGCCAATTCCTTCGAAGCAGATGGAAGAGGAAGAAAGGAGATTCACTCCTTTGCCCAGGTCAGACTTTTTCAAATCTATGTCGGCAATCTGTGAAGAGTCTGCTTCAGAAGAAGACGAGGTTACTCCTTTGGGAGTTACTTATGGTACAAGACAAGTTCCTGAGGAACTTATTGACCAGGAATCTAGAATGAGAGACCTGAGTGATACTCTACATTCTGCCAGTGGAGTTGACACATCCCCATAGAATTAGAGTTCCACAAACCTGATCCTGCAGAGCATGCAGATGCTGGGTACAGGGGTCTTATGACCAGGGTAGTTGAATATATGGGTTGGGGTAATACTTCACCCATTTTTGAACAAGATGACATGACATGACAGATATAATCGTCAAGGGACCTCAGAAAGATCCTGTTTTCCCTTTTCACAGGGCCCTTCAAAGGTCTGTAGAGAAAAACTGGGAGAAACCAAAACTATTGCTGCTGCAGATAGCACTTTTCCAAGAAAATATAGACCAGCTGGAACGGATCCTGAATATTTGAATAAACATCCGACTCCAGAGAGTTTAGTCATTCAGGCAGCATCTACTTCAAAACAAACTGCTTATCCAACTATCCCTCCAGATAGAGAGGATAAAAAAATTGATGCCTGGGCACGTAAAGTTTTCACGCCAGGCAGTATGGCACTTAAGTCGGCAAATGCCACCTGTACCCTAGCCAGGTTTACCCATACCCTCTGGGACTGTATTTTGGCGGCGGCTGATCATATTCCGGAAGGCGAGGAAAGGGAAGGCTTCCGGAATATAGTCAAAGACGGGAAGGAGGCAATGGGGGAATGTCTCCAGTCTGGACTGGATACTGCTAATAGTATCAGCAGATCCATGGCTGCAAGCGTTGTGCTACGCAGATTTGCGTGGTTGAGGAAGTCGGGGTTTGCACCAGACATGCAAGCTAGACTCCTCAACATGCCCTTTGATGGCTCGAGGCTCTTTGGCAGAAAGGCTGATGAAAGCCTAGCAAAACTTCAGACCTCAAAAGCGGCAGCGAAATCACTTAGCGCCTCTTTGCGCCAGCCTCTAAAACCCTATTCCGGCTCATCTTCCTGGAGGGGCCGTTCTTTTCGATACTCTTTTGGTAGAGGAAGAGGACAGGCTTCTCAAAGGGGCAAAAGAAACTTCCCTCGTGGAGCACGAGGAAGAGGTGCAAAATCAGCCTCAGGAGTGGCATTTGTACCCTCAGCCACTCCTGCAGCCGCCTCCAAATCCCTCTGAGGCCTTGTTACACAAAACACCAGTGGGAGGCAGGATCTCTCAACATGTGAAGGAATGGTGGGGCATTACCTCAGATGCTTGGGCACTGGAAACAGTAGCCCAAGGTTACTGTCTCCCCTTTCTAAAAAGGCCTCAATCCTCCACCGGGAGCCAACTCTGCCAAAATTCCGGATCTGCTCCTGTTGCAGGAAATTTTAACCCTGCTAGAGAAAGGTGCCATAGAACTGGTACCTGTAGCGGAAAGGAACAGGGGTTGGTACTCACCATATTTTCTCATCCCAAAAAAGGACAGAGGACTGAGACCCATCTTGGACTTGAGAAACTTGAACAAGTTCCTCAGGAAGGACAAGTTCAAGATGGTGACTCTTTCTCAGATCCTTCGGGCTCTCCAACTCCAAGATTGGTTGGTATCATTGGACCTTCAGGATGCTTACTTTCATGTGCCAATCCATCCAAAGCACAGAAAGTACCTGAGGTTCGCGATTGGCAATCCTCAATATCAGTTTTGAGTTCTGCCATTCGGGTTGACCTCCGCCCGAGGGTTTTCACCAAACTGTTGGCGGTTGTGGCAGCAAGTCTCAGGAGAGGAGGTATTCACATATATCCCTAGCTCGACGACTGGTTGATCAGAGCAAGTTCTCCAGAACAAGCTCAGGAACATCTTTCAAACACCTGCCACTTCCTCCACAAATTGGGCTTCTCCCTCAATTTCAAGAAGTCCCACATGATACCATCCCAGAAACTCCAGTTTATCGGAGCAGTCTTGGACACTTCATCAGGAAAAGCCTCGCCTCCCGAAGTGAGAGCTCTCCACATCCAGCAGATGGTAACAAAGTTTCAGAATGCCCAACATCTACCGGCCTTCGATTTTCTCAGGTTGTTCGGCCTCATGGGATCCTGCATTTTCCTAGTACCAGAGGCCAGGTTGAGAATGAGATCCCTTCAATGGGCACTCAGAACTCAGTGGTCCCAGTTCTCCGGGAATATGTCGGATCTTCTGCAAGTCCCGAGCGCAGTTGCTCAGGATCTTCTATGGTGGGCTTGCAACAACAACATTCTCAAGGGAGAGTCTTTTTGGCAACCCTGGCCGGAGATGACGGTAGTGACGGACGCCTCAACCACGGGGTGGGGAGCACACACCAACGATCTGACAATCGGCAGTCATTGGTCTCCATCGGAGTCCAAACTACACATCCACGTGTTGGAGCTGAGGGCAATCGGACTAGCTCTGAAGGCCTTTCTGCCCTGTGTACCGGGAAAGAATGTCCTGATGACGGACAACACGGTGGCCATGTACTACCTCAACAAAAGAGGAGGAGTAGGGTCACTGCCACTGTGCAGAGAAGCAATGCAGCTCTGGTTCTGGGCAATACGAGAAGGAATCTCTGTCGGCAATTCACCTAGCCGGAGAGAACACGGCGGCAGACGCTCTGAGCAGGCAGCGTACGGTCTCTCACGAGTGGGAGCTGGCTCAGGAAGTCCTTCTGGAGATCTTTGCCCTTTGGGGAACCCCTCAAGTGGATCTGTTTGCCACCGCGATCAACCGGAAGTGCGATCAGTACTGCTCAAGGGAATTTCCTCAAAGAGGAGCTCTGGGAGACGCATTCGTAGTGGAGTGGAAGTTTCCACTGCTGTACGCGTTTCCCCCAGCCCCCGTGATTCCTCAAGTAATCAGGCGGTTGAGAAAGTTCAGCAAGACCATGATCCTAATTGCCCCGGATTGGGCCAGGAGGACGTGGTACCCGGACCTTCTAGACATGTCCATCTGCCCTCCAATACGTCTTCCGCAAAGAGAGGATCTTCTCTCGCAAGAGGAAGGTCGGGTTCTCCATCCAGAGGTCAAGACACTCGACCTTCACGCATGGTTTCTGAGAGGTTGAGATACAAGGATTGGGTTCTTCCGGATGACATAATGGAAATCTTGCTTTCGGCCAGAAGACCAGCAACAAAGTCTTTGTACCGATGTCGCTGGAGCAGGTTTAGTAACTGGTGCAAAGACAAGGATGTGGACCCTTTTCAGTGTGGCACCCCAATTGTGCTCTCTTTTCTACATCTAGCTAATCTGGGGCTCCAAATAGGAACAATCAAAGGATACTTTGCTGCGCTGTCCATTTTCAAGCGCTCCTCAGAAGAGGTTTCATATTTCAAAATACTGTTAATAATTCAATTCTTAAAGGGGCTTACTAATGTATATCCTCCAGTAACTTTTCATGTACCAACTTGGGACTTAAATTTAGTATTAAAATTCTTGACTTGCATACCTTTTGAGCCTCTGCACTCATGTCCATTGAGGCTTTTGACTCTAAAAACTGTCCTCCTTGTGGCCCTATCATAAGCCCGCAGGGTTAGCGAACTTCGGGCTCTCTCATGCAAACCACCATATACTATTTTTTTATAAAGATAGTCCTTAAAGTTAAACCTTCGTTCTTGCCAAAAGTAGTCTCGGACTTCCATTTGTTACAAAAAATAGTACAACCAACCTTTTATCCTCCTCCTCCTCATCTGGGCAAAGAGGAGAGATTACACAGATTAGATCCGAAGAGGGCTCTTAGTTTTTACATCTCAAGGATGGCTAAATTGAGACAAGATGACCAACTGTTTGTGGGTTATACTGGTCATAAATTAGGCTTATCTGTAACAAAACAGACCATTTCCCGCTGGATCATATTAGCCATACTTGAATGCTACAGATTAGCGGGAAAAGAACCACCAGATGGGCTTCGTGCCCTTTCTACAAGGGGAATGGCTACTTCTGCAGCTCTAAAAAGGGGAGTCCCAGCAGCAGATATTTGTGCAGCTGCAACCTGGAAAACAATGCATACTTTTGTTAAACATTGTTTGGACACTGCCTCCTCTAATGAGGGTTTATTTGCAAAGGCAGTTCTGCATTCTGTCCACGAAAACTGAAATTAGTACTGCCTCCAAAAATTGATACTGCTATGGGAGCCTATCACAAGATGAGGAATACGTGGGAGGACATAATCCATTCGAAGAACAAGTTACTTACCAACTGTAACGTTCTTTCGACTGGATGTTCCTCCCACGTATTCCTCATCGACCATCCCATCCTACCCCACAGTACAGTTTACGTTTCTTACACTTTCCTCTCACGAAGAATGTATCGGTCATGGGACACGCCTAGGTGTTCCTTATATATATATATATATATATATATATATATATATATATATATATATATATATATATATATATATATATATATATATATATATATATATATATATATATATATATATATATATATATATCATTGAAAAAACAACTGAAGCAACGGGCGCGGCTCGAGCTATTTATACCATCAGTGATGTCGACAGAGTACGGAGTACGTCGAGGGACAATCGACGCCACGACCCCGAGCACAGCGCCCTCTGCCGAGAATTTTTTTTTCCGAAGCAGCGAAGCTGGAGATAACGAATTATCACAAGATGAGGAATACGTGGGAGGAACATCCAGTCGAAAGAACGTCACAGTTGGTAAGTAACTTGTTCATCTTTACACATATATAAATAACATGCTTGCCTCGTGATAAATAAGGCAGCTAACCTCCATGCACCACTGCAGGCTGCTCGGACTGGCCTATATAGGGCAATAGGCCCATGGCTTAACCAAGAACGCAAAATGCTTGTGGCCCATATTTATTGGGTCAAAGTGAGCCATCTTTTTGGCCAATATGGGCCAGTTTGAGATACTGGAGTCCAGTAACTCATCAAACTGGCCCTATAGTTTTGACCAGTGTTGCTGAATTAAAATGTACAATTTGCGTCACCTCCCCCTTGGGTTATTCAAACAATGTCACAAAAGGAATGAATTCACTGTGGAACACTTCTTCGGTTGGTGACCGAGACAATTGTATGCCCCAGTCCGACCCTGCCCCACTGTTTCCACCAGCAGTGGGGAGGCCGGTCGGCACACATCGGAGTCCCCTCCACGGTTCTATATCTGGTCCTGCACCCTGGCTTCTATTATGTGCTCTTATTTAATGACCACTGTATGACCAGTGGCGTAGCTAGGAGGGGGGGGCAGTGTCCCTTGTGCCCCCCTACCTAACCTGATGAAAAACAACTAAGGTGAAATGGCCAATTTCGGTACTGCAAAATTCAGGGAAAACTTTGTATTGGTTCTTGGAGTTTACATGTGAATGCCTTTTGTCCAATGCAATTTGGGTGGTTGCGAAAAGGCAATTTAATGAAATATGCATATTTGAATTTGAACCGCAAATTTCTGACGTCACATCACATTACAACAGAGTTTAACTTTTTGACATGTGGGCAGAGCGTGATTGTGTGCGACTCACAGTGGGCATGGCATAAATCTCAGGAATTTTGATTTTCAAACATATGCAGGTATGGGTGCTGGGTGTTAGAGAGCGCATGCTCTGTGACACCCAGCAGCCGCCGTAATAACGCAGCCTTGTGCTCGTAGAAGAGGCCTTCTACGAGCACAAGGCTGCGTTATTACGGCGGGTGTCACAGAGCAGGCGCTCTCTAACACCCAGCACCCGTCGTAATAATGGTGCCTAATGCTTGTAGAATTACATTGGGTGCTGGGTGTTAGGGAGCGCATGCTCCGTGACACCCAGCACCCGCCATAATAACGCAGCCTTGTGCTCGTAGAAGAGGCCTTCTACGAGCACAAGGCTGCATTATTACGGCGGGTGCTGGGTGTAAGTGGCTGAGAATATTTCTCACGACCGAACGGACGGGAGAAATATTATCAGCCACTTAAACCCAGCACCCAACAGATAAATTTATAAAAAGGGCCCGGCTCCCCCACCCAAACCTCCTTACCATGGAAGCCGGAGTCGAGTGAGACAGGTGGGGGCGGAGTTCCTCCTCTCACGTGATGCTGCACCCGGGCTGGGCTCACATTGATGCAATGTTTTGAGCCCAGCCCGGGTGCTTCTGCCTGCTTCGTCTGCAGTGCACGCTGTGCACAGAGGCAGGCATTTCAAAGGAACAATTTTTTTTGTTGTGAAAATCATATTGCAGTAACTGCGACATGATTATGAACATAAACCGCAAAAGGCCTTAATTATATCGCAATTTGCGATGCGATACCGCTTATTTTATGCCTTGATTTCCTCATATTGAAACATTGGTTTCATGGTACAATAACAAACAGCTTGTTCTTGGTTTATTTTAAGCTTGGTTGTTACCATTCGGTTGTGTGCCACAAACACATGGAGTTCTTTAGCAGAACTGGAGTCCTTGTCCCCAAAGTGGGGTTGCGGGGTGGAGTCTCTCCTGGTGAGGTCCCACTTGCTTCTACCCTGAAGGGGGGTATTGCATAGCAGGCTTACTTCCCAAGCCTCAGAAGGAAAGGTTCGCCCCTGGGGAGAAGTGACTGAATCCTGCGATCCGTCACAGTACATATATTTCTGTTTGCATATGTGGCCTCATGAGCAATGCATTGTGGGTGGCGAGTTACGGTTGTTTTATGTTCCAACCATAGTACCCCCTTAATGTTTTCTCACTGAATTGCATTGTTTTTCGAAGTATGATCAATATGATATTCGCAGTGTACATATTTACAATTCGCACTGGTCCTGGCCATGGCCAGTAATCACTTTGCTGTGGGCTTCACACTCTGCCATGACCTGGGCACCTCTGAGCTACCTTCTGTTACCATGCCCAGCAGAAATGGTTTGGACCGTGTCCCAGGCATTGCCGAGCTTCACTGGGCATGGCCTGCAACCATGCCCACTGGCTACTTTTCCTGGACATGGATTTCGGCAATGCTCCTTGCTCCTGGACCTACCTTTAGTGACTGCTGCCCATGGCCAGTGATCACTTTACCTAGGGCATGGTCACTTGCTCCAACTATAGAGTTCACAAGACCCCCTTTAAGGCGGTCCTCCAGCATTTTAACAGCTTTCCTCAGCTCACAATGCATCTACCTGGATTATATGACCTTCATATCAAATCCTAGGACAGTCCTGGAGAACAGGTTGGATATGCAGTCAACCTTCACAAAAACTCATATTCTGAGAAATGGGATTTTTCAGCTTGCTCCAGTGATTGAGTATCTTGTTTTTCAGGTGAATATGAGGGAGGTCTCATTGAGATTTATTTCAGCAGAAAATACTGATGACAAATGGAGATCAGGACATTGTTGGTGAGAAACGTTGGGGGTCATTCCAACCCCGGCGGTAGCCGTGCTGGAGTTGTGGGAATAACTGGGGCAGTACAGCCGCAGCGGTCCCTGAAGCTAGGCGCCGGAAAATGTCACTCCCCGTTCCCATTGCGTCCGATAGGACTCAATGGGGAGGGCGGACACACCAACACCGCATGCAACAGTGCCGGTGCTTATGTCAAAGTTTGTGGGTGGCGGCCGTTCCGCCCGCCAGGTCTGACCTGGTACCAGTGCTGGTTCGCTTACCGTCACCATTGTTACTGGACCGGCACACTCATAATGAGGCCCATTGACTCTGAGATGTCTGGCCAGCACTGTGGTTCTTCTAGCTTTCTCAATACAAAGGATTTTCCCAGGTCTACTGCACTTTTGTGCACTCCAGGGACTAAAGGGTCAACACCTCAGGAACAGGCTGTCCTAGGCCCAAGAAGTTGGTATCTCTCCGGATGTGCCCACATGGTGGCTGAGGTACATGGCCACTTGGAAGGGCAGATCCAGTTTGTTTCCTCCCTGACAAAGTAATAATCAGACGCCAGCAGAGCAGACTGGGAAACCATGCTGCAGAGATGCCACAACAGGAGAGAAGTGGTCTCAGGATAACCTGGGATTATAGATCTGTTGTCTCAAACTGCTGGCAGGCTCATTCACAATTAAATGCCCCACACCAGAGAAAGTGCTGTTCTCCGAGTAGATGACATGCTAGAGGACAGACGAATAACCTGGGAGGCACGAGATCCAGGGCTTTTATCAACTTTAGAAAGGCTTTTGGCATTACTGCCTCAACAGGAGCATATCCAGATAAAATAGCTGTCCGGCTTGACACATTTAGAGACTGGAGTTTAAGATATTTGTACCTATTGGAGTGACTGGCAATTAGACTGCCCTTTGACAGGCTTTTAAGCATTTGGGGGTTTGCCCCAAGGCTCGGTATGCAACTCTGGAGTTCCGATCCGTCCTGGAGTGGGTAGAATCACAGTTGAAATGTTTCCTCCATTTGTAATGATTCATATGGTGAAAACCCAGACAAAGAAGGCTGAGGGCAGAGCTAGTCAAAGACCTGCCATTCTGGACAGCACAAGCATGGTTTAACCTTCTTAACTTTCTTTGCATTCTCCTAGCCTTCTACTTCTGGATCCCTTTGTACAGTGGGATATCCGGATGGGTATCTGCACCCCTATATGAGGCTGAGTGTCACTCTCTGCAGGATGGTGGATTCATGGGGATTCTGGTGAAAGTCAGGTTTTTCGTTGGAGGCCGAGGGAGTAATTGGAGTTTCTTGTACCCCAAGTTTGGCAAAAAACCTATGGGTTATGCTGGCCCATACAGTGTGTCTGATGCCTAGGGTGGGGTCTCCACCACTATACTATTCTTCAGGTGTGATCTGGGTAGTCAACGTCATTGTGTGCCTTGGCAGGTAAATTCAATAAAATTGTGAATTCATATAGGTCTGCTGTTTCTAAGGGTAATACTCCTGTACAGGGTAACCCTGTGGAAGAGCATATGTTAACAGGCTTCATAGATGGATTAAAGTGTGTAGACCTCGATAGGCTTTCCTTTGGGATGTGAACAAGATGTTTTTCAGTTGCCTAGATTGACTGGATAATAGGCAGCTGC
Organism: Ambystoma mexicanum; assembly: GCF_040938575.1. NCBI lineage: Eukaryota > Metazoa > Chordata > Amphibia > Caudata > Ambystomatidae > Ambystoma > Ambystoma mexicanum. Next base: position 921,705,037 of record NC_090933.1, on the reverse strand, counting down.
TTACAAAAGTGATTTCAGAAAAGCATACATTCTCCGCTGATGTCCTTAAAGAGGGTTTCAGATGTAAAAGTAGGTATCCAAGAAAAATGTTCCCTCTGGAAGGAGGGTTCTTTTCAGATGGTAAGGACAAGGGCAGCAATTGAATCTGCATCATAACCTACTTAAGTTGTGAGATGGACAAGAGATTTGAACCACCCGGGCCGAGTCCATTGGTTATTAGTTACAGGAAGCCACACGTGGAAAATCTTTTCAGCTTCCCTAGTTAGCTGGTGTAAGTGGATTATATAACTTCATTATGGAAGAAGACGGATAGTCAGTTATAGATTGGTGCAAATTATTACTAAGCGGTTGCAGTGGAATGTGCAGCTAGAGTAAGATGACGAGTAGAAATGTAAGGGACTACTGGATAGAGCAGAAATAGCTTAGTCGTGAAACGTAGTCTGGCGGTTCTGAAATGCAAGAGGAAATTGGCTTGCTTAGACTGGTTTTAGCACGAGCTAGCTTTGTATAAATTGTTGGGTCGCCCACCTGAGCTGCTGAGGGAAGACCACTTGAAACCCAAGCATAAAGGCAGACATTAATTTCAGAGTCTTTTTGAGGAACTAGAAAGGATTTGATACAATGTTTACCACAAAGTTAGGTATTTGCAGAGGAAGTGACCTAAGAGAGAGGGGATTGATTGTGATGGGCTAAAGGAGGTGATGTCATGGCCATTGGGCGAGGGCCCTGGTCTTCCTCACCCTCAGGGTCCAAATGGACCCAGTCCTGGCACCTATGTGCCCGAGGCGCGTGGCTATAGAACATCATTGGGAGGCACGTGCAAGAATCCCTGGGAGGGGCAAGGTGGAGCCACAAGGCGGGCCAAAGGGAGGGGCCAGATCCAGCCTATTTAAGGCCAGCCCAACCACATGGCTCCTCTTCGCGTTATTCTGCTTTGCAGCGCGACGCTTACCGCTGTTCCTCGGCTCGCTTCCTGTTACTCCACCTCTGAAGATCATCTTACCTGAAGCCTGCAACTCCATCGCTGAAGGCGCACCTTACCTGATTCCAGCCGCTCCATCGCTGTGCGCGCACCCTACTTGCTTTCCATCGCCATCGGAGTCGGGGCCTTTCCTCACCCGATCCGGACATCCAGCGACACGGGAGCTTCTCTTCTTTTCTTCATCTTCGCAGTATCTTCATCCGGGGCAGCAGATCAGCCTTCGAGCCTCCAGACTCTGCTTCACACCGCCAGACCGCTCCTGCAAGGGAAAAATAACACAACAGGTTAGCAATCTTATAATAACGAACACTTGGCTGCTCCATACCTGAGTTTAGAACTCCATTATAACTGCCAATTTACCTGCTGATTTGAGAGCTCCATCATCCTAGGGAATCTCCGGAACCACTCCACGATTCCGATCTACCATCTTCACACCTATTGGGAAGAGAAGAGACATTGCAAGAATTATTTTATTATTTTACAATCAAGACAAAAGACTCGCTGCCAAAGACATTATAATAAACGAACAATAATCGGAACAAAAGACTTTTCTTACAAGTGGATTGGTCGCCTCCGGTCTGGATCGCCACTTCCTCGGGCCAGTGAAGCAACTAGGTCCACTCTACGCGCCCCTACTGAAGGAAGCAGGGCGGAGAGCTCAGCATTAGAAAACAGTTGAGCTTGCATGGGAAAACTCTTGCGCACTACATTTTGGCACAAAAGGGTTGAGGGAATTCGCGACACGCCCACACCATTCTCATTGCCTCTCATCTTCTCCCAGGGGCAAGACCAGCATCTAGAACAGCCTACACCACAGCAGCTGGGGAAGATAGCTGACACAGGGAAGCCAAGTCGGGGGAGGGCTCCAACCGTACCCCAACAACCCCGCAGAGACCAGGTGAGTGTAACAGGTGAAGAGGACCGTTGTACACATTCCCTGCATACAGAAAGCTTTATTGGATTTGTAGATCCCATGTGTGCTGCTGAGTGCAACTAACGTGAAGCATGTTAACAGTGTGCTTGATACTAGGGGTTGACTTCCCCTAACTTCCCTCACCGCACTCCGGTGTAGCAACCCCAGAGAGGGCATATGGCGGATCAGCTAGGGGCCTAATACTGTGGCTTGAAGCTTCCTAGTCCGCTTCAAACATTTTTTTTCTTGGACACATTCTGTTTTGTGAGACGGCCCTGTGCACCATCCGAGAGCCATGCCTGCAAAACTAAGCCTACAACACCTAGGACTATGTCTGCATGTGTGGATGCCATGTGTATTTGACCCTGTTGCTCTGCGTTGCCTTGCTTCCAAAACGACCACGTTGCCACTGAGCTATTTATCAGGTCCCAGCTCTTCATTCCTGCAGGAGTGACGATTGCCCACCAGGCCCTCCAAGTCTGCAAGCTGGACAATCTTTTGATTACAATTGCCAAGCTGACAAACTCAAGGGGAAGAGGATAAAATAACACACAGGTCTCCTCAATTGACGGTCTCCGGGAACCTCCTTAGAATGAGCTGTGGTTAGGATAACCTAAAAATTAACACCGAATAGTATTAACTTCTTATTAACTATATAATGAATTCCCTTAAAACCCCCTTTCAGTACCTGCTGCCTATGCCGTGTTGCTGATAGGCACTTGAAGAATTTAAGTAGGTTGCTGCATTTATTTTTAGAAAGTCCTTTCATAGCAAACATTTGAATTCAAATTGTATTCTCTATTAATCTGAAATGAACTCAATACACCTTCTGAAAATGCTATAGAATATTTTTGGAAGTTCTTAACTTATTGAAGTTCCTCAGATCACTTAAAACTTGTAGTTCTGCTACTTCAATCCTCGTTTTTATCAACGCCGCCTCGAGAGATTCAAAAGAAGAGTTAAATACTTCACAGATTGCACAGCGCGTTGACTGTAACTGACGCAGCTTGGATTAATCGAAGCGCGTAGCTTTGTTTGTGCCTGCTTGACAAAACAACTGACTTGTCACGGAGAAGTCTTCAAGCAGGAACAACATCATGCTCTCCACGCATTAAGGTCCTTTGTTCTAATGTCTGACACGCAATTCACTTCCTCGCGCAGACGCGAGAATTTGTATGGGCGTGTAACCGGCAGTGCCAAGGTCCTTCCTTCGAAGGCTAATTTGGCGGTTGGTATGTAACAAAAACATTCCAGGCCTCACAGTACCAGCTCTGCCGAGGTCCCTTATGTTAAGGCTAAAGTTAAGACCCCTGATCCATCGATGGGGGCCCTTGCCTCACTTCCTCATGTGCCGAAGTTCCCCTCAGATGAGGACAAAATGGCGCCCATTCCTGCCACGACCGCGGCTGCCATTTTGGGTGCTACCCCCTACAACTACACCATCGGCCTCAGGTGTAGGGCTTGGTCCCTTCGGTGAACATAGTCCCTTGTGCGCATCCTTATCGGCCAGTTTATGACGAACGCTCGGATGCCTCTTCCGCACAATGTTTTGTTGCCTGCAGGGTCGGCACCGTTGATATATGTGAATACGTCGGTGGAGGGGCCAGTGTGGCACCCTTCCCCGTTACGTCCCTGGATTTGTCCACCTCATGAGAGGCCTCCTCAGGTTTTGAAACAGTCTCTGGAGGCCGCTTTTTTTAGGTAAATTTCAAACCCTTATGCGTACCGACCCCATGAGGGAGTATTTCAAAGGGCTCTTTAAGGAGATGTGTCCTCCCGCGCCTTCAGCTCCACCTGTTCCTCCAGTGGTTCCGCCGACGCCTCCCTTGCCTACGGTGCCTTCCCCGACTCTTCCGCCTTTGCCCCCATTGTCCTCTGTGGACAAAGCAGCGCCTGACACAGTTCAGCAGGATCCTGATCTGTCGGATGATGCGCAAGGCGATCAGGACAGCGAGGACCTTCCCCGCTCTATCAGAGCTTTTCATGACCGGGTACTGGACATGAACTTCTTGGATGTTAGTGCCCGAGGCTCCCGCTCCGGAGGGCGTGCTTCCTGGGGCATTCACCCTGTCTCCCTTGGAGCGTACCGGCCTGTTCTTGCAGAAGGACGTTCTGGCCGAGGTCCGCAGAGTCTGGGGAAAAGCCACACTCTGGACTTTTTGTCAATAAGAAAATTGACGCGAGATACAGGCTGCATTCTTCGGAAGAGGTGGCCCCGTCGTCTTGTCCGCCCCCCTCCTCCACAGTAGTGGCTGCATCCACTTTGCAGTTCAGGCTTGCAGCATCCTCTTCCACGACGGCTACTCAGGTTCTGGGTAAGGAGGACAAGCTCCTCGACTCCCTCGGGAGGAAAATCTTTGCCAACTCTGCCTTGAAGCTCAGGCAGGCCAACACTGAATTGATATTAGCAGGAGCCAACATGCGGATGTTGAAGGGCCGGCGGAGTTTGAGGAGTTTATCCCAGTCAAGAAGCTGAAAGACTTTAAAGGAGGCCTATCTGACGCCAGGGTCTTGGCCCAGGATCTCCTGGAGGCTGCGGCTCATCACGTAGACACCTCGGCTCGGGGCCTTATGCTGGGGGTTGATACCTCACGGCAGGCGTGGCTGTATGCACCTAAATTCTCAAAAGTGCAGGACAAGGTGATGGACCTTCCGTTCGATGGGAAGGAGCTCTTTCATTCTACAACAGATGTAGAGCTCACCAAGACGAAGGATAGCACTCAGACAGCTAAGTCCTTGTCTGTCCTTGTCTGTCCTGGTTAAGGCTCCTTTCAAAACCCAGAGACCGTTGTCCCAAAGTCGACCTTCCTCTGGCTTTAGGGGCTTCCTCGACCACAAATCTCGCAGAGTGGATACCCCTGTGGGGAACAACCGCCATAAGTGACAACGGACGCGGTTTTTCTCCCGCTCCTCAGCCTCCTCCTCAGGTTCAGGTGGCACCGCCACCGATAAACCTACTGAATAAGGGTTTTCCGCGCTTGCACAAGACCCCGGTGGGAGGACGCATTGCGTCTCATTGGGAGGCGTGGCAGACCATCACAGAAGACAGATAGGTCTTGTCAGTCGCTCGAGCGGGCTTCCGCTTACCCCTACCCCACCCCTCAACCCTCCTTTTCAGCTGTCGGACTCGCCCTCCCTCAAAGCCGAAGTTCTGATACTTCTGGACCTCAGGGCTGTGGAACCCGTTCCCCTTGGGGAGCGAGGGGAGGGCTTCTACTCCTAGCTATTTACGGTGCCCAAACCCAACCAGGCTGGCCTGCGCACCATCCTAGACCTTTCCCAGTTCAATCTTTTCCTACCCCAAGAGAAATTCAAGATGATCACGCCCAGCCAGATACGGTCCTCCTTGCAGGTGGGCGATTGGCTCAGTGTCGTGGATCTTCAGGATGCGTACATTCATATCCTGATTTGGAACCCACACAGGAGATATCTCCGCTTCTCTTTGGGAGAGGAGCACTTCCAGTTTCGAGTGCTTCCTTTTGGCCTCAGCTCAGCGCCCCGTGTCTTCACGAAGATGTCGGTGATTGCGGCCTATCTTCATCTCCAGGGTATCCATGTGGATCTACTGGCTCTTACGCAGCCCTTGTCCGATGGCGGCAGCGGGCAATCTCCAGTCTCCCCCTACCTGGACGCCTGGCTGATCCGGGCGCGCTCTCCCGAGCTTCTCCCTGAATTTCAAGAAGTCGCACCTGACACCTTCCCAACAGCTCCAGAACTTCGGGGCTGTGTTCGTTACATCCTTGGAAGTGTTCGCCTCCCAAGGTAAGGGCTCATCACATTGTGCAGATGGTGGACAAGTTTCAACATGCCCAGAGTCTCCCGGCTTTCAAATTCCTAAGGTTGCTCGGCCTCATGGCTTCTTGCATTTTTCTGGTGCCAGAGGCCAGGCTGCGGACGAGATCCCTGCAATGGGTCCTCAAGATGCAGTGGTCGCAGTTCTCTGGCAAGATGACGGATCCTGTTCAGATCCCACGCTCGGTCTCCCAGGACCTTCTGTGGTTGGTGAACGAAGGGAACCTGATGAAGGGGGAACCGTTTTGGCAACCATGGCCGGAGGTGACTAGTGACGGACACTTCCCTCACATGATGGGGCGCTTATGCCAACAACTTGACCGCCAGTGGTCGTTCGTCTCCATCGGAGTCCAGACTTCACATCATTCTGTTAGAGCTGAGAGCCATCAGGCTAGCCCTGAAGGCTTTTCTGCCCTAGGTAAGGGGGGGGGGGGAAGTGTGTCCTGGTCATGACGGACAGCATAGTGGCCATGCGTTACTTCAACAAAAAAGGGGGGGGGGCAGGGTCACTCCCGTTGTGCAGAGAGGCAATGCAGATCTGGATCTGGGCCATCCAGCAGGAGAATTCGATCTCAGCAATTTATCTGGCCGGTGACAAAAATGCGGCAGCGGATGCTCGGAGCAGGCAGAGCAGTCTCCCACGAGTGGGAGTTGGCTCAAGAAGTCCTTGAGGAGATCTTCGACCTTTGGGGAACCCTGCAAGTGGATCTCTTTGCCCCCAGTGTCAACCGGAAGTGCGAGAGATTCTGCTCAAGGGAATTTCCTCTAAGAGGAGCCTTGGGAGACGCGTTCGTGGTGGATTGGTCATTCCCACTCCTGTACGCGTTTCCTCCAGTTCCCGTCATTCCTCAAGTGTTGCGGAGGTTATGGAGGTTCGGTTCCCACATGATCCTCATTGCTCCGGATTGAGCCAGGAAAGCGTGGTACCTGGACCTTCTGGAAAAGTCCATCTGTCCTCCTCGCCGTCTTCCCCACCGAGAGGATCTGCTCTCGCACAGGGGGTGCAGGGGTTTGTGGAGGAGGGGGTTCTCCATACAGAGGTCAAGGCTCTCAACCTTCATGCTTGGTATCTGAAAGGTTGAGATATAAGGATTTGGGAACTCCCGGATGACGGGATGGAGGTGTTGCTCTCGGACAGGCGGCCTGCAACAAAATCCCTGTACCGTTGGCGTAAATTCTGCAACTGGTCCAGGGATCACAATGTTGATCCTATTCAGTGCTCCGTTCCTATGGTTTTGTCTTTCTTGCTTTCTTTGGCCCGCAGGGGCCTTCAAGTGGGTACCATTAAAGGTTACCTGGCGGCGCTGTCTTTCTTTAAGCGCTCATCTGAAGAATGTTCTTACTTTAATATTCCTTTGATTTCTCAGTTTCTTTAAGGACTGACTAATGTATTCCCGCCGTCTCCTTTCCAGGTACCGGTTTGGGATTTGAATTTGGTTTTGAGATTTCTCATGGGTGCTCCGTTTGAACCTTTGCACTCTTGTCCTTTGAGATTGTCCTTCAAGACTGTGTTCTTGGTTGCGGTTACTTCCGCTCGCAGAGTGAGTGAATTGCAGGCACTTTCCTCTAAGCCACCCTTTACTGTGTTTCACAAGGACAGAGTTGTACTGTGGGTACGTCCTTCCTTTCTACCTAGGGTAGTCTCTGAACATTGTTTGAGTCAAAAGGTGGTTCTTCCATCTTTCTACCCTCCTCCTCATCCTGGTAAGGAAGAGGAGCATCTCCATCGGTTAGATCCTAGGAGAGCTCTTAGCTTTTACATTTCTAGGATGTCCAGGGTCAGAGTGGACGATCAACTCTTTGTAGGATATGCTGGACACCGATTGGGCCAGGCTGTTACCAAACACTTTGTCCAGGTGGATTATCCTTACCATTATCAGAGTGTTACCGGTTGGCGGGTAAAGACCCTCCTGAAGGATTGAGAGCTCATTCCACTAGGGACGTGGCTACTTCCACCGCCCTCCAGCGGGGTGTTCCTATTAGGAATGTTTGTGATGCCGCTACTTGGGCTTCAATCCATACCTTTGCAAAACATTATTCCCTGGATACAATCCATGGTCAGGATTTGGCATTTGGAAAGGCGGTTCTGTATTCCGCAATCTAATTGGGTATTCTAAATTCTTTTCCCTCCTCCATTTACTAGTACTCCTTTGGGAGTCTGTCAAAGATGTGGAATGCGTTGGAGGACGCAATCCATTCGAAGAAAAAGTTACTTACCAACTGGTAACATTTTTTCGACTGGATGTTCCTCCAACGCATTCCAAATCGCCCTCCCAGCCTGCCCCTCAGGAGAATTTCCTATGCGATTGCAGCTTCTGTTTCTACAAGGCTACGTGCAGTCCAGCAGGCATCAGAATGGTGTCACACGTTCTGGGGGAAAAAAACTTAAACTGAGGCTACAGGCCACATGAGTCCTATTTATAACATCCTGTGATGTCGTCCTCGAGGGACATGGACCCGACACCATTGACGCAGGACGCCCTGTGCCGGAAAAGTTGCCGAAGTGCACAGCTGTGGACATTACATGTCAAAGATGTGGAATGCGTTGGAGGAACATCCAGTCGAAAGAACGTTACCAGTTGGTAAGTAACTTGTTCCTCTCGGGTCTTTATCATCACCAAAGATCACAGAGGACCAAAGCATAATATCAGGAAGTGGGAAACCATCATCACCTCAGTCACCCAAGAGGGCAGCTGACAGCCCTATCTCCAGTCTCCTCAATTCTGAGCAAATATTGGAACCCCATTTTGATTAGTAATGGATATTCACCCCAATTCTCAGACGAGTAACACTATTCACCACGGGATGCCTCCTTTAGACCTCCAACATTAGAGATCACCAGAACCTACGTTACCAACGCCTGTTGGTCTTTCACAGCCGACAGAATTCTTAACCCGCAATCTGTTATCGCTGAAAGTCTTATCCACGTTTCAGTCTCTACTCAAGCAATTGGATAATAGACTAGCAACTGGCCGAGCCCAGGCGCTGGAGGAGATGGCGGGTCCCTGTGGGATGGCCCCCAAACCCTACCAGAAAGGCCCTGCAAGAACAAGAGGGTGGTTTTACGTACAAGATGCCTACTAGGTGTACAGTCTCTCCACCAAAGGAGTCACCTATCAAACCAATGAAGCAAGGCTAATTAGAGCTAGCAGCCCTGTCAGAACATGAGGCGCTTCTCCAAGGCCAGTACACTCGCCATATAGCCAAGAAGAGGGTGAACTCTGACTCCTCTACCACGGACCATGAAGGAGGTAATAAGGAGACCGATGGGTCTGTCTCCCAGTCACCACAACTAGGAAGACACGGACATGGGCCTAAACCAGGATTCTGAAGAACTGTCTTGCCAATGACCACCGGACGAAATAAGCACTTTTGGTAATAGTCCAAAAGGCATGCGTGGAATTTGGCCTGATGCCCTCTGAGCAGAAAAAGGATTTTCATTTTTGGCTTGATGCACAAACGCAGAAAGACAGTAACATCTACTCCCACTCTAGATCATGTATTTGAGGAAGGACTACTGCTCATGAGAAGACCCTTCTCTGAGCCAGCATTGAAAGGCTGCTTGGAGAAGTTCAAGGCACCAGAGGTGTCCCCAAAATTCCTAACGTCTCAACCAGCCCCTGACTCCGTAGTGTTGGTGGCAGCTGCAGGAAATCTAACCCACAGGGGCAGAAGTGCGCAGTGCCACCAGATAACGACAGCAGGAGACAAGACAAGAAAGGTTTTGCTACAGGAAGCCACTACAGTGAAGGAGGCAAATTAACTGGCAATTTCTAGATATGACCAGGAGATGTGGAACCGGATGGCCCCACTATTGGTTCACTTGCCAGAAGATGAATTCAAACAAGCCCTGGACATTCTATGAGAAGGGGAGGATGCTTTCAATCATGCACTTGCTGTTGACCTAGCAGAAACGGGGTTCAAACAGATCAGCAACAGCATCGTTTTATGAAGGCAGGTATGGCTAAAATGCAATATGTCAGGGCAGATGTGCGATCTAAGGTGCTAGACATGCCCTTCGAGGGAGTCCAACTTTTTAGCTCCAAAACTATCGAGGCAATTTAAGACTGACAGATACGGCAATGTCACTAACCATTCTGACTGTACTGCGCACTTTTCGCTTCTTCTGGGGGTTATTGAGTTGCTCCATAGTGACTAACCGAGGAGGAAAATTATACCAACAAGGATCCTCCTACTCGGGGCGTGGCCAACCGCCATGTGAGGAAGCCGTACCTTGGAGGAGCTCCGTGTAATACGCCCAATGATCCGCCGCTAACTCAAGATAAATAGTTCAAAAACGCTTGAAAACAGTCTCATCGGACCGTGAATGCCTGGGGAACTTGCAGCTGTGACTAGGAGCGGTTCCGTACCCTTATTCCGACGCTGCGACGCATGAGAGGGGTGAGACGCCGACGCCGCAAAATGGCGGCCGCATAGATGTCCGCCGCCCTGTGGAAACCATCGGCCTGAATCGAGCCGGACCCGGGGAGCCCGGCCCTTGCCGCGAGGTGCGGGTGACCAGCGACCGGCACTGGCGCGTCGGCAGAACGGAGGGAGGAGCGTGGACCCAGCCCGGCTCCCCCGATCGCCCAGCGCCCCGGGACGGGGCTACGGGAGGCATTTCGGAGCGACCGCGAGGCCCGGAGGCGGAGGACCCGCTGAGCGCCGTGGCCCCACAACAAGATCCCTGGCCGACAGCGGGAGGAGACAAGGAAGAAACAGCGACTGAAGTAGGGCGGTAAGGAGTCGGTGGGGGGGAACAGAGATCTCTATCCCCCCAGCTTCCAAAACCGAGGGCCTGGCACCAGGAGGCGGAGCGGTGCGCTGGTGTGGGACGCCAGCGGGGGCCAGCGTGGTGGGCCCCAGAGCAAACAGTGGCCTACACAGGGTGGGGGCTCCTCCAGTGACCCCCAGTGACCGGAGTGTCCAGTGAAACGAAATTGATCGTGAACCCCCGGGGTGCCGAACCTGGGGCGCCCTGGCTGTAGCGGAGGACAAGACACCGCGACACACCATACCCCAGATAAGACACCAGCGGAACTAGGCATCGCGGGGCTGTTTCCCCCGGACTCATTAACCCCTGAACGGCTTCTGCCAGCCCTAACGCCCCGGCTTTGCCTCTGACCACCCCTGGCAATACACTCGGACATACAACGCAGCGCTGCGCTCCCAAGAGACAGACCACCCTGACTACCACCCAGGGCCAACAGAGCACACGGCAGGTCGCCACACCACTTAAACCATGTCGGCCAAAAACGCCAAAGGCAAACATAGACAGACCACTATGGAATCCTTTGCCGCCTCTGGGGCACCCGGCCCGGACGCCACCCACGCCAGCAATGAGGCACCAAATGCAGACGCGCCTGAACCATCGAATTCGCAACTTCTGGAGGCCATCATGACACTCCGGAACACCATGGAAAATAAGATAGACGCTGTGGCCATAGACTTGAATCTGCTACGTCAAGATGTGCGATCCATTGCCAACAGAACACCCTAGAAACCCAAATAAAGGAACACTATGAGTCCAAAGCGAAGCTCTCAAAGGAAGTGGACGTCCTAGTACAGAAGGTAAAGAACCTCGAAGATAGAGCCGAGGAGGCAGAGGGAAGGGCCCGCAGGAGTAACATCAGAATCATCGGCCTACCCGAGGGAATCAAAGGCAATGACCCCACGAACTACGTCGAGGACCTACTTATACACGAGATTGGCGCGGGGAAGCTGTCTCAAGGCTTTACTATTGAGAGAGCCCACCGTTCCCTGGCCAGACGGCCGCCACCTGGAAATCCGCCCAGGCCTATAATAGCCAAAGTACTGAATTATAAAGACAGGGAAGCAATCCTGGCCTTCTCCAGGCTGGGCGGTTCCATACAGAGACTCTCCGCCAAGGTCACCATTTACCCCGACTTTACCCTACAGGTCCAGAGAAGCAGGGCTATGTTCAACCACACCAAAGCCAGACTAAAAAAGGCAGGATTGCGATACATGCTACTATACCCGGCCAGATTAAAGGTCCTTCACAACAACAAGGCCCACTTATTCGAGACTCCCGCTGAAGCGACTGAATGGATGGACAGAGCACAGATCCCAGACTGGGAACCGAAACAGCACAAGCCTAAACCGCCCGTCCCATGAGACCGCTCATACTATCCCCAAGCAACATCCACCACATACTCAGTACTACTAGATAAAGAGCGGCAACCCAGATGCAACCGGAGCCACACTGACCACGGAAGTACTTCACACTTGGTACAATCAGGAGGTGAAGCCACACCCGCCCTAGAACTATCTTTTCTTTGGGTAATTACCCGCCCGTAGGGCACCTAGGGACTTAGGTCCATGGGGCAGAAACGGGAATGTCAGAACGGGGGATACCCCGCTAGACGAGTTATGTTACAAGTTCAGTTAACAGTTAATGTTTATGGAAACAAGGAAGTTCAAGACCAACGAACACACCGCAAACCACTGAAACACCCGAAAATGTCTATGGAACTGATCAGATTCACTCGCCACAGGATAGGCCGCCGAACCAAGAGCCAGACACCGCTGGGCAGCCCACCCAGGTACTCTCACCCACACCACATTCATGGCTAATGCGATTAGAATAATGACATGGAATGTTAGAGGGTTGAACAGTTATATTAAGCAACACAGAGTCTACACCTGCCTTAAACGCCACAAGATAGGCATTGCCTTATTACAAGAGACCCACCTGAACGCACGGAAATTAGCAGCGCTGGCCAGGGTGTGGAGGGGAACCCTAATAGGCACCAAGTATTCCAGCTACGCCAGGGGGGTGCTAATCTGGATAGCCCCTGACATGCCCATCAAGGTGACGCACACTAACATCGACGATGAAGGTAGAATGGTCCAGATACGTTGCACTATAGAAGGCAAGGAACTATGCTTGGTCAACACTTATGCCCCCAACCACAACGCCACGGTCTTCTTTAGGTCATTGTATACCCGATTGAGCCCAAGCCGAAATGGCACGGTCATATGGGGGGGGATCACAATTGTACTTTAGAGCCACGCATGGATAGATCAGACGGTAAACATTCTCAGCCCTCCCCGCCTGCAAAAATATTAAAGGCCCTTACACAACAATATGCCCTATGCGACCTCTGGAGAGCACAGCACCCCGAGAGTAGAGCCTACTCCTTTTTCTCACCACCACATGCAGTACACACTAGAATAGACAGCATACTGGTTAGTGATGAACACTTAGACGCGTTTGAAGACACTCAATACCTGGCTAGAGTGCTGTCGGACCACTCCCCTCTGATGACCACATGGTTCCTAACTGCGCCCAGACCCCCCATACCCACATGGAGGCTCCGGAGTGAAGCGTTACTAGACAAGGCATTCTGTGAACAGATAGGGCAATGCACATCCGCCTACTGGCAAATAAATATAGACAGTGTCCAGCATATCAGCACTGCATGGGAGGCATACAAAGTAGTGATAAGGGGGGGGGACATGATAGCTGCCGCAGGGGGCGCCCGAAAATCCATCACTTCCCAATTGACGCATGCAGAAGACGAGCTACAACACCTAGAGGCTGCGGCCTCATCGGACCCTGCCCAAATATGCAGAGTAGTTGAACTAAAGCAGGCTTGCCTGCTGCACTGGGAGGCGCTCGGGAGGCTCAGCTATGCCAAGCACATTGAAAGAAGCCATGCCCTAGGCGACAAACCTGGGAAGTTGCTAGCGTGGCTATATAAACGAGAGGCCCCTAGACAACCCATCTGCCAAATCCGGGATGCAGCAGGGCTAGAAACATACTCACAAATAGATATCAACCGCACTTTTGCAGAATACTACCAGAAGCTATACACTGACCCCTCACCCCCCACTGACATGGCAATAGAGGATGTGTTAGACATCATTAGGCTACCACACCTGGAAGAACAAATGGCAGAGTCCCTGGAAGGCCCTGTCACCCCTGAGGAGGTAGCGTCCGCCATCAGATCGCTGCCCTCCGGGAAAGCACCGGGACCAGACGGACTCCCAGGAGAGTTCTATAAGACCTACGAAGATACACTGGCCCCGTTAATGTCCCAGGTGTTCAATGAGGCGTATGAATTGGGCTTCCTCCCGGACACCATGAGAGAAGCAACCATCATCCCACTGCTAAAGCCCAACAAGGATGCCACAGACTGTGGATCATACAGGCCCTTGTCCCTATTAAACGTGGACAGTAAGATTCTGACGGCAATATTAGCCATGAGGTTGCGCAGAGCCATCCCGATCCTGATCCACCAAGACCAGACAGGGTACGTGCCGGGCAGAACCATCACGGAAAACCTGCGCAAACTACACCATGTCATTTACAATACCGAGGGTAGACAAGAGAAATGCGCAGTAGCGTCTCTGGACGCCTCAAAAGCGTTTGACTCGGTTCGCTGGAGGTGGCTCCTAGCCGCCTTGTCCAAAATGGGGATGGGCCCTAGCTTTATTAAATGGGTCACACTCATTTACACTAACCCAGAGGCCAGAGTGCGCACCAACAAAACATATTCGGACAAATGGAGGTTATCTCGAGGTACTAGACAAGGTTGCCCCCTGTCCCCCATGCTATACATCCTCGCCATCGAACCCGTAGCAGCATACCTCAGACAGGAATATGGAGACGTAGGCATTGAGATAGACGGTGTATCCCATTTGCTCTCTATGTACGCAGACGATATGCTCCTCTATCTGAGGAACCCTGAACACACACTGCCCTACATTCTAGAGACCCTGGAGGGGTTTCACAGAGTCACTGGCATCCGCATCAACCATAGCAAATCCTGCTTGTTCCCCCTGGCAGCCTTGAGCGAGCTTGCAGCCGACAAGCTCCCTACATTAGAATTGAAATGGGAACCCACCTCCTTTAAATACCTGGGCATAGTGATCCACAGAGACCCTAAGACGGAACACATCCTTAACACAGCCAGGGCAAAGGAAGGCCTAGCGAAATCAATGAACTTTTGGGGCAGGCTGCCGCTTTCGGTGGCTGGCAGGGTGGGGCTGCTCAAGATGGTAGCATTACCTAGGCTTCTTTACCATTTTACCAACGTGCCATACAACATCCCACACCAATTCTTTAACGACCTACATAAGCTCTGCAGAAAATTCCTGTGGCAAGAAGGAAGGCACAGAGTGGCCCTGGACACGATGCAAAGACCCTATGACAAGGGAGGCCTGAGGGTCCCCAACCTCGAACTTTACTATTTGGCCGGACAGCTAAAACATGTGATCCAGTGGATGGCGGATGACGCTTCTACAGACACCCGTAGAAGCAGCCAAGCATTGCCCAATCGCTACTGAGAGACGTGCTGTGGGTCGAGCCATGTGAAAAGCACCAATACCCATACTTAGTCCAACTGGGAACTCAGATTTGGAAAAGAGCCAGTAAATCCATGAGCCTCAAAGACCCCTACTCCCCACAGATCCCGATAGCCGCACTCATGGTAAACAGGCCGGGGAGTCGGAAAATAATAAGAGACACATGGGAGCAGTGCGGCGTCGCCACCCTGGGGGACCTAGTGGATGACCAGGGCATCCTGACATTTGCTGAACTGCAGGAAATCTCTGGATTACACACGGGCCAATTCCTTCTGCACAATGCCGTAGCGAAGAGGGTTGCTGCCCGCTGGCCATCCGTAGAAAACTTGGACACAGGACATGAAAGGATCGAGAGCCTGCTGGCGGCGGCGGAAGGGGGCCACGAGACCTCCAGGGTTTACGAAACGTTGCTAGACAGCACTACCCGGCACAGCCTCAAGTGCAAGGAAAAGTGGGAAATGGAACTTGGACAGCAATTTGAAGAAGCTGAGTGGGAATCCATTACAAGATACCACAAAAAGGTATCTAGAAACGCTAGATTTCAGCTTATACAGTTTTACATAACAAACAGAGCATACCTCACCCCGGCAATCATTTCCAGATTCAACGATGCCAACAGCAGGGGATGCCCCAAATGTAACGAACCCCACGCAGATATGACCCACATGTTCTGGGGGTGCCCCGCAATACAAACCTTCTGGACACTAATCAAAACCTAAGTGGCTGAAGCGGACGTCACCCTGGAGGTGCATACGCCCACAGCATGCATTCTAGGAAGATACCCCAGGGACCGGAAGAACAAGCCACTGAATAAACTAAAAGACCTAATGTACATTCTTGCAAAGCGACGCATCGCCATGTGTTGGAAACGCCCCCAGGCCCCGTGTTTAGTAACATGGTGGGAAGATCTCCGGAGATGGACACAGGCCGAAACAGGGGCCTGGGAGAACGCCCGAAGCCAGCAAAGACTGGACACCTCTGACGACCTACTCCAATGGGTGGAGCTCACGGTGACGCTATTCAGCCCCAAGATGGTGGACTCATCGAGTGAAAGTACGATCACTGTAGAATAAAGCGGAATGGACCTTGCGGTGCGGAGCGAAATGGTCTTACAAGTTGGGAGGGAGGGAGGTGCGGGGCGGGGGGGGGGGGTTCATAAGGGGTTGTATGCAGCCAATTCAAGGCCCTGCTGTTGGTATGTTTATGTTTAACTTAAATGTAATAAATAAATTTAAAAAAAAAAAAAAAAAAAGGATCCTCCTACTCACAAACCTACTACCAGGGATATTGTCCAGCGTACCCGTACAAACAAAAGGATTGCAAACAGGCCCCAAGAAGGCGACAGATATCTGCCTCCATAGGTAGGCAGCATAAGCAAGCGTCACTTGCATTGGACTTGGGCCCCCACTTTCGAACACCTACAAGTGGGAAGCAACTTGCAATACCATCTGCAGCATTGGCAACAACTAACAGGCAGATGGGTATTGGATATCATACAAAAAGGACACAATAGAATTCCAAGGAAGAGCGCCCCCAACCCCGCCGCGGTTACAACTCCAACCACCCTAAGTGAGGTGGAGAACTCTCATAAAACACGCAATCGAAAAGGTCCAAAGGCTTCAAAGGAGTAAGGGCACTTAATCTAGGTTCTTCATAGTTCGAAGACAGGACAAATCATGGCGACCAACCCTAGACTTGATAATAAGTCCAAACAAATGTGTCCAAAAAAAAAGTTCAAAATGGTCACCTTAACTTACGTCATAAAGTCCATAAGGTAAAACTATTTTCTAGCATCAATGGACCTCAAAGATGTATATTTCCACATTACAATTCGGAAAGTACACAGGATTTGCTTATGATTCGTGATAGGAACAAACCACTATCAATTCAAGGTCCTCCCATTTGGATAAGCTCAGCCCCCAGGAAGAGGGGATACCACGTGTATCTGAGCACTCTCGCATCCAGTGGCAAAAACATCAATCCAACAGGTGTTCAACACCCTCTCACACCTCAGCTTCGCAATAAATTCAAACAAATCCTGCTTCGAGGCATCAAACACGCTGGTGTTCCTAGGAGCGGAAGGCAACACCACCAAAAGCCAGGTGCGCCCCTCCGTAGAGAGGGCAGGGACCATACCCAATCTGATCAGAAAATTCTACCCAGGCGCCAGAGTCTCACTCAGGGCGTGCATGCAACTCCTGGGCAACATGTCTGTGCGTACTGCTAATCCAACATTGCAGGCCACGCTTGCGGCCGCTACAAGAATTCCTTGTGGATCGATGGTCCCAGCTAACAGGATCCTGGAACGACAAGCTAACAGTAACGACAGACAACTTGCTATGGTTGCTCGCACCATCTCACATCATAAAGGGAATCCCGTTCAGGGAAACCTCTATTTAAAAAAACTCTGATTGCAGACTCGTCACTGACTGGATGGGGTGCATACACAAACCTACTGTCAATAAAAGGCCATTGGTCCCCAGCAGAAACAATACTCCACATCAACATCTTAGAACTGAAGGCAGTGGCACAGGCTCTTGGCTCGTTCCAACCAGTACTCAAGAACAAGGTCGTCAAAGTGTTGATAGACAACACGACCATCATTTTATTATGTAAGGAAACCTGGGGGTACGAGATAAAGAACACTGTCCATGGAAGCCCAACTGTTATGGCATTGGGCCATCAAAAATAAGATGCATCTGCAGGCATACCACCTGCCGGGAAAAGAAAACGAAACAGCAGACCAACTCAGCAGGGGCAACAACCAATTGCACAAGTGATAACTGAACACATTTTCGACAGATGGGGGAACTAGCCATCGATCTATTCACGTGGTAGAACAAGAAGTATCCCCTGTTTGCGAGCAGATACCCACACCACCGGTCCCTAGGCGAAGCGTTCGGAATATCATGGGAGGAGATCTTCGCCTATGGGTCCCCCCACAAAGTCATGCAAATGATCATGACTTGCCAGTGCACGGTCATTTTTTTTTTAACTTTATTTAGATAACAGGCGGACAGCTAACATGGCGTTTAGCAATCTTCCATTACATCTATTGGCAACATCCTACGGCACATCATTCACTTGTTAACCTAATAATTGGGTTACATGCTTCGACATTGTACTACTGTTTGTCTCTCACATATTCCTGAAATGGTCCCCAAATGTCTTTAGGCCTACTTATTGCAGTTACGGTTTCCACATAGCCCTCCTCCCTTTCATTTACGTAGGTCAGTTCTGAGCCATTCCAGTATTGTTGGTGCTGTCATAGATTTACATTTTAACAGAATGCATTTCTTTGATATGACACAGCCCATGTTCAACAATCTGCGCATTTTAATAGTAACCTTTCCTATTTCACCCAACTAGTATTTAAGAGGGAGGATGATTGGGGGGGGGGGAATCTTGGTCCTAACATGGAGCGCCACAGCGATTTCCTTACAGAATTGTATCACCTTCGGACAGCACCAAAATATATACATTGTGTTCGCTCCCTCTTCTCCACATTTCATACATTTATCGGCTACATAAGGGGAAACGTGCCACTTTCGCCCGAGTATAATGCAACCTATTCAGTACTTTGAATTGTATGTGCGGGAGCTGTGCATTAAGTGAGACTTCCTTTGTTAATAGACAATATCTCTGCCACTTGGTCTCATCTATACTTGCTGCGATATCTCCCTCCCACTTCCCCTTTGCTATGTTACGCTGTTCCTGGCCTCTCTGCACTACCCCATGACATGACACTGCCTTGACATCAGCCCCCTTTGTTCAGATCTGTCTGGGACGCCCGTAGCGCTCTAGCGCCCAGTGTGGTGGGCTGTGGTCTAGTTTGTACCAACCTCCTGCATAGTGTGCTTGTGCTAACAGGTAGTATAACTCGAAATCCGGGGCAGCCAAATCCCCCGGTCATAGGGTTCAGTCGGTTTCCCAGCTCATACAGGGCACACCACCCTCCCACACGAATAGCACTGCCAATGACCTGAGCTTGACAAAGAATGTATGTTCTGGCCATATTGGGATGGTATTGAAATACCATTGTTTGGGAACTACTACCATTTTCAGCATGGATATAGATCCTGCCATATAATGACATTGGGAACTTAGACCATACATTCAATTTAGCTGCCAGTACATTCAGATACATTTCATAATTTCTATTGTATAGCAGTTTTTGTGTTCAGGATACTACCACCCAGAAAAATTTGAAGCCGTACTGCGCCCAACGGAATCGGCAAAGATTCTCTGGTTCCACTGTGTTCTCTGTGAGTGGGAATAACTCGGATTTTGCAGTATTAATCTTGTACCCTGAGTGATTTGTAAACCGGACTACCTCCACCATAACTGGTTTAATATTTAATCTGGGGTTTCGTAAATATAGTAAGGTATCATCGGCGTATAAGGAAATTATCTGTGGGGGTCCTGCTATATGTATACTCTGTCCATGGTGGTCTCTCATCCACCGCGCAAATGATTCTATTGTGAGCGCAAACAAGAGGGGAGAAGGGGCAACCCTGTTGTGTACCCCTTGCCAGTACGAACGGCTGTGACAGTCCTATTGATGCAAACTATAGCTGTTGGGTTAGTGAATAGTAGTTTCACATATCCAATAAATTTATTCCCCAGCCTGAAGTGTTTAATCACACCCAACAGGAAATTCCAAGAGACAGTCAAAAGCTTTTTCAGCGTCTAATGATGCCGCGACTGCAGATTCACGAGGGTCTATCTCGGAAATAATCCCAAAGAGGCGTCGTAGATTTAAGGCCGTAGATCTACCAGGTATAAAGCCCAATTGATCGGGAAGAACAAGGCTGGGCATATGCGGAAGCAGCCTATTCGCCAATACTCTAGCCAACACTTGTGTCTGAGTTAATCAAAGATAATAGGCGATAGGAGGCTACATCCCCAGGGGGTCTGCCCGGTTTCAATAATATGGTTGACTGCCTCGGATAATGATGCTGGAAGAAGTTAGTCAATGCAAGCCTATTCCCATACCTTCAGCAACTCGGCATTGGGATACCCTTATAAAATTCTATTCGCAGTCCATCTGGGACCAGTGCTTTGCCCAAGGACAGCCAGGAGATAGCCTCCCCTAATTCTTCCAACATTACCGGTTCATCGGGCACCTCTCGGGCCTCTTCACAAAGGTTGGGGAGCACAGTCCCATCTAAGTACCGGTCCACTTCCTCCTTAGTTCAATTATCTGCATTTGCGTATACCTCCTTATAATACTTCATAAACTCTGCATAAATCGCTTCCGTCTGTTAAACAATGTCCCTCTGTCACCACTATCCATGTAATTAGTTGTGTCCCTCTTTCGCCTTGCACTACACCCGCCAGGAACCGCCGGGACTATCCTCTTCCCCATACCTGTGGGCCTGAAGCGGTTTAGCCATAAATCGCACTTCCTGATCTGCTAATTCACGAAACCTCAGCAATTTCTCTTTAATAATCCCCAGGAGAGCCCAGTCACCAGAGAACTTCCATATTCGTTTTCGAGCCTGCGTAGTTCCTGCTCCACCTCTCCCAGTTCCTGCACAGTGCAGTCATTCTAATAGCGCCAACACGGGCGTAGCAACCATGGTTCTCCAACCTTATTCACTTTTCCCGTGACCATCCGATCCCTCTCTTCCAGGAGCCCGACCTGCTCTCCATGTGCAACCAGCAGGTACTTCACCACATCCCCAAGGGCTCTCAACTTAAAGGCCTGGCTCCTGACTTCAGGTTTGGACAAGTCTCTATCACAGAAGAATGCATAAACATTCTAAAGGCAGCCAGAGCGGAGTCCACGGAGGTGGTGTGCCCCGTATGAGCTGTATACAAGTGGAATCATTTTTGCAAATTGGGCTCCCATCAACAATTGGACCCACTAAATATAGAGCCTCATCAAGTCCTTCCATACTTGCAATTGGCGAAAGATGGCTTATCGCACCCATCCATCAATGTACATCTAGCAGCGGTCTCTAGATACAACCGGTAGCAGGGGAAAGCACCCCTATTCGAGGCCTGGATAGTAAAACACTTTGAGAGGACTGTTCTGCACTTGCCTCCCTCATAAGAAGATGCCACCTCAGTGGAGCCTACATACTTTTTTGTCAGCCTTAATGAGAACACTATTCGAACCTATGGCAACAACGGATAAGTTTGTGTACTGGAAAACAGATTTTCTAGTGGCGTGGCAGGCGTGTCTTTTCGGCGAGTATTCGAAATACATGCCATATATATTAAAACCTCCATATCTCTGTTTTGAAAAGAGGAAGGTTGTCCTAAAGCCCAAACCCTACGTTCATTTCAAAAGTATTGTCGGAGTGCCATCTGCAAGCAGAAGTAACCCTACCGGTATACTTTGCTAATCTGTCTACCCCAGCAGAGCAATATCTTCATTCACTGTAACTTAGGAGAGTCCAAACGTTCTACATAGACGGAACCAAAGGTTTTCGACTCACGCCACAGCTGTTTGTGGCTTTTGGAGCCCCTAACAGGGGTCGACCTATTTAAAAGCAAGGTATCGCTAGATGGGTTTCCACAGAGATTTCAGCAGCACATACTCAAGCCAATAGGTCCTTGCAAGGACCCGTTCATGCTCATTGCACTAGAGCAGTGGGGTTGTCAGTGGTGCTATGGGCAGGGATTCCCATGTTCGACATTTGCGGAGCAGCAACCTTGGCAGTGCTCCCCACCTTACTACTGTATGGAGGGACAAGGAGAGGCAGAAGTGAGGGTCGTAAGAGCTGTCTGCAACGCTTGTTTCAATTCCGATAAAATGTTTACTGCTGTGGCACTCTATTTAAAGCATGTGAATCCAAGAAAGATCAGATGCTGGAGAAGTGGAGTATGTTGCTTAAATGTAACTCCTGTTCTCCAGCATTGGCATCTTTCATGGATTCACATGTGCCCACCTACCACCTCTAAGGGAGCAAGGCTACAGTACGCCAGCGCTCAACTCTCTGGGGATAGACTCTGTAGATGGCCTCTTGGGTGGGGCTACATACTCGATGTCCATTGGTTAGGGCAGAATGAACCCAAACGACATAGGCTACTGAAGTGAGCTGTAAAAGCTTTATTATCAGCTTTAATACTAAAGTTACCGAGGATTCCCAGCTTGTCGGCGGGGAATATTCAAAGCATGTGAATCTATGAAAGCTAGCAAAGCTGAAGAACAGGAGTTACAGGTAAGAAACATACGCCTTAAAATGTACAATTTGCATCAAATCTTATCAAAAATCTCTCCCTTGGGTACTATTCAAACAATCTGTCACAAAAGGAATGAATTGCCATTTGCAACTGTGGACCACTTTTTCATTGCTGTCACACAATTGCATGCCCCAGTCCGACCCTGCCTCAGTCTTTAATATTATGCATTACTTTTCACCACTGCTTCTTTCTTTTGACTTGGGTTTCTTCTGTAGGCGGTACTGGATTCTCATGTGGTCATATTGCAACACAATGGCAACCTAAATGTGACTTGTCTTGCAGACTGTCGGACCCTATTAGATGCACTTTTCCCACCATGGATTCTTATTACCTTACTAATGTGTTGTATAATTTTTTTTTCTAGTTGTGTTTTTTTTCTTATTATTGTATGACATTTATCTGCAACTATCTTCCAGTAACGAGAAGCAGTAAACATTACCTGCATACATTTCTATCTGGGTTTCTGTACCACCCCACATTATAAAGTTGATTGATCAAAGGCAACCATATGTCCCTGGGACCTAGGGTTGCCTCAGGAGCCCCTCCAATACTTCGTATATAGGGCTCTCAACTTGATTGTGTGCTTTCTCTCCTCCTCTCCCCTGCTAAATTCCTGGCTTAACTGTACCGGTTACCTGGCCACCCTCTGATCTCGGGCCCAGGTCCCCTACCCGCCAGTTACACATCTGCACTGCCTCTGTGGTAACCGCCGCACTTGGGGTCTGTTTTCTGTATCCCTACAGTCCCCCTCAAGCACTTGAAACCTTATGTCTGCACTAACCCTTGCACTTGCCACCAGCTGGCCCTACTACTCCTATTGTTTTATTTATTCTATTTTTCCCATGTACTGCACTGTCCCCAACCCCCTCCCATTCCGCACTTCCCTCTTCCCCCTTCTCCTGCGCTTGCGCGATCTGAATAACAATTGGCCTAGTAGGATCGTTGTCTCCGTCTTCCCTCTGTCCCCCCTCACTTGCCGCGTCACGCCTTGAAACATTTGTGTAAAGGCGCGTTATCATATAAAAACGCCACCATACTCAAGATTTACCCCAACTTCAATAGGTGTAGCGAACACACATTTCCCATTTGACATGACTAAGAAGGAATTCTGAGATTTTATATACTATATCCCTGTAACAATCGGGTACGGCTACCCAGATTAGCCAGCCCTAGCAAAATGCAGCTTCCCTGTTACCATTACGGTAACTTCGACATCAAACCTACTACAAGTCGGATAAACTACAGCATATACGGCATTTTAAAGTTTAAAAAATGGTGGCACACAACTGGTGACTTGTCATTTTTTAGCAATGGAACACAAATGTGTACTTGATGTCTTTATTTGTTTAGTTTTTCCTTTGGATATATAATGGGCTTCCTTTGGCGACTGTGTTTTAACTGTATGACTTGCACAATTACATAATTTCTTGCCATCATCTTAAAATGTTTTGCAAGCTGTTGAAACTGTATTTTGTATTTCAGAATCCGAATAAGATTGTCGTAAAGCATTCAGAAAATGCAAAAATGTCACCAATTCTCATAAGGTCAAAAACAATAGTTTACTAAAATGTCCCTGGTGTGTGCAGCTACAATAGCCGACATGGACAACGTTTTCATAGACTGGAAAACTCTGGTCCACATGCATTAAGGACATCTTATTGAAAGTGCAATTGAATGAATTGCGTGATTTTGTTACATCCTCTTTCCTCAGTACTTATGGGGCATTCGCTCTTTTGGGACAGGAC
This sequence comes from Ambystoma mexicanum, assembly GCF_040938575.1. Lineage (NCBI taxonomy): Eukaryota > Metazoa > Chordata > Amphibia > Caudata > Ambystomatidae > Ambystoma > Ambystoma mexicanum. Next base: position 921,681,081 of record NC_090933.1, on the reverse strand, counting down.
CCGAGCATGATGCAAAGCAGCATTAATTTATATAATAAATCGATCCCTAGTCCTTTTATCAGGGGCGTTGGTGGGTCTGGAAAAGTTGTGTGGATATGCTAGTGTCGGGACTGTCGGACTCTGGGCTAGCTAGCCTTTTGGTTGTAGCCCCTGAACTTATATCCAGGGCCACATCCAAAAGGCTCGGGGCCTAGGAAAACACAAAATCCCCATCCCCCTCCCCCTCCCACACCCCTTGCGACGCCTCGGCCTTTTATCGTCCCTAACAAAGCAGGAGTATTAAGTTGTAGCTGGAAGCAGATTTCGCGCATATGTTTTTTGCTTTATTTTTTTTTGTTTTTGTTTTTTTTAAATACCCATAGAGTGCTGGAGATGGAAAATAATGTATCTGCGAATACGAACCCTCTCCTCCTTGGGCGTTGGTGGCGTGCGGGCAGGTCAGGCAACTCAGTATCTGCCTCGTCATGAAGTGAACCCAAGCCTTGCGATTTGCATAAAAGCAAAGGGCATTTTGGCAACATAATAATTCCCACATTTTTAAATGTCAAATATGTCTAATTGTGATTCAGCAAGAAACTTTTTTTTAACAAGTAATGCAAGTTGGACTCCGTTAGCAAAATATTTATGCAATTTTCTGCATGTGTTGCGCGGGATGCGCTGTGACTTATTGAACAGATCTGGGAGTTTCTGGGGAGAGACTCAGTGTTCCAGCAGTGCTCCAGCAAGGCAAACTGTGCTGGAGCGGCTTGTTTTCGACCAATTCCTAACTTTGCGTGCCCATAAGCCTGGAAGTGTTTTATTGCGGGGGAGTGGCATGCGGGTGACAGGTGTCATGGATGACAAGTATGACATGACAGGAAAGACAGTAATGACAGTTACAGGAATGAGGAGACTGAAACCAGGATGTGAAGTGGAAAAAACTTTGGCCACAAGCTTTTTTTTAGTACCAGCCATGGTGCAAAAGAAAAACCAACCATAACTTCACATAAGAAGGATAACAATAATTTCACCAGCATGGGGTCTGGCATGGATTCACGTGCTCATGAATATTCCCCGTCAGGCCGGGAATCCTCGGTAAAGAAAAAAAAAATCAGTATCAGTTTCGTTTCTGATCTGTCTTTCTTAGTAGTAACCAATCAATAGTCTCTGGGTCATACTGCCCCCAGCCACTGACTGCCCTCTCCCTAAGCCCCTCCCTTGGCAGCCATCCTCAGATTTTTACCGCACGTTCAAGTTTTGGGAGTCCTCGTGCTATAGTTCTCGAGCTTTTACTCCGTTTCGCGTTTTTTCAAGAGTTTAATCTCATTTTTTCGGTCAAACGAGCCTCAAGCTCCACCGTTTCTACTTCCGATGAATCGGGACCCGTTTCGGAATTTTCTACGCCCCTCAAGGGCGAAGTTTCGTCGAGTTACGCTTCTCGGAGGATTCCAGAAGATCTGAGGCCTACCTCGTGGACATGGCCCAGGACAAGTGAAGCTTGACGCCCGGATCCAAGCTGTTCAGGAACTGCCCTGGATGCGGATTACAGAATGTTTTCAAGGAGGATGAGCATTTGAGATGTCTCTACTGCCTTCATGAAGACAAAACGCACGTGGAGAAGGACTGTACATTTTGCGCAAACTTTTCAGAACGGACTATGAGGGATCGTCGGATCCGCCCCCCAGCTGGCTGGAGAAGGGACCAGCAGGTGAGGAGAAGTCGTCCGAGCAGTCTTCTAAGTCCTGTGAGGGCGCCCTGGTGACGGGAGCCCAACAGAAGGCAAAGCACTGCGAGTCCACGGGCACCGGGAGCGCCGAAGGGTCGGGCTCCTCAGCTGCCAGGCAGGGCGCACTTTCACCGACGCAATCAACCACGAGCCAACGCTCTGGCTCGGGGAAGAGAAAATCCTAGAACCCGGGTAAGCTTCTGGAGAGGCCCCGGTCGATCTCAAAGGAGTCAGCCGAGGGGGAGCGAGGCGGTGAACCCCCCCCCCCCCCACCAAGGTGACGGCCTCAAGCGCGCCCAAGGTGGTGAAGGCCTTGATTCACCCGGCTAAGGCCTCTATCGAGGGAGTCGTGACGGCCCTGGCAAAGCCTGTGGAGGCTACACCAGTGGGGACGACCTCGGGGCCCAGAGTTTCCCTGCCGCTGCGGGGAGAACCCTCGATTCAGCCCATCGATAAGACTCCCGTGAGAACCCCGGTGGAAAAAGAGGGGTGGCCATCACGGACACGGATTCATCCTCTGAAGAGGAGCTGGTTGGAGTCGTGAAGGTCCTCAGCAAGAGGTTCGAGGAGGTCCGTTCCCGCGGGAGGAATCCCGACGAGACGGACGAAGAGAGCAACAGTGGCGCCGACGAGCCCGTGGAGGACTTCACCCTCCAACCGTCGCGCCCGTCGCCCGAGCCTCAGGACAACTCGGGGGCCATCTTGATGGCAATCCAAGCCCTTATGCACAGAGATAAGGACGAGGTTACCCTTACCCCTGACGGATGACCAAACAGAACTGGGACCGTCGGGAAGCCCTCCAAGCAAACGTAGGAGAGTTCATCCACCCCTGCCCTTCCAGCCTTCGTGGCCCTCTCAGCCTTCATCGCCTTCCCCTGATCCTAGGGAGGAAACGAGAACGGATACGGCCACGACGGGGACGGATGACGACGGGATGGGCCTGCCATTACCACCCCCTCGGTCCTCCCCGCCTGACAAAATTGGCTCTTTCCACGCCATGATTGCCAGGGCATCCGAGCTTTTCCAGATCTGCCCAGAAGAACAGAAGGAAGGCTTCCTCTATCAACAGCGTGAGGCCAAGAGGAAGACGGTCCTCTCGGTCCCGTTACTTGACATCTGGGACAAAGGGCTGTCTCTCCTGAAGAACCCATCCACGACGCCCACCAAGAGGGACCATACGAGAAGTACCGGGTCCCGGATTCCACCCCTTTGTGCCTTAGGGCGCAGCCAACCCTGGATTCGGTCGTCTTGGCGGGGGCCACGGCTTGAACTTCGACCTTCCCACCAGTCGGTGAGGAGAAGAAACTAGATGCCATGGGACGAGTCATCTAGTCGTCGGCGGCGACGACAATTAAGGCAGCCAACGCCCTAGCGATTGTGGCCCGCTACGACAGAGAGTTGTGGTTTAAGATCGCTCCCCTGCTGGACTTCCTCCCGGACGACAAGAGGGCTGAGGCCGTGGAGATATTGCAGGAAGGTGAGGTGGCGTCGGACCATGCCATAACGGTGGCCATGGACATTGCCGACAACGGTTTCCGCCAATTGGGCAACAGTGTTTGTCTTCGGCGACGGGGGTGGCTCAAAGCGACTGATTTCCGTCAGGACGTGCAAACCAAGGTTTTGGACATGCCCTTCGACGGGAACAACCTGTTTGGAAAGACAGTAGATGAATCTCTGCAGGCCATCAAGACCGACACGGAGACGGCTCGGGCCTTGGGAGTTTTGCTGCAACGATGGCCGCCCTTTCGGAACTCCGAAGGCAAGCAAGGTGCCTCCAAAGGATTCGGCGGTGGCTCCTCGACGTACCACCAGGCGGCTCGCTCCTCGTCGCAAGAGGCCTATAGAGGACGAGGCAAGTCAGGAGGATCTCGTGGTCGCCAAGGAGGTCAAGGTGGCAAGTCCGCTGCCAAGCAAGACTGAACCGGCTGTAGCGTCGGGCCCCCACCTGAGCACCCCGGTGGGAGGCCGGCTGGCGAAGTTCGTCAGCGTGTGGGAGTCCATCTCCACCGACCGTTGGGTGCTGGATGCCCTGGCCCATGGGCACACTCTCAAATTTCTAAAGAAGTGCCCCTGCATTCCTCTCGTGGCCAGGAAGGGGAACCACGTCCCTCAACTGCTGTTGGAAGTAAGGGTGATGCTGAAGAAAGGAGCCATCGCGCTCGTCCCAAAGATGCTCCGGGGCTCCGGAGTGTACTCGCGATACTTCCTCGTCAGAAAGAAGACAGGCGGTTGGCGACACATCCTGGACCTGCATCGGTTGAACAAGTACATAAAGGCCCAAAGGTTCCGGATGGTCACTCTCCAGCACGTGCTGGGACAGCTGGAGGAGTTGGATTTGGGGGATGCTTACTTTCACATCCCCATTCTAAAAGGACACCGAAGGTTTCTCGGATTCGTGGTCCAGGGACGGCACTACCAGTTCAAGGCCCTTCCATTCGGTTTGAAATCGGCACCCAGGGTATTCACCGAGTGCCTAGCACCAGTGGCGGCGTGGCTGCGGGGGATCCACGTTTACCCCTACCTGGACGATTGGCTCATCCGTGCAAGGACAAGAGAACTCACCGTCGAACACACAGCGAAGACCGTCCAACTGCTCACAGATTTGGGATTCTCCAACTACTCGAAATTCCGCCTGGTTCCGTCACAGGTCGCACTGTTTCTGGGAGCCAAGCTTGACACAGTGGAGCGATTGGCTTCTCCGTCGGAGGAGAGGACAAGGGCCATCTTGGGCAAGGTGCAGCGGCTGCTGGCCACAGACGTGGCCAGGGTGAGATCCATCAAGTCCCTGCTCGGCATGAGGACATCATGCATCTACCTGATGCGCCTGTGCAGGCTGCGGATGCGTCGTCTACAAGAGTTCCTCGGCGCCCGTTGGATACAAGCGGCGGGCAGCTTCGAAGACAGGATCCCGCTCAACAAGGCCTTCCGCCAAGCGATTCGGTGGTGGGGAACCCGCGCGCATCTCGCGGCTGGCACGGACTTTCAGACCCTGGCACATCAGGAGACGGTGGCGACAGACGCCTCCTGGAGGGATAGGGAGCGCACACCGGAGATCTCCACGCAAGAGGCCTTTGGCTCCCGGAGGAGAGCTCACTCCACATCAACATCTTGGAGCTCCGAGCCTTGTTCTGGGCCCTCAGGTCGTTCCTTCCATCCCTCAAGGGCAAGGTGGTGAGGCTCTTCACCGACAACACCACCACTATGTTCTACATCCGGAAGCAGGGAGGCACCAGATTCCCAGCCCTATCCAAGGAGGCCCAGAATCTTTGGCACTGGGTCGTCGGCCAGGGGATGTTTCTGGTGCCCTTCCATCTGGCAGGAATAAAGAACACCATCGCTGACTCACTCAGCAGGAAGCTGCGTTCGTGCCATGAGTGGGAGCTGTGTCAGGATCAAGCGGATCGACTCTTCCAACGATGGGGCAAACCCCAGATCGACCTGTTCGCGACGGCGATGAACTCCAAGTGCCAGCAGGTTTCCCCAGCCAAGGAGCATGGGCGATGCTTTCTCGTTCCCCTGGGATGGCCTGTTCCTGTAAGCGTCCCCCCCCACCGCCTACCCCGTTGCCGTTGCTGCTTTGACTCATCAACTCAAGAGGTCCCGGTGTAGGATGATCCTCGTCGCACCGGCGAGGCAGATCTGGTTACCGGACCTTCTGGACTTGTCAGTGTCCCCCCCAGTCAAACTGTCGACGGACGCGGATCTTCACTCCAGAGAAGGAGGCGCCATCCTCCATCACGACCCGGGGTCGCTGAACTTGCAGGCCTGGCTCCTGCAGCACTAGAGTTTGGAGGGTACGATATCCCGGCGGACTGCAAGGAGGTGCTTGCAAAGGCCAGGGCGTCCTCAACTCTCAAGTGCTACGGACACGAAGAGGTTCTGTCTGGTACACACAGAAGATTAACCCCCTACGGATTACAGCCCCGAGAGTGCTGCCATACCTGCTATCGCTGGCCAAGGCGGGGCTAGCTTATGCCTCCATCAAGATACATCTAGCAGCGATTTCCCGCTACACCAGAACTCTCTGGGCGATCATCTCTGTGCTCCCATCACCTGGTGAAGGAGTTTATGAAAGAACTGTTCTGTTCATTCCCGCCGGTGAAGGCTCCGGCCCCGGCGTGGGAGCTCAACGTGGTGCTGAGCAGGCTCATGGGGCCGCCATTCGAGCCTCTGCATTCGGCCCAGTTGAAGTACTTATCGTGGAAGACAGCGTTTCTTGTGGCCATCACCTCCGTACGACGAGTGGGAGAGATCCAGGCCCTCTCCTGCAAGCCTCCGTACTTGACTTTCCACGAGAAGAGGGTGGTGCTGAGGACGCACCCCTCCTTCATGCCCAAGGTGCCGTCAGACATCCACCTCAACGAGCCCTTGGTTTTACCAGTTTGCTTCCTGTCGCCTTCATCGCTGGCCGAGAGGACATTGCACTCGCTGGATGTAGCTAGAGCGCTTAAGTTCTACGTGGAGCACAGAGTTTTCGGAAGACATCACAGCTGTTTGTGAACTTTGGACCTGTGAACCAAGGGAAGGCTCTCTCGAAGGCTTCCATTTCCAGATGGCTCTCCGGCTGCATCATGCACTGTCACCGGTTGGCAAACCGACCGTTACCCGCCTGTCCGAGAGCCCATTCGACCAGAGCGATCGCTGCTACCACGGCGTTCCTATCTGGTGTGACCCTGCTGGACATCTGCAGGGCTGCTACGTGGACGTCAGGGAGGAGTCCATGGTCGGCCAAGCAGTGCTGCGCAACCTGTTCGCCTGAAGGTGGGCCTGGTGAGGAAGGAGGTAAAAGATGCTTAATGCTGAGTTGATGTAATGCTTAATGTTGAGCCTTGCCACCTCCCGTGGTTGTGCATGTGTGTACTGCTATGTATTCTTATATTCATGAGCATGTGAATCCATGCCAGACCCCATGCTGGAGAAGGAACAAGTTACTTACCTGTAACTGTTTTTCTCCAGCATGGGTCTGGCATGGATTCACATGCAAACCCTCCCTCCTTCCCCTCTGCGGCTCTTCACTTGGTCCTACTGCCACTTTACGTGCTACCAAATCTGAGGATGGCTGCCAGGGGAGGGTCTTATGGAGAGGGCAGTCATTGGCTGGGGGCAGAATGACCCAGAGACCAGTGATTGGTTACTACTAAGAAAGATGGATCAGAAACGAAACTGATAATGTTTTATTTTTTTCTTTTACCGAGGATTCCCGGCCTGACGGGGAATATTCATGAGCACGTGAATCCATGCCAGACCCATGCTGGAGAACAACAGTTACAGGTAAGTAACTGGTTTCATATTTTGGGGACAGAGGAATTAGGTGAGCTGGGGCCCTACTTCCAATTAGGGCCTGCTCGAGGCTGATCGCCGCCGCCACCCTGAGGGGATGCTGACCGGCATCCCCCAGGTCCCACCAAAATAAGAGCTATGATTTAAGTACAGCCCCGGGCTGGCAAGGTCCAGAAAATGTCCATGCCTTCAATGGACAGGTGGACCCCGTCACTACAGAACATGGCCTGGTTATGCACCAAGATCCCATGTTTGATGAATTTTAGGCCTGAGAAAAGGCAGAAATTTGCCCTTGGAAGAGTTGAACCTCAATTCCCGGGAATGAAAAGAGAGGGTGTGGGGGAAGGGGAGGTAGGCCCTACCGTATTCTCAGGCGCCAGTGGGACCCCTAAGCCCTGCCTGGTTAGGCTACATTTTTGGATGTATGAGCTGCATAATGGTGACCCTGCTGGGCCAGTGAACAAGATGTCGTCCAGCTAATGCACCAGTCTTGCTCTGATCATGGCTTGCTGGTGTCTATTGTAAAATTTAACTTAACTGTTTGAGGTAGACGTACACACTGGCGCAGCCCATGGGGAGGCATTTGTCAAAATAGACCTTTTCCTCTTTTGGAAAAACAGCCACTGATGGGAGCTCTCATGTACGGGCAGCAGCCTAAATGCTGACTTAATGTCGGCTTTTGCCATGGGGGCGTGGCTACCTGACAGTTTCACTAAGTCCACTGCATCTTGTACACAGCTGTAGGAAAAAGCTGCCTTTGTGGCAGGGATGCCCTCATTGAAGGAGCTCCCAAGCAGGTAGGATAAGTAGTGGGTTATCCTGAACTCCCCCTGTTCTTTTCTGGGCACAAGGCCCGAGGGGGTGTGAGTGGGAGCATGGAGACTCTGTGAAAGGGAGCAGGTGAAAGGGTCCCTCTATCCTGCCCTATTTTAGTTCTTTGCCAATTTTTTCACTGATTCTGGGATCAAAGGGCTGGGGGCAGGTTTTAGTGTTTGGTGGGGATGGTGTGGACTCCATGTCCCCTGAATAGGATGTGAACAACCCTCTTGAAATCCCTGACCCAAAAATTCTCTAGCTTCTGGATCGGGGTAGCTTTTATAGCATTTGCAAGAGTTTGTCTACTTGTATTGTTGCAGCCTCTATTTTAAATCTAGTGGATGTTTTTGGCCTCAGTGATTTCGGGCTGGGCCTGGAGGGAGCGAGTTTGGTGCAGTTACTGTGGCTGTGCCCTCCACTACCTGTACTGCATTGGTGTTTGGCATTTTCTTCTTTCATGCGCTTTTGTTGGATTGTATTTCTTTGGGGGTGGATTCTAAGAGCCTTACTAGAATATTTTCCCTGCTCATGATCCACATGTGTATTTGAAAACCCCCTATGTGTTTTTATTGCATCGTTTTACAATGGGGGTGGGTTCTTAGAGCCTTACTAGGAATTTTCCCTGCTCATGATCCACTTGTGTTTTCAGAAACCCCCTAAGCGCTTATGTTTGATTGTTTTATCCTCAGGGGTGTGTTCAATAGGTTAGTTGAGTGCAAAGAATTACAATAAATTGCTTTTCCCAAATCTTTTTCTTAATTTTGCGCACAATCTGCCATGCAGTAGTCTTTTTTAAAAACTTCTCCCATATTTGGTCATTAGTAGGCCTGGTGATTCAACATAGTTATGACCAACCCACACTTTAAAGTGCCCCTAGTCATCCTCGCTCCCAGAGGCATACTCCGTGTCCGAGCTGTCACTCTCGCTGCTGGAGCTGTTCGAGTCGTCCCTGTGCCTTGTCCTCTTTTTTTCCAGCACCCTCCCTCTCTGTGCCATTTCAAAAATTGTTCTAACATTGGCCCCAAATCATTTTTCACAGTACCTGATTTGACTTTTCTTTTGCTGCCGGTGTGGCTGTCTGGTGAGGCTGGCATGTTGTGTTCGTCAAGGCGCTGCTTCTTTCTTGCCGGCTCCTCCTTTTCTGTTGGATCATCTCTGCCGTCTTCTTCATGTGCCTCGTCAGCATCTGCGTTAAAGCTGGTTAATGCCAGTTCAGCCATTTATTTCTGCACCAAGTCCATGCCATGGACTGCTTCGGCTGCCTTGGCCCACTCTAGGAGAAGCGTCTCCTTCAGTGAGAGTGCGTCAGCTATCCTTGTTCTTAGCTTGAGCATAGCTCCTTGCCGAACTGACACAGGCAGCCGGAGCTCCGCACTGTTGACTGGCTCCCACGTTTAAGGCAGACGCTTGCTGCTCCTCTCAGCTTCACGTGCAGCGTTCAGCACACTATTTCTTTTCTAGCCCACGCACTGCATAGCAGCCACAGAATTCCATGGGATTGCTTCGCAGCACCATCTAAAGGGGACTCCTTTCCTTGGCTCCGTGAAGAAGGCTGTGACCCACTAAAGCCGAAACGTCCTGGAACTCCCCTACCCCAGTGGTGTGGTGGGGTCCCTCCCAAATCCAAGTAGAGATTCATTTCAGTGACGTCGATCAACTACTTTTTGGTCACCCCTTAGCCTGGCTTAGTTAGACCTATCCAAGGACTTTTACTTTCGAGGATAATTTTCTACAATTTGAAAAACAAAATGTATTAGCAGCAACGGAATGTCCTTATACTTCTGTTAGTATGCACATGTATGACTTTGTCTTATCTTTTGCTACATGTCTTTTTTCTATTTTTTCTATATTTGTTTACATTTTTCATGTGTGACTTTGGTGAAAAAATGTATACCCATATATTTTGTACCTACAATTTCTTTACAAAAAAATATGTAAAAGAACAAGGACAGCCACTTAATAAAAACTGTTCCTTTGCAGACTAATGATTTAGTACAAGTGGATTATTAAGGCTCTCTCATGTACTGCTATCCTTGGTAAATATACAAATGGTGACACCCAAGGATAACGCATTGTCTTTAAACCTAGACTGCAATCAATAAGCGGCAGTTGGCTTAGACTTTTCCAGTCAGGACACCCCCACTCTTTGTACACAATTGTTAATGGCCCAGAGTCCTGAGTCTTGGTAGGGCTCTCCCTCCCATATCTCCTTAGCTTGAGCAGTGGCTGGGTGACTCTTCCTGTGGACTTCACCCCTTGTATCACTCTGCTTGTAGACTAGGTGAAATTGGGAGTGGCGAGTGGTCCTTGCCCCTGGTCTTTTGCCAGTGAATTGTGTGCAGGACTAAACAAATCATATCCTGGAAGTGGCGCTCAGTGGACGGGAAGCAGGGAGCTCGCTTTCTGCAGTGTAGACTGTAGTATTAGACCACTTATGCCATTGTTCGTTTGACTGTTCAAGGTACTTGTGGCTGCTCAGGAAATATTTGTTTCTTTGTTGTTGCTTCTCTGTCTTCCTGCTTTCCAAAAACCACTGCAGTGTTTTTCTAACAATTCCCTGTGTCTGCTGCGACGTACAACTGCCCTGGAGTTCTTAGAACCTCCGGGTATTCGTGTCTTTTATGAGCGCGCCTCAGCAAGTGGCCTCTCAAGTGGCCTGTTTCGCCTGGGATCTCTACTCAACTATCTGCACAATCGTTTCCTCGTTTCCAGCAGCTACGTGCAGGAAGATGGAATACTACGTTTGTGCGATCACGTGACAAGGACTTGGCCACGCCCAGAGAAGGGGAGGACCCCATAAAAATACGAGGCCGCGCGCCATCAGCAAGTGGCCTCTCAAGTGGCCTGTTTAGCCTGTGGGGCTGTGGGTTAGGTAAGAAACTTTAGAGTTTTGAATGTTTGTTCCCTATTTAAGTACTGCCTGGCTGAATTTAAGAAGTGGCTTAAGAAGTGGTGTTCAGACAAAAATGAGTGTAAAAAAAGCTGTGATAAGTAAGCAGCATTTAACAATAGCGCCGCCTACGAAGCAAATGACCACTAGGATGAGTGTAGCCCGTGCTGCTGCTGCGAGTCACTTAGGCTCACCGTACTTAACTGAGGATCTTATTGAATGCGCAATTCAGTGTTCTTTAGAGCAAAGAATGGATCGACTAGCCCAAGAGCTGGGAACTAATACTGAACTAATTGAAAGTTCGCAATCATTGTTTGTAGAAGATGGTGATACAAATAGCTTGCAACAGAACGTTGACCCAGGAAATAATATTGAAAAAGTGGCTAATGTAAATAGGGAGTATGTTGATACACCCCAAGTCTTTCACACAGTTGATAGCTCCTTGTTGGAGTTGTCACAACACATAGATAAGAATATGTTGGATGAATTAGAGAATGTGAACCATACTGACACAATACAGACCACAAGTAACTAAACGCAAGTATTAATACTAGCTGAATTAAAATCCCAAACAAATCTCTTAAAAGAAATGGTAATGGCATTTATAGCATTACCGGACTTCATCAATGAATTAATGAATAAGGCACGATGTGAGGTAACAGATAAAACGCAAAATTCAATGTCTACCCATGAAGTATATACTGGAATTGACGGCATAGACAGAGAACTCAATAATGGTAATGAAACAAATAGTAAGGTGACAAAATCTAATGTATTGACTATTAAGATACCCTTGCAAAATGAAGATAATGGCAAGATACCAGAGCCCAACACGGAGGTAATTGTGATAGAAACCAGCGAATCGATAGAAGCGGTTGTAACAATCCTACCACTGTGACTGAAATAAGTGATGATGACAACTCTGTAGAAAAAACTTCCAAAAGGAAAGAAAAAAAAACAAAGGAAAAAACAGGCCAAAATTGCGAAAGTAAACAACACATCTCCAAGAAATTTCTTGAGAAATGTGGACATACGTAAGGCATGGCCTGATTGTCAGGCAACAGACAAAAGTAAGAAAGATCAGGAAAAAAATTCATCAGTGACAAAACAAATACTAAGATAGTCAAACAAATAGAGATTGACAGTAATACTGGAAATTATGGTATTGTTGAATCTAGTTACAGTGAAGGATCTTCCTTGCTCTCAGAGGTTCTGAAAAATAAAGCAACATCGGAAAGGATTGATAGTTATCTTAGAGCCGTAGAGAGAGGACTCCAAGATATCTTCGACATCTTTAAAAACCCAGATGCTCCATCAAGGCCTAATACACCCGTGTTAATGAATAATCCTGAGTTCTTAGCCAGCAAGCCGTTGTTGAACCCCAATACACTGCAAGAATCCAAAGAGAGATTAGCCTCAATAGCTCACCCAAAGGAGTCACAGGAAATTAAACAACTAAAGGAACCCTTAGATGACCCCAAGGAGCATACGTTGAAAGATACGCAACTAAGCAGCGATGCAATAAGCTTGATAATAGAAAACGTATTGAAACAAAAATATAAAGATCCAAATAGCTTGCTGCATGTCTCAAACATTTTGCCAAAGGGAAATGCTCAAAAAAGGAATGGAAGTAATTTACCCCCCGAAGATGGAGCAATAGGTGAGATTCATCCGATCACTCGAGAACAAGCGAGATTGATAGAATTACAGAAAAAGATAGACATTGATTCAGCGAAGGTTACCCTTGATACAAATAAAGCCATGCAATTAAATAAAACAGACTTAAGTACATTGGTGGAGGAATTAATACATCAAAAACTTAATGAATCTAATCGTCAATTACCAAAAACTGATGATCCAATGCAAGATAAAGATCCACAGTTTAATCACATGAATCATCAGTATTTAGACTATAAAAAGGAGGGGTTGTTATCGGGTGCCACACATGACATAAATCATTGGAATAAAGAGTATAAGAGATCATCCATACCAAATTTAAAAAGACTGGCTTTTCCAAATGAACAGAGTATAGTAATTTACTATGAGTTTGACGAGGGTGGCCCACGTTCTCTCAATAGATCTTACCTCCTATCTTTATTTGGGGAGATACCAGAATTAAGTCAGATAACAACCTCAGATATCCAGCTTGTGGATTTCATACACAACGAAAGGTATGATTATGTCAGATTAATCATAACATCTCCACTAGTGAGGGCTCTAATACTGAAGGAGGTGGGTGCCCTACAGAAAAGGGGTTTTGACGTACAAAAGTATCAAGAATGTACACAAGGGGGTGATGGTTTAAGAAAACAAAGTTTAGCATACAAGAAGCAGCTGGATATGGCACCGACAGACTGGGAACACAATCACTATCGACAAAGATGCAAGATAGCACAGTAACAGACACTGCTAGGTCTCAGTTGATCGACATGCAGGAATGGAGGTCACTTGCCATATCACTGCGAGACTCCATAGAGAATCTGAAATCAGCAAACATATCACTTTGACAAAAGGACCCCGTTTAGTTTAGTTTCCTGGAACAAAAGGGGATACTCACATATTGTGGCAAATAAAAAAATTGTGAGTCAACTGGAAGAATTTGACTGTGTTATTACAGGAAACCTGGGCAACTAACAACTTGCTGTGGGATGGGTACGGAATTATCAACTGTAAAGCGATCAAAGGAACAATAGGTCGACCTAGTGGGGGATTGATCTTGGCGTACAAATCGGATACTAATATTACTATGATAACTAATCAACAAATATCAGAAAGCATAATAATTGGCACATTTAAAATACGAACAATTCAAATGGTAATAGATATCTTGATAGTAAACATATATTGGAATGTAGCCAGCCACTCAAATGATCAGCTGAATGATGTCTTGGAGTTGTTAAATGATAGAATCACGGCCTGGTTAGAGCTTTACCCTATGGGTGCGCTTGTACTGGCAGGTGATTTGAATGCAGATTGTGACTTGGGACATTCAGATACCACATGGACACTTACACTTACATCTATAAATCCCAACTCGGTAGCAGCCCTCAGTAAACAATATAGAGGCAGTCTTTGGATTGATTTTGCATCGAGTTGGGGCTTACAACTTATACATAACTCGCAGCCAACCAGGAAAGCCAGAGGACTGAGCTCTATTTTAGATTACATAATAGCCAGTAATCACTTTTTTGTAAATAACTGTGAAATGAAAGTGCAAAGCTGTAAGGAAAGTGATCATGCAATGATATCAATACAGATGCCTTGGAACAAAAAAAAATGTGAATGGAGAAGAATGGGATATGCATACAGAAATAAATACAGCAGGTAACAGAGTAAAATGGACACCAAATAACCTCGAAAAGGTAAACTTTTTGTTAATACAGGATTATATGTCTTTCCCGATGGAATGGAAAATGTCTACTTACTCTGGTGGGGTTTTTAAAGATTATATACAAGAAACACCGGAGAAATGTAATGTAAAGAAAACATATGACCAAATACCTGTAACCAAAAATGCTCATGTCTTTGATATTGATATCAAAAAAAGAAAGGCGCAATTGCGTAAAGAGGTGCGTAGCCTAAAAAAATTAAAGTGTAACATAGATAAAATCACCCAAAAAATTAAGCAATGCAGATATACAAAAATTGGATAATATCACATCGCTCACACATGGCACAAAAAGACGGCGAAGCCATGTTGGCAGCCATGAAGGATTGCAATACAAGGGAAACTTGGTCATTGATTAAGGGCACTGAAACTACGCAAATGCAACTTTCTTTAAACCCGATTGCAGGAGATATATGGGTGACCTATTTTGAAGACTTATATATGAGCTCAGAGGTTCAAATGATGGATAACAATAATTGTAATCGGACCTGGTATTTGGATATCTTTGTAAAGAAGATTGCGATGTATATAAAAAAAGTTAAATCCTCAACCACTGCGGGCCCAAATAATTTATCCAATATCACCTTAAAATATAATATTGATTTATGGGCTAACATTCTACATTGCTTGTTTAAAGAGATTATAGAAACCAAACAAATCCCAACCTCCTGGAAGATGGCATATGTAATCTTAATTTTTAAAAAGGGAAATCGTTTAAGCCCTCTAAACTATCACCTATAATGATATCAGATGTGGAATCAAACATTTTCACAGCTATGGTATTGGAAGAAATCAATATCTGGATCGAGAATAACAATATACTAGACCTGAGACAAATAGGTTTTAGACAAGCTATGGGAACTGAAATAGGAGGCTTGATAGTAGCCAGTCTACAAGCTAAGGCCAAAGTAAAATATAATCATGCACTGTACATAGCATCAATGGACCTCTCCATGGCGTTTGATAAAGTAGATAGAGGGATGTTATGGAGAACCCTGGATAGTCTGGGAATGGAAAAAGGTCTATTAGAACTAATAATTATGCTATATTCTGATACGGTACTGAAAGTGCGCTTAAATAATAGAGGCAAATTATCAGAACAAATAAAAGCAAATAATGGCTTAAGACAGGGATGTAGACGATCAGCGACTCTATTCAATCTCTGTCTCTCAGATAGGAAAAATTATGGACATGAGTGGCCTGGTCTCATCAAAGATAGGTAAGTTCACCATAAAATGGATAGCATATGCAGACGACTTCTTGTTGTTTGATGGCACGAAAGTAGGTCTACAGAGGTTGATGAACACATTTGTAACTTTTATACAAGAAAGGAAACTGCTGGTAAATCCAAACAAAACTGTGATTGTTCATACTGTTGTGAAATCTTTAAAAAAAGATTCTTGTAATGTTTTGTGATGGTGTAAAAATAAAAAAACAAGCTGTCCTTAGATGTTTAGGATATTCCTACACAAGTAAATGCACACTTAGCTATATGATAAAGGAGCTTAAAAGGAAGGCTGTGGGTATTGCTAATCAAATGATGGTAATTGAAAAGAAATATGGCAAGTTCACATTAAGCGCATCTATTCTTTTTTATCGCACTAAAGCCATTCCAAGACTGACTTATGGTCTTGAACTTTGTTCAAATAATCTGATACCACATTTGAAAACAGTTGAAGCTTGTATATGGCGTAAAGTTTTAAGACATCTACCAAAATATCTACCAATAGAAGCAATAAGATATGAATTGGGCCCAACGTCACTGAAAAGTATTGTATATCGGAAAAAGTTGTTATTATTGCGTAAATGTATCATTGGTAAAAATAATACAATCTATCAATGCTTAGGAAATGATCTATAGGCCGTCTTCATGAAAGAACTAAAAGAAATAAGTGATTCGAAACTACGGGATCTAGGCCTTACAACCGAGACCCTACTGACAAATCCCCAGAATGGCTAGAGAACAACGTGGTGATATTAAACTCTACACTATATCATCAAGTGATTTCCTTTTGGAAATGGTATGCAGTTCCGGAAAAATACTTAATGAAATATCCCTCTAGATCTTTCCGCAATTCCACAATGAGATTTAGATTCAATGTTCTGAACACCTACGCAATACAGAGTATCAGAACGAATAATGATGTGACCCTTAAAACTTGTAGACATTGTAAAATATCAGGAACAAGGGAAACGCTAATACACCTGCTACTGATATGCCCTAGATTATTGAAACCGCGAATAGAATACTTTTCCAAGTTTGTAACTGATACTTCGAATGTTAACAGGGAAAATCTATGGTATGAGATGATGCATGGAAACTCAACGATACTGAAAATACGCATCAGTGAATTTCTGAGAATAGTATGCGATGTTTCCTGAAACCTGAGTTCAATCTACACTATCTTAATAATTTCATAAATAGCTGAGTATAGTTCGATATCATGACAAATGTTGCCATCTAAAAAGGTTTTAAAAGTATAAAAAGAAAAAATGAAATGATTAGATGCTTAAGGTTTTAAATGTGGTATAGTTTTTAGTATACTATTATGACCTAA
Organism: Ambystoma mexicanum; assembly: GCF_040938575.1. Classification (NCBI taxonomy): domain Eukaryota; kingdom Metazoa; phylum Chordata; class Amphibia; order Caudata; family Ambystomatidae; genus Ambystoma; species Ambystoma mexicanum. Next base: position 921,664,444 of record NC_090933.1, on the reverse strand, counting down.
AAGTAGATTTAAGGTTGGTCTTGTATTGATTTGAAAGTTGTGGTTTAGTAACTTGTAAAAGATTGATTCTTAAGGAAAAATGTATTTAATGTTGGTATTGAGTTGATTGGAAAATAGTGTTTTAGAAAATCGTAAATGATCAACTCTTAAGGAAAAAGTGTATTTTATATTAGTATTGAATTGATTGAAAATGTGTGTTTTAGAAATTTGTAAATGATTGATTCTTATGAAAAAGAAAAGTTTTTGTAAAGGTTTGTAAAAAAAAAAACAATAAAGATGATAATAATAATTTGTGTCTTTTTGACCACATTTGCACTCTGCAGTTGTAAAGATTGCTGCTCCCGTGATGCCGCAAAGTGAAAGTGTAGTAGCCGCTATCTCTCTACACCCTTCTTTTGTTTATAGCTCCGGATGCTTGGGATGAAGCCAGAGAGGCTGGGGCAGTGTCAGTGTTGCCAACCTAGCGACTTTCTCGCTATATTTAGCGAGAAAGTACGCCCCGCTAGCGACTTTTTAATCAAAAAGCGGCTAGCGAGAAATCTAGCTACTTTTTTCAATTGGTTTGGAGACTTGCTCATTTATGCAAGTTTCCAAACCAATTGAAAAAAGTGTGGTCATTCGCCCGTTTTTTAACGGGAGGAATGCAAAAAACACACTGATAACTTAAAAGGGAGGTGTTAAAAGGGGAGGGGGCCACAGTAAAAGCCATAAATCGCAGGAGGAAAGAGGAGGTAATTATGCAAATTAGGCAGTGACGTCATCTAGCTACTTCTGGCGACTTCTAGGGGAGCCAATAGCTACTTTCTTCCCTGAGGAGTTGGCAACACTGGGCAATGTCAGTCTCTGGTGGTCCTTTTTACTGCCTCTTTTGCCTTGGGTCAACGGCAGCCTTCTCTCCCCCCCCCCCCCCCCCCCCCCACGGTTTGTCTATTAAACGGTGCCCAAGTTCACAATACTATTCACCTTCACATCCTTGTAGGAGCTGTGCACCTTCCTGCTTCGAAATAAAAAATGCACTCTGTCACGACTGCGTGTATTTATTTTAACACCACTTGCCCCTTTTGCAGTAGTTCTGTCTCGCTTGTTGCTCCGGTGAAGAGGTGAGAGGGACTGTTACTTTTATACATCCTCTCTACTGCTCCCGAGCCTTGGGACATTCGCGGGGTGCCTGCCTTGTGCAGTTGAATATGCTTGGGATGTTGGTGGGCCAGGTGCTGGAAGGGTTTTGAGCCATTATGCCCCCGGGCTGACGTGGGCTCTACAAATCTGAATAAATAATCAGCCCTTGCAGCTGTTTATGGCTCTGGCGATCTGCGGATAGGAGCGTTGCCGGCAGCTGGCTCCCTTCAAGCTCATTCATTTAGTTGGAACGCACGCTGCAATGAGGCCGGAGGGGCTGGGCCAGTATCAGTCTTCGGATGCTCAGACATAGACATCCTTATTTTCAGGGCAGGAACGGAGCTCCTTCTCTTCCAAATGTGCCCTGCATGGGGGAGCCACACAGGCACCCGGCTACCACAGCTTCTTCGCTCCCAGGGAAGCGAGCACAGGCATGCTGGCAAAAGGGGCCAGCTGACGCTTCTTGGAGATGGCAGCTGACACTCCAGCACTGCTCCAGGTGACAGCCTCCTAAAGTATGGGAAACTGAATTGTTATGTACATATTATCAATAAATAAAAATAAAAAAAATAATTTAAAAAAATGAAGTATGGGTGGTTCAGCTTTCCTTTCTTTAGCCTCTCCCGTCCTGTTTGGGGTGAACAGAGATCAGCTGCCTCTGTGAACAGGAGCCTGATGGCTCGAGGTATTTCCAGCTCATCAGAGGTGCTAGGTCCCGGATGCCATAGCAGCTCTCATGGACTGTCTTCTGTCGGCGTTTCTGCTGCAGAGAAAATAGTCCTGCAGATCCCGTGCAGCTGTCCTGCTGCTGGCACCGAGAAAGGCGGGGGAAAAAGAATGAGGTGCTACCTTTCCCCCACCAGATATAGGAAAAATTCTGCCTGGGGGCAAGGCGGCCCCTCTTAGAACTTCAAAGGTCCCACTCCGCATCCGCCAGGATGGGAAGGTGGGGGACCTTTGAAGTTGAAGCGAGGTGACAGGGGACAGGGACTACCTGTCGTCACCTGCCCACCTCACCTCGCTTTCCTGCACTGGCGACACGTAGTCTGGGTCCCCTTTGTCTTGGGGACCTAGCTGCCCGCCCCCACCAAGTGTATGCTAAGTGAGGCAGCACCCTCCGAACCTCGCACAAAGCTCCCACCTCCCAGTTTATGGCCCCGGGTCTCCCATGGGGAGGGAGGGGGGCGGGGCGGGTGTATACTCTGGATTTTGATGTGCGTATCTGTAGAAGGATGTATCATGGATGTGCTCAGAGACCTACACTCTTGCAGCCTGTTGTGCCTCAACTCAGTACTTTTTTGACCTGCTAGATTGCATCTGTCTATTCCTCCTCTGCACTCCATCGAGCGGGATTAAGGTAGTAAATAGATTGATCTGAGTCAGAAGCAGCTGCTTGTTTGTTTTCCAGTCATTGCAGTGCGGCTTGACTCCGTGTTCTCAGCGTTTCACTGTGATTGAGTCCTTTCCTCTAGCGCACCCCATAAGTTAGAGTTACGATCTAGTGTGTGCATTTGGGACGGTGTTCGGGGCTCGGCTGATTGAGCGAGTGAAGGCATCACCCGGCCGCCTACCCTGAAGCCCTTCGGTGCCATGGGCGAATCAAGGTGGCTGCAGGTGACTGTTGTAGCGGTAAGTGAGAAGCACTAGAGAAGCGCGTTGTGGCTTGAGCGACTGATCGAGTGTTCAGTTTTCACCACTGCCCATTGGCGCTGGGTTTTCACCCTTCACTTTTTCATCCCCATGCTGAGGACGTATTAAGATGGCCACACAATAGTTGTAAAAGGCAAGGGAGGAGCTTGCTAAAACCGTGTGCTGGGACTGGAAATTGGGCACTGGGATCACCGCTACCGTGCTAGGAGCGATATTCGGAGGGATTGAATCCCGCGGCCATATACCCTAGAGTGAGCTCTGGACTTGACTGTTGGGCAGGGCTTATGCCCATTACCTTGTGGCTAGCAGTGTGCAGTAAAACAGTATATTGAGTGCAGGCGGACCTTTAGTTAAGGCTCCCATTTGGCAGGGTACATATTGTGCATTTGGTGTGCTTAATACCACAACCATAGGTTAATTAGTCTTAGTATGGCAGATGGAAGCAAACACTGTGGTGCAATTTGTAAGTAGTGTCTTTTGCTTCTTTATAAACACAACGAAATAAAATCTGGTACCTGCCTTTGACCTTCTACTTAGTGCTGGAAACGAAACAAAACCACTGTAAGGTGTCACTTGAGTATATGTCTCTGACTGATACCTTTTACCTGGGAGACAAACAGGGAACCTTTTACCATTGGCAGTACGCACTACAGACAGCAGCAACCAAGTGTGCAGGCAGAGAACAGTTTGCAGCAAATACTTCAACTGTGACCGAGAGACTTGCTAGACAATCCTTTGATCCCGGTCGCTGCGCAACAGAGGTGTTGTCTTGATTACTCAAGATGCTGATCAATAAAAATAAAACAAAATGTAAATATAACCTGCGGAAGCAGAAAGTCAAAACAAAGGAGAAAATACAAAAGGGAGCGATAACCTCTTCCCAACCAATGCGCAACCTACGACTAATTCTATAGTCCTAGAGGAAACAGAGGAAAATGGTGAAACTGTAGAAGCAAAGACAATGGGGATACTGGAGCAAAATGCCTCAAACCTCCAAGTAGATATCATTTTTGGGGACATAGAGAACAACTCTTTGTTAGATCTTTCTTTAAAAATGCAAAAGGCAATGACATCAGCTCATATGAAAAGCACTAGCCTTCCACGCAATGCAGAAGAAACAAATGAAGAAATGCATTCCCACAGGTCTCCTCAGATAGCACGACTTTCAGCATTTCCTAACTTGGCCATTAGTATGACTGGAGCAACTGCAACAAATATTACTTTGAACAGTGAAGAGGCACATACATGCAATTACAGAACTGATTGCAATTTGTGATGAAGATCCTACTTAAGATGTGTGGCCAGATATTGGAAAGCACAAAAAATATAACCATAACAGGCAATTGCAATACCTGCACTAAAGAAAGGGTAGAAGACTATCCGCTGCCATCCGAATCTTGGAAGAGCCAGCAGTAAGTGAGGAGAATGATCTGAACATAGTGGATGACTCTGTGGTATTTTTTTTTTTTTATTTCAAACCGTTGTTTAATTAGTTCGATCAACAAACTTTTACAACTTTTTATAAAAATAAAAATATTTTCTATGTTACACAATTTGACACATAATCTATTACAGAATTTCATTTCAATTACATTATTCATTTCTTATATGTCATTTGCTTTGCCCAACAAAGACAATTTTATATGCATAAAATTTTGCAACTCATGCTATGTAGTTATTGGTACATTCTAATGTAGTCTTATCTCATCTACATCATTTCCTTTTACTAAAGTCGCAGGCTTGCGAAGAGACATTAACAACAATGCTTCATTTTATGTCTTCAAGGTAATAATGAAAATACATCACCATATTGAATTTAACTGAGAGACAACTTTGTAGACAGGCATATATGTCAGTAAAGTTGATTTGACACGCACTGTATTGTGGAATTCTCACAGCTAGTCTATATACTTTATCTGGTCGGCTGATTTGCGACTGCGATATTAATAGCATCAATGAGTTTATTACACCATTTTCGTATTGAACATCCTCACCAATTCACTATTTATTACCAGTAAAAATCTGCACAGAGCTATTATGAGGCTCGTTCGAGTCCCCCACATACAGGCTAACCATATCCATTCCCTAGTAGCCTCAGTTAGTGAACAATCACTTGCAATTGTTAGTACACGTATTGACTCAAAATGAGCGCAAAATATTACTAGATGTTTAAGAGTTTCTTGAGATGCACTTTCTTTACAAAACCTACACCCTAATCCCACCTGTGCTTTCCAATGGTGGCTCCAGCCACTAATTCTTTCTAGGGTTAGGGATTGGTTCATTTTGAAGCGTAAGTAAACTTCCCTAGCTTTATTACAAGGAAACTGGATTACATAAGGTTTATGTGGTCGTCTTGAGGAAGAAAAGCGTGCTGCTTCCTTATAGCCCTTGAGATCTGCCATCGCAGAAACCGTTTTACACCAATCATTTTCTATAATACGATGTTTAACGACGCTAGACCTGAATTCCAAATCTGCTGGTGTAAGTGCAATCTCATCCAATAAGTGAGTCATTTGTGTATGATAAGTCGTCAGAGACGATCGTTCCGGTGCAATCATTAGTTGCCCCAAATCTTCATATAGGCAGTTGGCGGGTGGGTATAACATTCTGGCAAAATTAGCCAACATGCGCCAGTTACGGCGTGCAGATAGTGACGTGAGACCTAGTTCCTGCCTTAACACAGTATTTGGTGTTGCTTTGGCTAATCTCAGAGCCCCCTTTCACATACAGCCTTGTAGTTGATCAAGGTAAGTACTTATATTTATAAGGCACATGTCCAAAGCAAAAAGAATAACTGACTCTACTTTTAAGATGTAAAATTCCATAAGTGGCAACAATGAAAATTTACAGAACTTCAGGTATACTAGTCGCATTTGCGTAGCGAGCGGTGCAGCCTTTTTCTGTAGAACCTCTCTCCACATCGCCATCGAGTTGGAATCAGTTATGGTATAACCGAGATAACGAATTTGAGTGACTGTGGTTAGAGGAAAGTTATCAAGGCTCCACTTTCGTGTGATATTACCCTTTTTAAGATTCTTGAATACTACTATGTTAGATTTTTCAACATTGCATTTTAGATTATGTGTCGAGCAATAGGATGAAAATAGGTCTAATTTGATTTGCATACCTTTAGGCGTTCGATCAAATAATACAATGTCGTCCGCAAAGGCTAACCATTGGATCTTCAAATGACCAAGCCTTGCTGGATAAGAAATATGGGTGTTCCAAATCTCATTGATACCGCAAAGGTAGAGATTGAATAGGGTGGCTGCTAAATTACAACCCTGCTTGACACCTATGCCGATGTTTATTGGGTGAGTTGTTGCTCCTTCATTATTTACCCTTACTAAGTAAGCTGTATTTGTATGGAGCTTTGATATTAATTGTATAATATAAAGAGGTATCTTCATCTCAACCATTTTTTTCCACAGCAGTGCTCGTATAACTGAGTCAAAAGCAGAAGTAAGGTCGATCGAGGCCATATACAAGGGCCCTGAATCCCTAATTTTATGCTTGGCTAAAAGATGCGCCATAATTGACGCATTTAGAGGTGTACCCATCCTTGAGCGAAAGCCAATCTGAAACTTGGATAAGATCTTTAGGTCGCCAATAATCGCTTGTAGTTCACCTAGGAGCAAAATGGCAAATACCTTTGCAGCTGTATCGATAAGCGCTATCGGTCGAAAGTTGCTTGGATCAGATCTTAATCCTTTTTTGTAAATGGGGACAATGATAGAATTTAACCAAGACGGTGGAGTAACTGTAATTGTCAGCATGTTGTCAAACAGTTTCTTCAATATACCGGCCCACATAGTGGGATATCGTTTAAATACACAAGATGGAATCCCATCCGGACCGGCTGCCTTTGAATATTTAAGGGCAGATATAGTGGCTTCAATAATAGGAATCTCCCATAATGGGAAGGAAGCAGGAGCCAAATGGGTCCATTTGAATTCCAGATTTTCAAATGTTGTTGGGAGAGCAAATTATTTTTCAAAGTAAGTACTCCATGTGTGTGCTGAAATCGATGATGACTGGTCGGTGGGAAGTACAGAGGTTCCTGCCCTAAGTAAACCCCAAGTAGACCTTCTGTCCCTGTGACAAAGTGTGTTGAACATGTTTTGATTCAACTGATTTTGAATGAAGTGCTTGTGATCCCTACATTGGTTCCGAAATGTATTTAATATCCTTTTTTTTTCTATGCAGTAGCTCGCCCAATTTGGAGCCATTTTAAGAATCTGCCTCAGGGCCAGTCTCTTTGCTCTTTTAGCTTTCACAATGAAGTCGGAATATTGCGGGGGCGGGCCAAACACGGTGCTCGTTGCCTTGGCACGCAAGGATTGTATTATCTCAGTTGTTATATTAAATAGCACATCAAGGTCTCGGTTTGACGTGGGGATATGAGAGGTAGATCTTTGATATAGTTGGAATCGTGAATAGATCATGTCATTGACCTTATCGCAGAGGATGGTAGTCCAACGAAGCGATAGGCCAGGCCGATCCCCTACTAGAAACCCTTGTTGATTATCAATGGGTAGATGCACAGTATGTAGTTGAAGGTTAAAATGAATCATATAATGGTCGCTGAGCCCAGGATCGTATATTGTTGTATTGCTAGAAACGGACTGCAGTCCGCGCGAAAGGGCAAAATAATCAATACAAGTCGATCTCTCACCTCTTCTCCAGGTATTGCACCCATCATTGGTGCTGAAAGGGAGGATGTCAAGTTCCCAAGATTCCAAGTAATCCAACCATAATTTACCTCTATACCCAGGTTGGTGCATGCCTCCACAATTTGCAGAGGCTAGGTTAATTTTTGTGCAATAAGCATTGAAATCCCCTCCCAATATAATATTACAATTGGGATGGAGTGTCAATGTTTCATCAAATAGCGTATCCAACTCTTGAAATACACCCGTTAGGGAGATCATTGCGGGATTGTGAAATAAAGATACCAGGAGGAGAGGCGCAGGATCTACTTCCTTAAGTACAATCAAAGCAGCCAACATTGCCTTAGCTTTGAAAACATTCAATAACAGTATATTTAATGAAGTATTTATACATATCGCCAAACCCCCATACGGTCGACCACTAGACTCGCGTTGAGCGTTTGCTTGCAAAACAGTGTATCCAGATATCAGGAGTTCATGAGTGTACATGGTTTCTTGACATAACATAATATCACATTCCATTTCACCGTGCAAATTTCTAAACCATGCTGACAAATTGCTAAAGCCACAAGAATTCCAGGATACAATCGATAATGGAGCATGCTACCTAATTAGGAATATTGTTCATGGCAGGGTTGCGAGTATTTTGCAAAGCAACCAGCCATGACCAATCCTTACTGGAGTTAGATAGCGTTACTAATTGAACAATCACCTCAGAGCTTACCCCACTCTGCAATTCACCAGGGACCAGTTTTGGAGGTTGATCAGGAGGGGGTGCCAGGGGTGTTTCATTGAAGGATACGGCATCATCGATTGAGTCAAACGGATACGGCATTAGGCCAATAAACCGCAACTCCTCAGTATATTGCAAGAGGAGGTTAGTTATAATGGCCGATTGCACCTTGCATACCATGCGATTGTTTTGGATAGGTGGCAATGTTATCCATTCTATGTCGTGTGTGGTCAGTGTGCGAAGACCAGGTATCCGATTGAAGGCTTGCATCAAAGCAGATCGATTTAGTCGCTTTATGCCATTTTTAAATGATATAATTTCCCATCCTATTATGGTAGTAGATAACTTTGCAGGTTCCCCTGGTGATTCATGCTCTCCCCCAGGTGGTTTGGAGGTGCCCCCTGTCGATTTTGGTTCTTATCTATGTCCTTTGCCTTGCAAGCAGGTGAGTCCTTCTTGTCAATCTCTCGACTTGGGCCTGGCCGAAGTGCGAAAGGAGATTCATGATTTGCTGAAACCATCACATCTGGAGTTATAGTCTCCACGTCCTTCACGCTATTGTATGACAGAGGTTTGGCGCGCCTGCCTGTTTGAGTAATTTTATTATCTATTGGTTTGAAAAAGTTGGATAAATGCATTTGAGATGAGGAATGACCACACTCTTCATTCATAGGATGCTTCATTTGGTTGTACTGTTTTTTTAAGTTTTTATTGGAGAGTAATTCCCCAGGTTCCTCATCATTTGAATGCAATTGCAGTGCTGTAGCATTTGTCTGTGCTGCAGGAGCACTGGACTTCCCTGTCTCTAATTTAATTTTTTCAATACCCTTTACAGGTGGGATCAAGTCCTGTTGCAATGATTTGGAGACTTTTTCCCGAGCGGCTTTTCTTTTCAAGGCACGAAAAAATAGCCTTTTTTCCTTCCTTGAAATGAAGGATCGCTCTTCAGATTTTGAGGGGCTTTTGGCAGTCGGAACTTGCGTGATGGGAAGTGTAGACGGAATATTTGTGGGCACAACAACCATTTGAGTGTCTAACTTAAATAAATTGGTTAGAGCCGAAGGACTATCAGGATAAAGTGAATGCACATCCTCCTTGGCGGACACGGGTGGACCCAATCTTTCCTCCCTTAAATTGGGTTGGAGAAAGAAGAAAAGTTGGTCCAACTTTTCAGCATGTGAAGCCACTTTGCTACATAGTTGGCCGTATGTGAGGATCTGGCATGTATCAGAGGGTTTAGGGGCCATCAATGTTTGAGCAAAGGATTGAGGAAATGCATACGTGATAGGGGGAGGATTCATGTCATTAGATTCGTTAGCAAGTAGGTGTAGGAAATCTGTTTGGGTGGTTACTGAGGTTCCAGTGAGAAGTCCCTTTAGCAATGGTTTAGGTCCATCAGGAGCCAGTCGAAGGGTATCTGCAAATATAAAGCCCTCAAGTTTGGTAATTTTTAATAACATTTCTGTGAGAGCTGTTTTACAGTCTCTTAGTTCGTAGTGGGTGTATTCATGACCACGATCTAATAAATTGAGTATCCTTGTAAGGACTGGGTAAGATGCCTCAAGAGATTGTATATCCCCTGTAGGTTCCAGTATGTCAAAACCCAGGGGATGCTCCGATGTCTTTTTTACAGGTGAATAAGGGGGATCTGTGTCCAAATGATTGGTTACACAAGGCTGCCTGTTAGAAGAAGATAAACGAGTCGGGGAAGATGGCCATAAGCTGGAAACAGGCATCTTGGTAGATTGAATTGTGTTGTCAAGCCGAGGAGGAGAAATCTTCAAATCCTCCATTTGCAATTCCTCTTTACAGTGCATATGGACATCAGCTCTTTTTGAGCTTATAAGTGTAACAGGAGTCGCAGGACCCACTGATAATCTCACCCTTTTCTCTAAAGCAGCAAGTACCACAGGCGCTAGTATAGAATTATCAGAAGGGGAGGACGGGGTGTCTTCATTAGGGTGCTCAGACCCCAGGGCAGCAGTATCCATGCGCATACTAAGAAAGCTTTTTCGAGATGATTTAGGTGACAGCTTTCCAGGGTGCACTTTGCACTCAGCGGTAGGAGATCCTTTTTTAGATGGTACTTGTGCCTGGGATCGAGCATATCCAAAAGCCACCTCATGTTTTATTAGGTCTTGGTCAGTGATTGGCCCCCATTGAGGTACTAGAGTAGAGCTTGCAGTCTCCCCGCAAGCGCTTGAATTTTCCATGACTTTAGGAAAAAGAATTTTTTTATTTTTTCTATTTAATTTAGGTGTTTTTTGGGACAGAGATTTCAAGGGATGCCCACTTCGCAAGCTTGCAACCATTTATCACAACCTTCAATATCCAAGGCAATTAGTGAAGTGTTACAATACTTACTTGCCCCGCACACCCCGCCTCACTGCCTAACAGCCCAACAGTCCACTTGGAGCCCACTTCGATGCGCGCGCGCGAGGGCTAAATAGGACGTCGGCGTCAGCAGGGGGCCGAGCAGCGGAGGCGGGGCGGAGCAAGCGTATGAGTGATTGTTGTTATTCCCAGTATGATGTTTCGCCTTCCAGGGACTTCCTCTCGCGCACGGCGCTGTGTTCATGGGCAGGAAGGAGAGATTCACAGGAAGTCCATGGAGCCACTGGCCGCGCGACAAAGTGGTACTTTTGGTCCTTCAGGCTGGTGCGCGCACAGGTGCAGAAGATATGGATGACAAAGAGTGGTGGGCGGGGCCAATTGATTAAGTTCGTTTTCATCAGCACAAGTACATCACAGGATAATACAAAAGTCCACAAGCAGCAGAACGCGGCCATATACTCTGTGGTATACTATTCAAGGAAACAACGTAGGCTGGCAAGGAGGGAGGCAATGATTAAACGACCATGCACTGTGGCCTCCCCACTCCCTGAAACAGTAAACAATTAAAAGGAGTAAAAAAAGCAAAGAAAAAAGCCGCAAGATAAAGGAAAAATATTGCCAACGGCGGGAAGGATGTCTCACTAGCTGGCTAATAACGGACAAAGATAGTGTGCCACAAGAAGAAGAAAGTATAATAACCCTAGCACCACAGGAGAAAAGTGATTTGGATATAAACGTGCCCATATCTCATAAGGTCACTGATGTGCCCTCAGTGGAGAACATCCTGGAATCATCGACATTAGAAAAGGAAGCAAGTTTATGTGACAAAACGGGAAACTGTATTTGTATAATTAAAAATGTATACAAAGAAAAAAAACCTAAATGGTTAACAAGAACTGAATTGCTTACAAGACTGTACTCAGTCCCTCAGTTTAGGGTGCTCAAATCAGATGACTTCGAGTATGTGGAACCCTGTCCATAGACTTAAAATGGTTGCAGATCATAGAGGGTAAATATTGAAGGAAAATACTGGGCCTCCCAGACTGCATACCGATGGCAATAATTAGGCTAGAGCTAGGACTGATATCATTTAAAGGCATTGTACTACAAAAACTAGCAGAAATGTACATTGCTATGTGCAAGGACCTCAACAATAGATTGCCTTTTCCCCTACATCAGGAAATACTTAAAGAAGCAATGACATGTCAGCTAATAAAAAGTATGGAGGTACTTTTAAAGAGATATGTTTGCTTACAGAGGAAAGGGCGGGACATTGCAAAAATGAAACATGCACTTGCTAAACGTATTGAATTGTGGGACTGGCTGTAAAAGTATGCGCATTTGAATACCAGTCGGAATCCCACCTGTTATATACCTTTAAGAGGCCTCAGCAGTACCTGAATCTCTCGCCTTCCCCAAGACCCAGACGTTTCATACTATTACTGAGACTGAACCATCTGCCAGTACTGTCAGTAACTGGGTCATTTACCAACATACCATCGCTCAACCGATGGTGTAGGATGTTATAGAAACAGCCAAGCGCGTATTGTCAAAATGCTCTAGCCTTACTGAGACATACACCAGACTTTATGGGATATATGTACACAATCTTGATACCATAAAGGACATGGCTTTTTGGGCACAATGTATTAACACAAGGAACATGCAGATATATATCTCAATGTACAATGTCTGGCAAAAGGCAGAAAAACTCCTGGAAATAGCCAATTAACAGTGATTCGATACATTCTTTACTCTCTCATATGCACACTGTAGGATACCTTCTTTACTCTCTAATATGCACACTGTAGAAAGATCAAGCTAGATTGGAAGTCGATGGCATTTTGGAATTGATAGGTTTTAACTTGGCCAATTGGAAATTACTGTTGACCTATGTACTTTATTCTGTTAGAAACAATATTTTATATAGCATATCTGCAATTATAGTTGTAGTTACATTGAATATGTATTATAGATGCTTTGCACTATTGTGATAAAATTGAATATTGCAGAAATGATTGCATTGAAATGTTGGTACTTATTGAATGTGAAAAGTTTACTTGTAAACTATAACACATTAAAGGAAGATATATTTATTTTTGGCCCAACTGCATGCATTGTGATGCAATCACTCGCCATACTGTTCTCCACAGGTTATATATAACTTTGGGAAGATTTGTTTTTATATCTGCCCCTGGAAGAGACATTCCCCAGTCACTGGGGTGGGAGTGGATTGGTTCGTTCAGACTAATGAACATGTTGCACCTTTACCTGGTGCAAGCCACAAGGTGCTGCTTCAGTGGTTTAACACCGGAATCCTAAAGGCTGAAGTGTGTGCGTGTGTGGAGCATTTCACCCACAATGCTCCAGCAATCAGTCCAACCGTTGGCAGGGTTCCAACCCTGTTCACCTGAGTAGTTGGGCCTATGGAGTCTGTCGCGAACGCTCTGTGCACACCACATCTGATTGCCAGGATCTCTCCCTCTGCGTCAGGGCCATGGCAATGGTGGATGAACATCAGAGACAATGACATGGCCGGGTTCCATGGTGGGAAGTGTGCCAAACCAGAGAAGCAAAAATGAAAACCGCATTCCGTGGCTTGGGGCAAAGACCTTCCCCAAGACGACACCACCACCATGTATTCTATACGAAAAACAAGGGTGCACAAGATCCCAGTACATTATCACAAGAAGCCCAGCAATTATGGCACTAGACGAACCACAACCAAACACAGCTCGAAGCTTTCCACCTTCCTGGGAAGCAAAATCAAATGGATCAACTCAGCAGAGCCGTCAATCGGTGGCACGAATGGCAACTAGCAAACATGCAGCTTGACAAAATATTCCAACGGTGGGGGACACAGTCCATTGACCTATTCACAACCTGGCAGAATCGGAAGTGCCTGTAATTTGCCAGCAGATACCCACAAAAGGGGTTACTAGGGGGCGTCTTCATGCTGTCGTGGGAGGGAATGTTTTCCTACGTGTTTCCACCAATTCGGGTAATCTGCAAAGTCCTACAAATAATTTTTTTTGTTGAAAAATCTTTATTGGTTTTTCGAAACATATAGCAAACAGCGCATTGGCAGAGCGGTGTAGTATGTGTAATAACAAAACATCAACCTTAACATTCCCTCCCCACCCATTCCACCCCCCTCCCCTCGAGACCGCAGTTTAAGCCTCAGTCCTCAATAGGCTTGCATGCCGAGCAGGGACTGCCAGGACTGTTTGGTGTGCTGTCTGGTGTTGCTGAACGGAGAAGCGGCTCCGTCAGCTCTACCCAGCGGAGAAGATCTGCACTGGAGTCTAGTTTTTGTACCAGGATAGCCACTTCCCAAGCCGCCGTCTCCGCGGCGACCCATCTCTTGAGGTCGTACCACCAAAGGGCCTCGCTAGGCCCCCCTGCGCTCTTCCAGCCCATGGCTATGCGCCTTTTTGCTGTTATATAAATCAAGTCCAGGAGTCTATTTAGGGGCTTGTTCTTGGTGCTTCGCCTGTATGTCCCCAGTATGCAAGCTGCAGGTTCATGAATTTCAACTTCAATCCCAGCCAGCGCCACCCTATCTTTCACCCGGGTCCAAAACCTCAGGACCGCGGGGCTGCAAAGTCCTACAAATAATGACGATGTACAAATGCAAAATCATCCTAATAGCGCCTGCATGGCCGAGACATCCCTGGTTATAAAACCTCATACATCTGTATCAAGACCAACCAATCCCCCTGGGGAAGAATTGCAACCTGCTCTCGATGTGCAACCAGCAAATTCTGCACCATGGTCCATCAACTTAAAGTCTGTGTGCCTGAATTTGTATAATTCGGCCACACCCCCATTGCAGATTCATTCTGACAATATCCACAGCAGACTTGACAAACATGTCATGCAGGTATAAATGGGACCGCTTTTGCAAGTGTTTCCAACAACGGGACCCAGTCAATATCACCTCACATGACCTTCTACCATATTTGCTAAAACTTGCCAAAGATGGTCTGTTGCACTCTGTTATAATGTGTAATGGCTCTTGAGTGGAATTCTACCTCGTAGAATTCCACTCTTGCTCTGATGTCATGCTTGCATTTGTTTAATATTCCACATTCCAAGAACAATGGTTATGAGTTTAAGTGGAGAGCTGTAATGTAGGCTGAGCACTGTTGGGCTCAGGCTGGTTGCTATTAAAGGATCTTCACTTACCTACGGTGTACGCTTCCTTATTACACTGGCGACGAGAGCAACCAGCCTCCAACCCACGTAGCCACTCACCGCCCAGCAGTTGCCTACATTCCCTTCCCTAAGGCCGGTCCGTTTCCCAAGTGCTGCCCAGGCCCGTTAAGGGAAGAGTTCTCCGGCCGACGCTGCCTGCGTCGAGCGAGCCCCTCCGACGGAAGAGGAGCATTTCCCCGCACGTCCACTTCAGCCTGGCCTGCGCTCCCCTGCCAGGGTCGAGCGCGGTGTCTCCGCAGCATCAGGAGTCTAGGAGAAGGAAGGCTAGAGGAGGCCTTTCCACACACCCAGACAACCGTAACCAGCGTACCTGGCCAGCGCTCCCCATCCGGGATCGAGCGCTGTGCCCCCGCAGAAGATGCTGGAGTGCAGGTGTGGAGGAGGAGGGCTGCCCCCGCGCGCCCGGCCTTCGCTCCCCGGCCCTGGTCGAGCGTGGCCCCGCTGCAGTAACTGTAGTGCAGGTGAGGAGGAGGAGGGCTGCCCCCGCGCGCGTCTGTGGCCGAAGTCAAGCGTGGGCCTCCCGTTGTGAACGGGGTTCCTAGAAAGGAGGCAAAGACCAAGGGGGGGGGGCACAGGGGGCAAGAAGCTGTAAGCTCACACGCATCGGCATCTGCAACCGGCGTGTCGGGAGGGTAACGCATGACGTAGCAGCACGCATCAATGGGCGTTCCCGCTGGATCCTGTTGAAAAGTTAACCCTGTGTGAACAATTCAAGAGTTGGTGACTGTGTTAACCTTCAGATGCCTAAGATCTGCAGTATTCTGTGATTAGTGACAATTTAATTTGATTTCTTTGCCTGGCACTAACGTGAAGTTATAGACCTACACTGCCAATACCCAAACCCTACTCAACATGCAGCATAACAGTGCACGTCCGCCTCCTGCATTCCTGGCCAGTCCGGGTGAACCAGCAATTGTGTGGGACTTATGGATCGACACCTTCAAAGTATATCTTAGGGCAGCAGGTGGTGCCAAGTTCACAGACGATGAAAAGGAAGCAGCTTTGTTCAACTGTTTGGGAACTGAGGGTCTAAGGCTGTTCAGACATCTCCCTGGTCCCAATGTGCACGCTGCTCCTACTGCCCCCACAGAAGGGAGTAATGGGGGTGATGCCGTACCAGAGTAGTGTTAGCTTCCGAAACAGCCTTGGGCAAATTGGAGGCACGATTCGGCAAGAGGGCCAATGTGGTGCTCGAAAGATACCACCACTTCTCGAGGGCTCAAGGTTCTAATGAAGGCATAGATGCTTATGTGACTGCCCTGCGCGCTCTGATAGCGACATGCAAGTTTACCGGTACCATTGATGAGTACATCCGGGATCAGGTGATGATGCGGACATGTGATGTGCGCATTAGAGAAAGGTTGTGGATAGAAAAAGATCCACCCCTGGAGAAGGTCATTGAGATAGCTTGTGCCATTGAGGAGTCCAGGAAGAGCGTCAAAGAGATGCCCGATAAGGGAGAAACGGTGCATGCTGTGATTCCACGTAAATCACTTGATGTCAGAGCAAAGAACAAGGACAGTAAACCGATAACCTCATCAAGGGAACTGTGCAGGAGATGCGGTTGGCGGGGATATGTGGCAGGCGCAAAAGAATGTCCGGCTGCCAATGTGGAATGTAGGAGATGCAAAACTAAGGGTCATTATGCCCGCATGTGCAGAGGTGTTGTCGGTTAAAGAATCGGTGAAGTTGGTGGACACTAATGATGACGAGGAAGGTGTGACAATTGTGGGGTACGTGGGATGTTCCGACAAAGACAATGGTAGCACACCTGAAGGATCTTTGTTAAGTGTGGGCCGTTGCAAGAAGAGAGCGTGGGCAACGCTCATGGTCAACGGAGTCCCAATGGAAATGATGGTGGACACGGGGTCACCATACACAATGATATCCCCTGAACTGTATGAATATAAATTCCACAAGAGGGTGTCTGGTTCGGATATAAACTTGTGTGCTTATGGGCGAGTACCCATCGAGGTTCTTGGCTAAGAGTGGGCTGATATAGAGTTTGAAGTACAGGCGGCGAAAGGAAAGTTATATGTGGCTCACAAAGGTGACCCTGTGATAAGGTGGGATGAGCAAGCTGCTCTAGAACTAGAAATAAGACCAGGTAAAGCAGTCCCGGTGATGTGTGTGAGGGGAGAGAGTGATGGAGCGGAGTTGTATGAGAGACTCACGGCAGAAGTGCTGGAAAACAGATTTCCTTCTGTTTTTACTCAAACGTTGGGCAAATTGAATGGTTTTGCGCACAAAATAATTCTCAAGAGGGGTTCTGTGCCGGTTGTCCATAAAGTTAGGAGGGTTCCTATCATGGCTCGTGATGCCTTAAAGGAAGAACTTAAACTCAAAGAGTCGGGAGTTATAGAGGAAGTAGAGAGTTCGGAATGGTTGGCCCCAGTGGTCCTGGCACGTAAGAGTGATGGAGGCATGAGAATGTGCGTAGACCTTAGGGACCTTAATTCATGCATATGGGTTGACAGACACCCTCTGCCCAATATTAATGAAATGCTTTCCTTGGTGTGTGGTGCATCCTGCTTTTCGAGGTTTGACCTGTCATCCGCATATCAAATAGATCTGCATGTTGACTCCCGCCCCTTACATCTTTCGTCACTCCCTTTGGCGCATTCCGTTTTTGTAAAATGCCCTTTGGCATCTGCTGCCGCTGTTTTTCAGAGGACAATGCAGAAACTCTTTGCAGGTATACGCGGAGTGGAATGTTTTCAAGATGATATTCTGGTGTGGGGTGAGTCTCAGGTTGAGCATGATCGTAGAGTTCTTGAGGTGATGAATGTCCTGAAAAATTGTGGCCTCACGGTCTAACTTAGCAAATGCAAGGTGGGTGTCCCCAGCGTGACTTATTTGGGACACTCTTTGGATGCCAAGGGTATTCACTCTAAGATTGAGTTAGTGAGGGCATTGAGCGATGCATCGTCCCCGGCTAATAAAGAGCAGTTGAGATCGTTCATGGGCCTCGCCGAATATTACAGCAGGTTCGTACCTTTTTATGCCGATAAGACAGTTGGTATGAGGTCATTATTAAAGAAGGGCGTGCATTTTTTGTGGTCTGATCAGTGTCAGGCGGAATTTCTCAAGTTGAAAGAAGAAATTGAGCAGGCTCCATCCTTGAGTTCATCTTCCCCTGTCAGAAAAACGTTTCTAACTGTGGATGCGAGTGAGTATGGCATAGGTGCTGTACTGGAACAAAGGGTTAAGGGAGAACTTCGTCCCATAGCCTTTGCATCGAGAGTGCTCTGAGAAGCTGAGTGCAGGTACGCTGTCATAGAAAGAGAAGCTCGTGCAGCTGTGTGGGCTTCTAAATATTTTTTAACCTTTCTATGGGGAATTGAGTACACCCTTCGTACTGACCACAAGCCATTGGTTCATGTATTGACAATGAAGGGGTTGTCTCATGCGTCTACCAGGATCATGAGATGGATGGCCGATATGACAGAATTTAATTTCAAGGTGGAATATGTCCCTGGTGTTAGAAATGCGGTAGCTGATTGCCTGTCGCGTTTTCCGAATTCTAGCAGTGATGACGAGTCTCCAGGTGTGGTGGGGGACGAATGTTCCTTGGTGGCTAGTGAAGTGCCCGCAGTGTCGGAACCAGAATGGAGTGTGGAGTGTACAAAGGATCCCGAGTTGGTCGAATTAAGAGCAGCACTTAAAGGTGGTCTTGTCCAAGATGTATGGGCATGTATGGCAAGAATTGTCCGAAGGTCCATGGGGCGTGGCCAGAGGTCTGAGGTTAGTCCCCCCCTTGTTCCCTTAGAGGGAAACTTGTTGAGTTGGCACACGAGGGTCATTTGGGCAGGTCTATGACCAAGAGGAGACTTAGAGAGGATTATTGGTGGCCTGGTATGGACACAGACGTGGAGGATGTGGTAAAAGATTGTGCAGCATGTTCCAACAGTGATAAAAGCAAGGTTACAGTTCCCCAACCAGTCTATCCTGTTGATGTCCCCTGTCAAGTCTGGTCCAAAGTAGCGCTGGACATAATGGGACCCGTAGATTCGTTAGGAGGGGACTTGAGATTCATTGTAGTTATGGTGGACTACATGTCGCGATGGGTCGAGGCCACTGCCTTATCTACGGTTACTGCTGAGAAGATTGTGGGGTTTTTCTCTGCAGTGTTCGACAGGGAGGGGGTGCCTGCTGGATTGGTGACCGACAATGGGTCTCAGTTTGTGTCAGATTATATGCAAAAGTTTCTGGATGATCTGGGCATACGTCATCGTAAGGTTGTTCTATATAATCCTCAAGCCAACGGTCTAGTGGAACATATGAATCGTTTTATCAAGGGGGCCATCCAGTTGGCTCTTGCTAATGGTCTTCCGTGGGGAAAGGTAGTGTCGGAATATCTAAAAGCTTACAGGCTGACTCCCTCTATTGTCACTGGGCATTCTTCTTTTGAGCTTATGCGGGGGAGGAAACCGGGCTCCAAATTGAGAGTGCCAGCCCTGGGCGGGGGTGTCCAGTCACAGGTGGCTATGCAGGGAGTTCGCTGTAAGCAAAGGCATTTTTTGAGTGAGCATCTGGCCAGTAGGAAGCCCATTTCGGTGAAGATTGGTGATTGGATTCAGATCAAGAATCCCAGGTTTGTAGCCAAAGGTCTCAGCAGGTACTTAAACCCACGCAAAGTGGTCAAGCGTGGTCGTGGGTATGTAAAACTTGATGACGGATCTACATGGAGTCTCAGGCGTGTGGTGGTGGTGGTGGTGGACCAAGAGAAAGTAGTTTCTACAGGTGGTGATTCTGGTGGGCCTAGTGGCGTTTCAGGAGATGCTGGTGTAGGGTGTGATTTCCCCCTTAGAGGGCTCCACAATCCGGGAAGACAATGAGGAACCAGTTAACTTGCAGCCCATGGTTAGAGGGGCGGCTGTAGATCTCTGGGAGGTTGAGGAAAATTCCATTCCTATTCCTGCGCATGATTCTGATGTTGGAAATGTTCCGGCTGATGAACGTGAGGTGTCCACTTCTGGGGCGGCCGACCCTGCTCTAACTCATGCTCATTCTGTCAGGGAGAGGAAGGTTCCCTCCAAATATAAAGATTGTTTTGGGTGCTATTATTCGTTAGCACAGTTTGATGTTTCCTTACTTTTGGGGGCTCTGTAGTTTTAGTTGGGGCTAGTGTTTGGCTGGGTACATGTGTCTGTGTGCGTGATTGCGTGTGTGTGTGTTCGCATGTGTGCGTGTTTGTGGCTTCAACAGGGCTGTTTCTTTTGTTGAGTAAGGGGGTGTTATAATGTGTAATGTCTCTTGAGTGGAATTCTACCTCGTAGAATTCCACTCTTGCTCTGATGTCATGCTTGTGTTTGTTTAATGTTCCACATTCCAAGAACAACGGTTATGAGTTTAAGTGGAGAGCTGTAATGTAGGCGGAGCACTGCTGGGCTCAGGCTGGGTGCTATTAAAGGATCTTCACTTACCTACGGTGTACGCTTCCTTATTACACACTCGTCCATGAAAGTACACCTAGCATCAATTTCAAGATTTAAGGGAAGGGAGGGAAAAGCCCCCCTCTACGTTGCACAAATAGGGAAACATTTTATTGGGGGCCTTTTTTTCGCACCTACGCTCAAAAGGAAATGCCTCCGCAATGGAGCCAAAATACTGTCATCACTGCACTGATGAAAGCACCATTCGAGCCTATGGCCATCACTGAAATCAAGTATGTTTCTTAGAAACCAGCATTCCTAATAGCAGTTGCATCATTCAAACGTATATCTGAGATCCAAGCTTCGTCCATCAAGCCTCCATACCTCAGTTTTGAAACAGAGTAGTTTAAAAGGCAAATCACAACGTCGTCCCCAAGGGAGATGGTCCTGCTGGTTTTCTTTGCCAACTGTCTACTCCGGCAGAACACGCTCTGCACTCATTGGACCTGCGAAGAGCTTTACAATTTTACCTTGACAGAACAAAAGGTTTTTGACTGATGTCACGGCTGTTCATAACCTTTGGGCCCCCAAACAGGGGCCAGACAGTTTCCAAAGAAGGCATCGCCCGATGGTTAACTTCAGCGATCACCAAGGCGCATACACAGGTGGACAGGCCCCTGCAGGGTCCTGTAACAGTGCATTTTACAAGAACAATAGGCTTGTCGATGGCATTATGAGCAGGGATTCCATTGCCTGACATGTTAATGTGAAAGGTATTTGTATAGCGCACCGTCACCAATGGAATTGGTCACCAGGCGGATCAAGGTGGGGTGGGTTAGTGGGGTGAAGGGGGCTTAGGAAAGTGAGAAGGTGGTGTCCTGTTGGCAGCTTCAGTTCAGTTTTCACTGTGTGCTGAGCTTGGGTGTGAATATCGGATCAATGCAAGTCCTTCTGTGCTGTTGGTGCGATTTGTGTTTGTTGTTGAGGTGTGGTGAAGTGTGTGCGGTTTGCTGTGAGAGAAGTGGTTGAGTGGGTTTTTGTGTGAGTTAAGTATGCAGAAATGTGAGCTTTTGGTTAGTGGGTTATACGTTTCTTAATCCTTGTAATTCTTGTTTTATGTATAAGGTTGTCATAAAGGGGTAGGTATGTTCTTTTGCTTTCCTTTCCTGACTGTCTAGTTTCTAGGGCGACGGCGTGGCTGGTTACCAGCTAAGTTATTTGAGCTTAGTACCCCCGGTTGAGCGAGCATTATCCCCCACTCTGATAGTGGTGCTGTATTATCATTCACCGCTCCTAACTATATACTGTTGGTGGTCCATTGCGGCCTGTGTGGGCCAAGGTGTAATTGATAGGTCATCCTTGCCTTCCTTCCCGATTGATCTGTGGTCGTTCTTTGGTATGATTCTAGGTTGTCTATCTTGCAATTGGTAAGTGGATATGTGTTAGATCGGTATATCCCTTACTTCTATTAAGGGATGAAGGCTTAGGGAAAGAGGATAGGTTTCCTCTCTCAGCATAGTTTTCACGGTGCCTTATAGGCATTCTTTCTAGTTATGGGATGAAGAGCCAGGATTTGAGGAGTTTTCTGAATTCTAGGTGATTTCTTGTGTTACACATGATGTTTGGTAGTTCGTTCCAGGTTTTGGGTGCGAGGTGAGGGAAAGAGGATCCTCCGAGTTTTCTTTTGATGTATGGTTTGGGTTCCAAATGTATGTTGCTACTGGATCTGAGTGGCCTTGTTGTGCCATGTAAGTTTACCTTTTATCTAAGGAACTCTGCGCCTTGGTCGTGCATTGCTCTGTGCGTTATGGACATTGATTTGAACTTGATTTGCTGCTTGATGGGTAGCCAGTGTAGCATTTTTAGCGCTGGTGTGATGTGTTCCCTTCGAGGTAGTTTAAGGAGCAGTCTGACTGCCGCATTTTGTATGCGTTGGAGTCTTTTTTTAGAAGTCGTTCAGGCAGGCATGCCTAGATATAAGCTATTGGTGTAATCTAGTCTGGACATGACGATAGCAATGACGTTAATTGTTTTGTTGGTGGATGACCGGAATGGTAGGATCCTTTTTGCTGCTCGCAGGAGAAAGCATTTCTTGATTGGGGCGTTTACTTGTGACTCTAGAGTGAATTTGTTGTCCATCAGGACTCCCTGGTTTTTACAGTCAACAAAAACATATATGATATATTTTATTTGTATCGCGCTCATACACAGGTGTTTCAGAGCATGACTAGGCAAGGCAGGGGAACAGGGGAGAAACACAACAAAACAACTATCTTACTAGGCCCAGTGACATTGAAACGTGCAAGTGCATGGAAAAAGGGAAAAGGGGCAGAGCGGAAAGTAAGGAGCAGAGGAGAGCAGATGAATAATAATAATAAATAAAATAAATGGACAATGGAGGCAATAAACAGTGGTGGTGCAGCCGGCAAGTGCTGTTTTTAAGGCAGCAGACTGGGTAAGTCTGATAAGTGCAGGCAAAGAAGGAACAAAAAGGGGGGGGCTGTATAGGTACAGATACAATCCCCAGTGCAAGGGGTGGCCAGGAGGCAGTGCAGGAGGGTGGCAGGGTGAGTAGGTACCTGGGCCCAGGGGATAGAGGGTGGCCAGGTGCACAGTGCCAAGAGAGCAGATCAGCAGGGGAGAGGGGGAGCGACGGCAGAAGCAAAGAGGAAGGTCTTGAGGTGCTTCCGGAACCGGATATGGTTCTCCAAGTTTTAGAGTGGCTGGGAGGCTTTTCCTGAGGGAGGCCCCAGCCGAAGATAGAGATCTACCCCCAGGTTGTTTCTTTGAAAAACGATTGACCCAGAGGGAGTTAGAGGAGCGAAGAGCTCGAGAGGGGAGGTATTTGGTGAGGGATATCTGAAGGTATTTTGGACCCAGGCCCCAAAAAGCCTTGTGGACAATGCAGAGGGTTTTGTATTTAATCCTTGCATCCACTGGGAGCCAATGGAGAGATTTCAGAGCTGGAGAGATACGATCCCGGGACTTGAGGCCAGGGACAAGTCTCGCAGTCCTGTTCTGGATAAGTTGCAGAGGAAGGAGAGTTGAGGCAGGTAGATTTAGAAAGAGGCTGTTACAATAGTCAAACCTAGAGAGAACCAGAGCTTTGGAGACCGTGAGCTTCTGAGGGAAGGAGAGGAAAGGCAGAGTACCTCTGAGGAGGTGCAGCAGGAAGTTTGACTTTTTAGAGACCGCAGAGATATGAGCGGAGAAGGAAAGTGGAGTCAAAGATGACCCCAAGGGTCTTAGCCTCGCAGGTAGGGGTAGGAGGGCGGCCCAGGGAGGCTGGCCAGAGAGTGTGGGAACAGAATGGAGATTGTGTGACGATGAGGAGGATCTGTCTTGCTGGCATTCAGACAAAGATCATTGGCGGCACACCACTCTTGAATGGCAGTTAGGCAGTCCGAGATGAGAGAGGGAGAGGAGGTGGCCGAGGACAGCTGGAAAATGAGTTGAGGGCCATCAGCGTAGCACTGGAAATTTGAGCAGAAAATGGCAATGCAGTGGGCGAGAGTTGCCGGGTATTGGTTGAAGAGCCAGGGTGAGAGGTTAGACCCCTGGGGAATCCTACAGGTAGAGAGAAAGATATGATATATTTTATTTGTGTCGCGCTCATACACGTGTTTCAGAGCGCGACAAGGGAGGGGGAACAGTGGAGAACACTACGACGATCTTACTAGGCCCAGTGACATTGAGAACATGCAAGTGCATGGGAAAGGGGAAAAGTGCATGGAAAGGGGGGGGGAGTGGAGAGTGTGGGCAGAGGAGAAACAGATAAATAATAAATAAAAATAAATAGATAATTGAGGCAATAAACAGTGGTAGTGCAGCCAGCAAGTGGCAAGTGCTGTGTTTATGGCAGCAGACAGGGTAAGTCTGATAAGTGCAGAAAAAGAAGAAATGGGCGTTGGGGGACTGTATGGGTACAGATACAGACCCCAGTGTGAGGGTTGGCCAGGAGGCAGTGCAGGAGGGTGGCTAGGAAGGACCCCAGTTGGACCTGGGAGTGTTGATCAGAGAGGAAAGCGGTAACCCAGGCCAGAGCCTGATCGGTGATACCCAGGTTATTGGAGATGGATGAGCAGGATAGTGTGGTCGACCAAGAAGGATGAGGACAGAGGGAATGTTAGAATCAAGGTTGGAGAGCAGATCTTCACGGATGTTCAGGAGAGCAGTTTCCGTGCTTCTGGCCGCTCTGAAGCCAGACTGGTGGTCATGGAGACAGCCAACAGAATCTGAATGAAGGTTAAGGTGAGAGATGGCTAGCTTTTCCAGGATGGGGGTAACGGAAATTGGGCGATAGTTAGCCAGGCAGGAAGGATCAGCTGTGGGTTTCATAAGAGGATGCACAAGGGAGTGCTTCAGAGGAGGGGGGGGGGGAGGATCCGGAGGCAAAGGAGTGGTTGCAAAAATTGTCAAGGGCCGGAGCGAGGGTGTCAATGTGGTCCTTGATGGTTTTAGAGGAGCAGGGATGAACCTGTTTTGACGAGGCTTTCATAGATCGGACTTGTCTAGCAACCTTGTCAGGGGAGAAAATGGGTAAGGAAGAGAAGGACGGGGGGAGGAGTGGTTAAAAGGGGTTCTGCAAGCACAGACCGAGCAGGAATAGGAGGGGCAGGGCAGGGGAGGGGAGGAGAGGGTGGACAGGATGTCCTGGGTTTCTGAGATAAAGTGTGAGGCAAGGGCATTGCAGAGAGCATGGGATGCAAGAGGAGGGGTGGAGATGATGGGGCTGGTGTTTCACCAAGTTCTATTGGCCAGGGGATGTAGTGATTGTCTTCTCTGTTTTTTGTGATGATCATGATTTCTGTTTTACCTGGGTTGTGTTTGAGGTCGTTTGAGTTTGAGTTGTATATTTCATGAAGGCAGTTCTCTAATGCTGAGTTTTCTTCTTGTGAGCCTTGTATTTTGTAGACTATTTGTGTGTGGTAAGTATAGTTGTAACCGGTGAGGCCATGTCTTTTGATGATTTAATTAGTTGAGACAGGTAGATGTTGAATAGTAATGGGGAGAAGGATGATCCTTGTGGGACTCTGCATGACGATTATCCTGGCCTTCGTTTGAAAGGTTTCATCCATATCGTTTCTTTTCTGTTTGTTAGGAAGGATTTGATCCATAGTAAGGCGTTGTCCGTGATTCCAAATGTTTCCAGTCTCCCGATGAGAATGTCGTGGTTAACTGTGTCGAATGCGCAGAGAGGTCTAGCAGTATCAAAGCGGTGCTGTTGTCTGAGTCTGTGTTTGCCTTTAGTTCATCCCAGATTGAGAGAAGTGCTGTTTCCGTGGCTCATCGGTCTGAAGCCTACTTGTGCCTGGTTTAATAGGCAGTGGTGTTCTATGAATTCTTGGGTTGTTCTATGTATGTGTGTTTCCAGGAGTTTAGCTGGGTACGGGATTTTGGGGATGGGTCTGGAATTGGAGAGTTCCTCTACGATTCCTCCTGCATCCTTGAGGATTGGTTTGATGTATGCCGATTTGAAGTTTTGTGGCACTTTCCCTGTTCAGATTGATTTGTTGAGGACGTTCCTGTAATATTCCATTGGTGTTCCTTGTGGAAGGATTGAATTGTAAATGTCAGGGGAGCAGGGTCCGCGGAGGAACCAGATTTGTTGCTTTGATTTACCAGTTCGACAAATGTCTCCACTGATATATGTGGGAGGTTTTAGAGTTTGTTCCTGTGTTCCTCATAGCAGTGGGTGCCTTCAGTATTGTGGTCCCATTGTCTGTTTTGGATGGTCTGTTGGATGGTCATGATTTTGTTTTTTAAATGATCTGCAAGGTCACTATATAGTTTCTTCGATGGTATTGGAGCATTGCTGCATCCGGGTGGGTTTTTTATTTCGTTTATGATTTTAAAGAGTTTTTTTTGGGTGTTTGGTGCTTTGAAGATTCTTTTGTAGTATTTCCCTTTTTGTATTTCGTTTTTGTGTGAACGGGTATGTTGTTCAAGTTTGAATTTCTTTCAGCAGTCTTTATTGACCCTCCATTCTAGTTGGAGTTTATGTTTTTTGCTGTCATGGCGCCGTGTAGTGGGGTGAAGCATTTTGCCGTTGCTCATTTGCGGGATGGGCTAAAAGGGTTTTCTTTGGCGATCTCGTCAATTGTTGTCGTGATCCAGTGGCAAAGTATATCTATTTTAGTGTCCAGGTCAGCTTTGTCCCTAGTTGTCGCTTGTGATTTGGTGATCTCCAGTAGTTCCGTTAAGTTGGAGGTTTTTATGGTTCTCCAGTTTCTTTTCATGATGATCGGTAGCTTTCCCTGTTGCTTGGTTATTGGGGAGGGCATTATGATTACGAAGGGGATGATAAGGTTGTCGCTCCAGAGGATATGAATCTGTAGCGCGGTGGCAATTAGTTGTTTGTTGGCTCAGATTGCGTCCAGTGTGTGTCCTGCCATATGGGTTGCTTCTTTGACTAGCTGATGTAGTTTCATAGTTGCTAGTTGGCTGGTAAGAGATTTTTGTGAGGTTATGGTTTCTTCATCGAACCATATGTTGAAGTCTCTGAGGATAATGAGGTGGTTATGCTAGATAGCTAGGTTGATTGCTTCTGTGAAGGTGGCTAAGAAGGCTGCATCATAAATTGGTGGTCTGTATAACAGTAGGAATTTCAGGTTTGTTCTGGTATTTGTTGATAGACGGAGGATTAGCGATTTGCATTTATCGATGTTCAATGGGTCTTACACTTTAATTTCCAAGTGTTCCTTGTGGATGATTGCCAGTCCACCACCTCTTTTGGTTTTCCTGTTTACTTGGACGCACTTGAAGGTTTTGGGCAGGCAGTTATTGAGGGTCATCTTGTAGTTGTCATCTAGCTATGTGTCGGTTACGAATAGGATGTCGATGCCTCCGTCTCTTAGGAGGTCGTAGATTTCATTGGCATGTTTGGACATTGACCTTGCTTTAATTAGATTGCAGTGGATCTTTTTGGTGTGACTTGGTTTATCTGTTCCCTGTTTTGATTTGTGGGTGTTCATTTCGGGTGCTTTTCGTGTTGACTCTGATTGGTTGAGGTTCCATGAAGGCGGCTTTGTCATTGAATCAGTCTGAGATTGATAATTGGGTTGCTGACTTCTATTGCTCGTCATCTCCTGTCATTTGATGTGTGTATCGATAGTGCCATTCTGGTCTTGTGATATAGGGAGTTGGGGGATTGGCGTCATCCCATTCTCTTCTAGTATCCACTTGTCTTTTGTTCCGTTGTTTGGGGGGGTTCTTTATCCATCTGCAAATTTCGGTGTCATTGAAGTATTTAGGTACTTTGGTTGGTGTAAGGTATAAGGATTTTTCTCTTACGATGTTTGTTTTGTCAGTAGTATTTGGCGGGGTGTGTTCTGTATTGAACGCATTTTCTATTGGGGTGGTTGAGCTTGTGTATCCGTATTATTTGTACCGTGTTCCTTTTCTCTTTCTGTGTCCAATTCTATGTCTCAGCCATTTGGGTCCTGGGTGGAAGGAGTTGGTCTGGGTGTTAATTTTACAGGGGCAGTTGTCCAACTGTTATGCCAGGATAGTGTAGAGTTTAATCCTCTTAAATTGTGGTGTCTGGATGCTTTCCGAGGCTTTCTTTGTTCAGCCGGTTGGGTAGGGGTGTTCCTCTTACAACGGGAGGGCTATCCTAGGGAGTATTGAATGTTGGTTGGTGGATGGCGCGTGCGGCTAATTGTGGGCTATGGCTGCAGGCTAACTAGGGTGAAGATTATGGTAGTAGTTACTGGCTTTGGTGGTTGCTGGGTGTTCTAGGGTGGCTGGTTCGTATGATTCAATTGTGGCAGGTACTGATAATATCCAGAAGAATTAGAAGACCAGAGGTGGAGAGCCTATGTTTTACAGGTGGTTTACAATGAGATGGTACTCTTGGGTGTAGGTTATTGGATGTCGGTAGGGATGTAGGTTTCTGCGGCAGCCAAGCGATGATTGAATAGCTATTACTGATATAACTAACAGATACAGTCAAGCTAAGAAGTTTGAAAATCAAAAGGAGGATCCAACCCTCACAGATTACTACCCTCTTCTGCTACCATATCAAGTGCCGCAAATGGGTGGTAAAATCCTGACTAAAACTCACCACAACAATAATTTGACCCTCAAGGAAAAAAGACTTGCCATGAGATGAGCCAAAAGAAAAGCAATTTGGTTTCCCTCTAATCTCAATCGTCACAAAGCCGTGATAGCTACCAAGCAGTATAAAAATTGGCTAAAAGGATACAAATTCCAACTTTATCAGGAAGATTCAGAGGCGATGTTAAGAACTCTTAGCGGTAAGAAACCAAAGGCCTTTTGGTCAATATCAACTAGAGGAGCCACAACTCAAGACACCCTAGTGAGCAGTGTGTCCGAGGAGGCCTGGATTACTCACTTCTCAGATCTATTCGGTAGACCCCCTTACTCACCATCGGCACCTATTGGGGACACTGACAAATGGGACATTGAACTCGATAGAACCAACATTGAATAAAAAAAAATTAAAAACTCAATACATTTCGCACCCCAGGACCAGACGGTCTATCAAACATGCACCTGAAGACAAATCCTGGTCCATGGTCTCCCCTGGTGGCCGAAATATTTGAATCCTGCTCGTCAACAAGATCGATACCCCTTTCTTGCAAAATTGCCAAAGTGATGCTAATATATAAATCGGGGGACAGAGGCGACCCGACACTATTGTCCTATTGTACTGCTTGATAGTATTGGGAAACTCTTTGGATCTTTCCTCTTGGACAACTTCAAAGCATGGGTTTCATCATCTGAAGGATCAGATCCCTTCTAAACAGGTTTCTCAAAAAACCTCAGAACGGCCAATATATTAATACTCAGCATTTTCAAGGCCAAAGTATTGGAAGGTGCTTCTCATTTATATTTGGCTTTTATTGATCTGCCAAATGCATTTGACAGTCAATCAAGGCAAATTGTGGAAGAAACCTATCAACTGGAAGTGCCCAAAATCCTTGCTGACGCCGATAAAAACTATACTCGCAGACTTCAATGAGAGTTCGTCTTAATGGTACAGGGCTACTCAACAAACATCACCACCTATTGTGGAGTCAAGCAAGGATGCCCTCTAACTCCGGTCGTATACAATGCATATGCAGGAGATTATCAACACACAGAAAAAGGCGTGTAAGCTTTTCCTCCTACTCTGGGCACCGAAAAAGTTAGGTTGCTATATGCGGATGACATTATCCGAATCGATCAAACTAAGATTGGGGTACAGAGAAAACTAGATAATCTGCATGAATACCTTAAGAACAACAACCCAGAGTAATATGGGAAAGACCAAAGTAATGTGTCCAGACAAACCTTTGAGACGAAAATAGCACGGTGCGTGGTTCCTAGCGAAAGAACGACTAGAAAAAGTCGACATTTCAGATATTTGGAAGTCACTTTTAGCAACAAAGTAAGTGAATCACTGATGCAAGAAACTTTGATCCTTAAAAACAAAAGCTTGACCAATCAGGCTATCCTGATGGATAAAAAGTTTGGGCGCTTCTCGCTTAAAGCGGCAATTACATTCTACAAAGCGAGATCCCAGCACTTACCTACGGAGTGGAAGCTATGCCGATGATTCCTGATGGCATCTGGAATAAACTGGAAGGTCCCTGTGGAGGAAATTCTTGCGTCTCCCTCCATCTATTCCGCTTGTTCTAATTAGAAGAGAGCGAAGTCTCACATCTCTTAAAGGAACTGTTGATCTCAACGGCCTGAAGTTATACAGAAAAATACTATCTTCCAAAGAAAAAATCTATGTTCTCATTCATGAGGAAATGGAGAAAAGATGCAACAAAATACTGCAAATCGGGACTAATAAAAATCTGGCTGTCTTGGAAGAAATGGGAAGTTCGGAAGAGGAACTTTTGACAAACCCAACCAAAACTGCTAGAAAATTTAAGGAAACGGATTGGTGTGGCACGCAGGGCAAGGCCATGAGCTACAAGTGCATTGCGCACTTGCCACCATATGCCCAAAAACTAAACAAGCCCATCAACTATTTACTAAAGTTTCAAATAAGGAAATACGCTTAATCTTCCTGAGAGTAAGGCTAAACATCTTAAAAACAAATAATCTTGGGAATCTGGGAAAAAACGGATTCAAATTTGTCGCTTTTGCACAGATCCGTACTCAACTGAAAGCTTGAAACATCTCATCCTCAAATGCCCAGTATTGGCTCCGAACAGAAAAACCCATCTGGAACATTTACACTCACACTTATGTACGCTGGACGAAGATTACTGGTGGGCCTATTTGATGGACGGGACAAACCGAAAGCCGGTGATCGCGGTTCCAAACTTCCTGGAGAGCCTTGACCTGAAATCATTGTATAAAAAATAATCATAAGTAAACCAAGGATTTGGAACTTTTTAAAGTTAAAGAAACAAGCCGTGTTCATGACGGAGAGACCTTTTGTAAAAACTGGTAAAATACAGTTAAACACAATAAATAAAAAATGTCAAAAGCTCGATTCCTGACCCATGGACAACAGCGGGTAGGCCCAGATTGCGCAAATGGCGGGCAGTGATCAAGATTGGGACACCTAATGATCAGGAGAGGATTTAGGCCTCGCCTCGCAGAAGGCAGGCAGTGATCAGATATCAGGTTTGGGGACAACTAGTTAACATAGGAGGGTTAGGTTTGAGAGTGGTAGGTGGTAATTAATTCCCAGGCCTCACAGAATAGCAGGCAGCAATTGAATACCTAGACTGGGACACCTAGACAGCAGGAGAGGCTCAGGCCTCACAATGTAGCGGGTTTAACCATATAAATCTAGAATTGGGAACACCTTGAATTGATTTTCGTGCACAATGGGGAATAGGTTCAGGTCTCAGTGCAGTTCAGGCACAGGGGAGCACACTTGGGTATAGTTTGGTACAGGAGAACACACCCAGATGTGAGTTCTGCGTAGTGGGAGAGGCCTAGGTTCTACGATGCAGCTTGGTACAGGTGAGGACACCCATACCTGAGAGTTCTGCACAGTGGGAGAGAGGCCCAGGCTTCACAATGCAGTTTCATATCAGAGAGCACACCTAGAGTGAGAATAATGTACAGTGGGGGAAGAGGACTAGGTTTCACCGTGCACCTTGGTACAGGAGAAAACACCTGGAATTGAGAGTCCTGTATTGGGTGGAGAGGCCTAGGTTTCACAGTGCAGCTTGGTACAGGAGAACAGACTGAGACCTGAGAGGCCCAAGTTTCACCATGCAGTTAAGGAAAACACACTGAGACTTGAGTCTTGTACAGTGGGAGAGAAGCCTGAGCTTCACAGTGCAGTTTGGTTCAGGAGAGCACACTTAAAATGAGGGTCCTTTTTATAGTGGGAAAGAGACCTAATTTTCACAATGCAGTTTGGTACAGGAGAACACACTGGAATTTGAGGGTCCTGTGTAGTGGGAGAGAGGCCTAAGTTTCAAATGTAGATTGGTACAGGAAAACACACTGGAACCTTGGGCTTTTATCTTGACTCTACCCTTTCCTTCAATAAACAGGTCAATGTGATGGCTTCTGTCACTGTATACACCAGCAAACTGATAAGAGCAGGTAAACCTTTCCTGTCCAACAGCTGCATCTCCCTTGCTAGAACACTCATTCTATTGAAGTTGGATTATTGTAACTCCCTTTACATTGGGGCCAACAAGGAAACCATCAAGAGTATCCAACTCCTTCAGAATAATGCTCTCAGAGCAGCACTAGGAATCTCCAAGAGAGTCCATATCTCTGAAACCAGAAGAGCAAATAATTGGCTTTCGACTCGAGTAAGTGCTACAAGATGCACCAGATCTTCCAACACCAACTGCATTACATTACCTATATTTAAACTCTCCGGAGTTGGAGGGTGCAGCTTCCAGGTCAAAGCAACTTAACTCTGGAGCTCCCTACCCCTCCCTCTGCGAACAGATCAACCTTACCTTAAATTCCAACAGAACCTCATAAGGTGGATCAAAGACTCGGACGAATAAGGTCTGGCTATCTACTTGCTTATGACGGACTATTCCCGTCCACTTTCGCCTGGCCAACTCTGTATATTTGTACATACCTACTTACTTGACCCTTAGTTTTTTCTGCATTTATAGATTATTTTCTGTGTCTATCCTGCAATAACATGCATGTATTCGATTTGCTCTGCTATGTACATGTATTGTATTACGTATGTGTTCAAACTGATATGTAACCAAGCTGTAAGCTGTCTTATGCTATGCGCCCTGATACCTTTGGGTCTGGCGCGCAATACAAGTAATAAAACAAACTGGGATTGGAGAGTCCCGTATAGTGGGAGGGAGGCCCAAGTATCACAATGCAGTTTGGTACAGAACACCACACCTAACAAGAGGGTCCTGTATAGTGGGAGAGAGGCCTACGTTTCAAATGCAGTTCGTTCTTGGAGAACACCCTCTTTCTAGACCCAGCACACACTATCGTACAACAGGGTGCTGGAGGGGTTACCTAGTATCCCCTTTGGTCTAACTTCTCATGTAACATTTGTGTTACCCTTTTCCTCACTGAAGGACTGATGGCAGTGGTTTCGTTGTAACTACCGGTGTGCATTTACCGCGGGCTGCGTTCGCAGCTGCATTAAAGCACCCAAAACTGCAATTTTTGTCAGAATGGCCCAGTCTTCGTTTTGCTCCAATTCTTTGTGGAAAAGTCCTTCTTGAGATTTATAGGTTTGGCCCCATTGTTTGCTTTGCCTTTGCCGGCATTTACGAGTGAAGCCTACCTCTGGGGTGGGCAGGAAGTGAGGGAGGGGCCCGAAACTCCTAGTGCTTAGTCTCCTAGGAAACCCAAATGCACTCTGTAGTGATTGGCCGGCTGACTGTCCGGCAAGGACAGCCACCCTGCAGTCAGTCACCCAGCAGGATGACTGGCAGCTAGGCTGGAATGGATGGGAGAGAACTGAATAAAAGGAGAGGCTTTTGGCTTGGAAGGCAGAGCCGACCACTGGACGAAGGAATTGAAGAAGACGCCTGCTGCAGCCTCTGATTTCACCGGTTATGGTTTAAAACTTGTCTTGTGCAGAACACTGCACTCAATTGTTCTGGTTCAAGTGACTTTATGTAATTTTCTCTATCCAACTAGATTATCAAAAGAGACTTTAATGGTCTGCAGACACTGCTGCCTCTTCTTAGGTGTACGCATCTGTAATGCGATCACAATATGGTGCGGTCTGCTGTGGTTCACGAACCGTTCAAGCCCTTCGCCATCAGTGTTGTTACCACCAAGACAGCCTTCTATATCGCTCTCATCTATGCACAGGATTAGTGAACTGCAGGCTTTGTGTGTTAAGGCACACTTTTTCACCTTTCACATGGATAAAGTGTTTTCCACTCACACCACCTTCCTCCCTAAAGTGAATTTGTAGGCTGCTTTGAAATCTACCATAAGTGAGAAAGTGGTTGGGACGTAGAAAGAAGTAAGGGAAAGTTACTCATAGTGACTAATGTACGCCTTCTCCATAGTTCATTGTTGCCATACATAAGAAGGCTACTGGACCGTACAAATATAAAAGGGCTGACATTTGGGCCCCAGTTGCATGTGTAAGGGATGGGCAACTTGACCAACCATGCATGCGCCCTTGCTCCATTTTTAGACATACCATTATTGCTGCTCCACACGCGCTGTTCCTGAAAGGCAGAATATCCCTTAAGTATGGGGCAAGGGGACAAAGAGTATAGTATTCACTTCTGTAAGTAACATTTTCTTTTCTGTGCTCCTTTTTAATAACATTTACTTTTTTTCTGTCTCTAGCGTGGTCATTTGCTTTCCGTCGAAGATGCTGCAACCAGACTTCAACTTTTGAATCGATCCGCTCTTAAATCAGTTCAACCTCAAGCCAAATCTGTATTCCAGACACCAACTTTCTGCAAAGGGATTTTAACACCTACAAACTGCAGCCCTTCGCCTTGGTCATGCAGCAAGCAAGAAGAATATGTGAAGGTTTGTGCAGATAGCTGCAGGATTTGAAAATGATTGCAGAACAGTGAATATATATTTCTTGGGATAACCTAAGAAAAATCTGACAGTACTCTGGGAAAAAGTCAATTTTCAACCAGTAACTTGCATCTGTTAATGATCTTAGTCTTTATATTTATTTTTATTGATGTGAAGTAAATTAGCATGACATGCATTTTAAATTATGTACAAATTCTGTTTTGTGGTGTTCATTTGTTTAAAATCCATGTTTGGACAGTAGCCAGACATTGGCAAGCAATGTCCTAGGGGCCACTGAACTTAAGGCACAGCTGAGTTTTATAAGCATACTGGTGGGTGGCTACATTGAAATCATTTTACAGAATTCCCAAGGGTTCCATGCATAGATTTAAAATGATCAGTGAGAAGATGGGCCCCTGGGGGACCCAGCACATGACTGGGAGTCAGTTCGATCTGAAGGAGCCCATCTCTACAGCATGGTGTGTGCTTGATAGGTAGTGCACCAACCATTTTAGAAGGGTACCGGAGAAACCCAACCGGTTGGTGAGAAGAGGAATGTTAGATGGTGCACTTTGTTGAAGGCATCAGAGGCTTCTAATGGAACTAGGAGGTACAGGTCTGTATGTCAGCGTCATGTATGGCATGATACTCCACCTGGATGGTTGCAGTCTCAGTGCTGCATTTGGGGCGAAAGCTGGACTGGTAATTAAAGGGGGAGCCAAGCGTATTGATTTTGGCAAGTAGTTGGGTTGCAGCTACTTTCTTGATAAGGTTCTCAATGAACAGGAAGCCTGTGATGGGTTTGTAGTTGTGTAGGTCCTCTGGATCAAGAAAGGGTTTTCTTAGAAGGCGTCGCATTGAGCAGATCTTCACTGTGTCTGGAAATGCACCTTCACAGAGATGTTTTCATGATACCAAGAAGGGTGTTGAGTGCTTGGACAGTGAGCTATTTAATGAGGGACGAGGCCGGGTGGAAGTAATTTATGTAAGCAATGGGTTTAATGGAGGCGAGCGTGTCTGCGCGATCCTCAGGTAAGTGGAAAGTTGAGTGAAGTTGGTCCAGGAGGGCAGGTTCCCCGGCTGATGGCTATATGGGCTCCATTTTTCTTTGCTGCGTGGATATGACCCCTGTTCCTAGCCATTTTGTTAATGAGGAAGGTATTGATTCGGTCTTCTTTCTTTTGTGAAGCAGGCACCTCGAGGACCAGTGTGGGCTTAGCGCAGTGCTTGACTACTCTGAATAAGGCTTTAATCTTGTTAGAGGCTGCTTCAATGGTGGAGGGGTAGCTAGCAGACTTAGCCTCAGAGATCATGGAGAAGGGCAGCTGATTAAGTATGGAGGCCAGTAAAAAAAAGCAAAACAAGAAGACAGACTAGCAGGATTGAGATGTGGGTGAGGCAGAGGTCATGTTATCGAAATCCACTTGCACCAGCTGACTACCTGCAAAAGAAGAGGTTTAGCAGTAAACCATTTCATTTTGTCCAGAGCCAGCAGTTAAGTCCATTGTGTGCCTACTTTCTGTCAAGTCTTGCATTAAATGTCTCAATCTCCAGATTCACCCGGCAGCTAATGGTCCTGGTATTTTAAGTGTAATTGCCCAATATTTGACTCTGAACAACAGTGTTTCTGATCTCTTGCCACAGGTTGCCAAAACTCTCTTCGCTGATGAAGCTTTAAAACCGTGTCCACGATGTCAATTTCCTGCTAAGTATCAGCCAATGAAGAAACGTGGTATATGCAGTCGTCAAGACTGTGCCTTTGACTTTTGCATTCTGTGCTTGTGCAGTTTCCATGGATCAAAGGACTGTAGTAGTAGTTCTGTAAAGCGACTAAACGGGAAGGATGCTCTGCCAGGAAGTGCCCAAAGCAAGAGAAATTTGAGGAGACTCTAATTTTTAAGTTGCAATATTTGTCAGTTTTATCAATTATGCATTTCTTGACTAGTGTTCAAGGTAATTTTATACAGTAATCAGACTTGTTTTCTTAGTCTATTGTACATAGTGTTAAATTGTAAATAAGTTAATGTACCTGTGAAAGATGTAAATACGCTTCAACATTTATTGGTTTTTTAATCGTTTTATCGTATGTCTTCCCCACTCAGGCCATTTTATGCACTTTTGAATAAAGTATTTTAATATAACGGGATTCATTATGCTACAACGTGCACATTTGAAATATGTTGTTACATAAAGTTATGCATCATGCGATGCATTTACAGGTGTGAATGCTTTTTCACTTGCTCATCTCAGAATTCTACAATCCACATACCTGTTAAAATCACACAAAAGTCCTTGAAGGATCATCTGTAGCTGTAATGAGACAGGATTGAGGCTCATTACCATAGAAGCACCTATTTATCCTGAAGTTCTTTAAAGCAGAGTGATGTAAGCAGAACGCAGTACCAAATACTGTACTACACTTGACAGGATTATTCTGTACTGATCAGATGGCG
The DNA here is from genome assembly GCF_040938575.1 of Ambystoma mexicanum. Classification (NCBI taxonomy): domain Eukaryota; kingdom Metazoa; phylum Chordata; class Amphibia; order Caudata; family Ambystomatidae; genus Ambystoma; species Ambystoma mexicanum. The sequence continues at coordinate 921,627,975 of NC_090933.1, read as the reverse complement.
GCATCCTTGAGGTCCAAGTAGTTCCTCTAGCTAACAGAACACAATACTCCATCACATTGCTTTCTGCCATATTTATGCAATCTTCTCCCTGGGATTGGCTCGGGGCTTAAGTATGTTGCACAGCAGCATTAGGATGAATAATCAAGTCTAGGCCCATACAGCATGCGCCTGGTTCAAACCAACAATTATTTTTTCTGCAGTCAGGTTTGGGGAATCCTGCAGCAGCTGCCGTTTTGCACCATCTAATTCGATGTTTTTCTTTGTACCCGCCTGTGATTTAGACAATCTCCTCTATGGGATGTCGTTTTCCTGCCTAGACCCTCATTCCATGTGTCTTTGTCTAGACCATTTCTCTGGCCTCTGTACATTGGGCACGAAGGAAAGCGTGTCACACCGGTGCTGGGGAATTTCTTTCAACTGCAGAATTTGAACCCTTTGACACAGGTAAGTTGTCTCCTTGGGGCTTTTTTCTTGTTTTTTTCCATAGGTACACAGTCCCTGTGATTAGTTTCCCATGTTTTTCTATGGCAGGCTCTGTCAGGCTTTGGTAACAAGAGTACGCTCCAAGTTGTCCTATTGGACTAGCACCACTGTGTGAACCAACGAGCAATCTTAACACTAGTATTTGCCTTAAATAATTCCCTAATGATATAAGGAGGTTACAGACGCCCTAAGGTTGAGTAGGACCTAAAGGAAGTAGCCATGGTAGGATCTTTACCCACTGTTTAACAAGCCCGAAATGGAGTCCCTACAGTAGTCTCTTCCCCCGTCAGTGGGACTAGGCTCCACCTTGAATCACTTCTTGCCTCACTGCAAATTCTTTGTATGCATGCAACGAGGAAAATGTCACCGAAATGAGGTTGAACTCTCAAACCATAGAATATATAGAAAGATAATAGTACCTTCGGTCACAGTTAGCCAAGCCTCCCCAAACCCCCGTTCAATTTACCTCATTTTGGGCACGGCCAGCCAGTATTGGGGGTTTTCGCTCCTCTTGCCAGTGGTAACAAGGTCATTTTCCTTCTGGTGCAGCATAGCCCGTCTGCCAGATATCCACGGTAGAGGAGACCTAGGGGGAATCCTTACACTATAGAGAAGGTTTGGAGCCATTTGTTGTGTGGGCCACGCCATCCCATTGAGAATAATTGTTCCCTTTTACACCATACACTAGTTACTGCTAACGAATCCATTCAACTCTTCTTACAGGTCAGCTCCTTCATAGGCACTTATTAGTGGTTGAAATACATTCCAGTGGGGGCACATGTCACTTGGCTAAGTATAAATGCCTTTCAAGAGCGTGTAGGTATCGCAGAGTTATTTAACCTCCCCATACCATAAGGACCACCTCTCATTTCGGGCATACTAGCAGAAGTGCTTGCTGGTAGGCTTGCAGGTAAAGCATTAAAAAAATGGAATTCCACTTCAGCTTTACATGTTATGTGAGGCAAATAAAATATGGTAAACTCCCGTCGATAACTTCCATTAACAAACGATTGGATGACAAGTTTCAGCCCATGTGGAGGAATCACGTTAGGTTCTCCTGCCTAAACCGCAGTGGTTTTGACTGATCTGGCTTGGGTCAGAAGACACTCCTCTTCAGCAATTGGTGCTTCATTCTGTGGCAGGCTATTGCAGCCACAGTTCTCACTTATTAGTTGTCCCTTTCGAGAAAGATTTACTAATTTCCTTATGATCTCAGCGAGGATGGCAACCCCATTCGATAACTTACTTCAATTTACCATATATGATTGTGGTAAACAAAAAGTGGCAAAACCGAATTGGGTTAACTTGACATTCGGCAAAAGAGAGCTGGACCCCAGGACTAGTGTAAACCAAAACGAAAAATGAACTCAAATTGGTTCTGTGTCGAAGGATGCACTTCCTGAGCACCAAAGGTCTACAAATGTTTTAGAAACGGGTGTGTTCCACTCTGCACACACATGTTCTGTTTTTCTAGCTGTGTTTATCAAGAGGGGTTGCAGCAGTCCTAGGCTTCATGAACACTGTACTCGTTCGGCCGCACTGGCGTGTCAAGAGGCCTGGTTGAAGAGGGGCGTAGGTCTACATAGACCCATCCAGTGAGTAGGATGAACCTCTCTATGGAATTCTATCAGATCGTAAGGACTGCTGGGAGTTGTAGTTTGCATCCAGGAGGTGATCCTCCAGTGAAGTGATCATTGAGCAGTCTTGGTCCGGAAATATCTGAGGCCATATGTTTGGACCATGCTTGCAGTGGTGAGGTGCAACAGGGCAGTTAGTGGGCTGAAATGCAGGGTAAAGGAGTGGGTGTCCCATGGATCAGTTATTTGTGAGCGATGCAGTGAAGTGGGTGTGGTGACTGAGGCACCCTGCCCTAGTTAACCAAGGAGTGTTGACCACCATGACATTAGATGTGCCGAGGTGTATCATATCAAGGGTCCGGATCAGGTCACACAATCGAAAAAGAACCACAGAAACGGCTCATCTAATGCGTAGCACAGGGAGGGGACAAAAGGCCACTAAGGGATTCTTTACTCTATATCATCTCCCATGGACTAATCAGTGGTTTGACATGGCGAAGGTCGAGGATCGCAAAACTACTAATGCAGTATTTCCAGACTTTTTCCTGGAAGCGGGTTACCACTGACCCATGGGCCCTTTCTATTGTGGGCAGAGGTCACAAACTCCCCTTGCCCTTCCCGAGTGCCAAGAGGCTGCCCGAAATGACACAAAAACCATTTACTTTCCTCTCCATCGATTTTCAACTTGTTGGCAGATATTTCCAAACTGCTAGAAGATGGCTATTGAATAAGCATTTGTCTTTGGGTTTTATATAGCGAGAACTTAGCTAGGATGCGACGGAGGGCTGTACATGTAATTGGAGGTAACATACGAGGCAAGGCGCCTGGTTACAATGTGTGACAGAAGGTGTACCTGCTGTAGGGGCTCGGGATGTGATGCAGGTACCCAAGAAGCCATGGTGGTTCTTGGGTATGATTAAAAAGTAAGGTCTTGTGTTCGTTCCGGAACTGCAAGAGCGCGGGCGGGATTGCCACTGGGATAGATTTCCAGTAGGCAGAGGCATTGACAGGGAAGGCCAGCTTCCCGATTTTAGCCCTGCATGCCAATTTTGTCTCAAGCCTAGCGATGCCTGGATCCTGGTGGAGCGCAACACACCTGAGCTATAGTTTTGCAGCTAATTAGGCAGTGGTGTGAGTGGTGTTCTTACATGTGTTGCATGCTGTCTTAAAGAGTATTCTTGATTTGATGGGAATACAGCACAGCTTGGGCAAAATTAGGTCATGGTTTCCTGTTATGAGTCATGATGTGGTGTCTTGGGCAGTCCTAAATTGGGGCTAGGTACATCGCCAGAGTGCCGGTGGGGGGGGGGGTGTTCCCATCGATGTTAGAGACTATTGCCTGGACTGTGGTTCTGAAGTCTGTGGGAGGGTTAACTGGTATCCGGAGCTTTGGGCCTTTTTCTAATATGTCAGGCGAGAGTGCCATCTATAGTAAACCAGAGTGATATGGCAGTTGAGGCCAGGCAAGGTGTGAAGCAGTCGTGGTGCATGTCGTTAAGCACCTTTGAAGGGTATCCTGCTTAGATGGGTGACCAAGTAGGACACATTCCATCTTTCTGGAATTGTTTCAGCTATGTGCTTATCCAGGCTTGCATGGATGCGAGGAAATTCCTGAGACATGCCATGGGTAAAATTCCCTTTTTTGGTAAAAGGGAGTATCGTATAATCCTCTGATGGGTTGAGTGAGATGCCTGGGTCATTGAGAAGTGACCCCAATGGCTCGATATATCGATTCAAACTAATCTGGGACAGTGTTGAGCCTTCTATGACTCCACAGATGTCAGGGCTGTGCTCTGAAGTGCCCATCTGGACGGTGTGGGGCATGTCTGAGATCTAATATGCAAACCCGTTATGAACTTGCCCTAGACATCCATTCTGTTTGTGATTAGGCTTGAATTAGGCCTTGATTCCAATATGGCTGTTACTTTCTGAGATAGCTTCTGATCCCCAACCCACTCTATACCAAACGCCCACACTAACCCACCCACACTGTGGTCCCTATCTGCACCCTTCCCCATACCACACTTCTGTCTCTCTTCTTCATCTGAAACCGCTTGGGGGCCTGGAACGATCGCCACCCCCTTTTCCAATGTTTCCTCCCTTTTTGTTAATACCACATTAACGAACTCCCAGGCAAGAATTTCTTTTTGCTCCTTATTTATCATTTCCCTCTCCATCCTCTCGGCTTCCAGATATGGCACTGACCCTTCCTTTGGTACCCATGCTCTACACACAGACCATAATTTTTCCCCCGCTTGTGACTATTGCTTTGTGGTACATGTCATGTATATACACCCTCCACCCTCTGCTAAATCTACCCAGTGTTCTATGTAATTCTCAGGGTCTGGTGGGGAAATGTAGTGGCGCCTGGCGGGGTGAAGGTGTTGCTCTATTTCAACCATGCGTGGCTTGTCAGGGTCATCTGATTGGACCTTTTATACCTCAAGGTGCACCCTGTACCCCAATTGATACTATCATCATTGCGCTGCTAGGCACAGCTTTGGCACAACGTCGGGGCCCCAGGTGGCAGGTGCAGAAGATCACCAACACGGGAACCAGTAGCTTCACAATCGCCCCCATCTAGGATGATACCCAGAAAAAAACATTGAACCAGTCACTCTTTTGTATGCCAGCTTCTGTTTGCACGTGGGTGCCAAGAGTGTGCAGGACCCCTATTATTTGCGTGAGGAAACTGTTCTCGGCATCGTTTGGAGGTATAAAGGTGCATCAAGAATCGCCAATCTTGGGCAAAACACCTCCTTCCGTTGCTGTTATTAAATCTAGCACATAATGGTTCTGCAGTGCCATTAGTCTGATAGTGTGCATTTTGGCTTTGATAGCTTTGAGGCCCTGCTCAGTGTCGTTCGCCAGCTGTATCACCTCCTAGTGGACAATCTGAAGCCATTTGGTGTTTGTAGCTGCTTGTATTCCGGGCACCAAGAGCGATGCAAAGAAATGTCTCTTCCTTGCTACACAGTTTATATTGATCTGGTATTTCTTCAAGCAGCTGTGATGAATCTTGAGATAAATAATTGGACCCCTGCTTTCTGTGCAGCCTTTCTTTCTTTTGCTCCTACATCCCGTCCCCTTTCCTCTATACTTGTGGGACATTCTCTACTTCGGGACGGGACCTAAGCACTTTTGATTAAAAAAAGCATCAAAATTGGAATTTTTTTTTGTCCTTCTCTTTTTACGTGCGGTATCACTAGCGGCCGTAACCCTGCCCTCCTGAGCTCCACCCGCGCATCGCCCCTCAGTCCTTTGCTCTGCGCGATGGGGGCTGGACGCACTTGCATCACCGGTAAGAATTATTTCGTGTTCCTGTTGTCCTCTTCTGCTCCAGTTCCCAGTTCTGCGGTCGCTTAGTCCTCTGTCTATGCTGGAGCGTCTGGGATTTGTGTCCTGTTCTTCATGCGAATGTCGCTTCGCTAGGGGGATCCCCATTCTCTCTGCTTGGTGTCTCAGGCCGAACCATCGATGGGATTTGTGCTTCTACTGCGATTCCCTTTCCGTCCGGGCACTCAAACGCTGTCTTCTTCGGTGGGAGGACGTCTTTCAGTGTGTTCCTCCACCTCATCTTCAGCTTTTCATTGACGAAAAGAAGAGACACCCGGTAAATTCCTAACTTTTTAGGGCACCCCGGCGAGGGGACTCCTTCCGGGTGTCTTCTCAGTCCGGGAGGTGCTCGAGCAGCTCTACCACCATCATTTCTCCTGAGGTGCCTCGCAGGCCTGATAGGCGTACCAGAGTTTTCTACGAGGGTTCCCACGACGGACCTGCCAAGACCGGAACACATTCCGAGTTTCACCTGTCAGATACTAAACGTCAGCCCAGTTCATCTGTGGCTTTGGACGCCGGGGTTCGCTATGAGATCTGTTTCTGGAGCTTTCCATACAGACACTTGGGCACACCCTGAGGCCTTGTAACTAGCCTCGGCTTGAGGCCCCTCACAAGGGAGATACACATGCCTGGTTGAAACGAGAGGTTCCTCTTTTTGAGGCGAAGGTCTGTACCGACAAAACCGAGAGAACTGTTCCTAAGTCTGTAAGGGTGATTCCGCAGCTTTCCTGCACTCATCGCAATGATACTGGTTCTGTCGAGGGGGCAAAGAGGGCGGTCATGCACTATAACTCCTCTGTTACCGGCTCTGCCGAGGTTCCTCCCCTGGAGGCTATTGTTGGGGCCACCTCCAAGATGTCAAGTAAACATCCGAGACCCCCCAGTACCGGCTCTGCCGAGGATCCTTGTGTCAAGGCTAAGATGTTACTTAAGTCCCCTAACCAACATGAGGGGACGATTGGCTCATGTACGTATGCGACGTAGTTCGCTTCAGGCATCGACAAAATGGTGACCAACCCTCATGGTCCACGGTGGCCATTTTGGATTCTTCCCTTACACCCATCGGTCCGCCTCCAGCTCTTCCTCCCCTAGCCCCGCTGTCTCCCATAGAGAAGTCACTGATAGAGTGGGATAGCACTTTAAAACCTGTGGCGGCCCAGCCGTCTGCTCCCAATTCGCTGGATCACCCTCAAGAAGATCCGGATAGTGATGAGCAGCCCCGCTCTGTCAGAGAATTCCATGACTGGGTTCTGGATATGAAGTCCCTCCTCGACATTCCAGTACCCGAGGCCCCTGCTCCGCAGGAAGGGGTGCTTTCGGAAGCATTTACCTTGTCACTACAAGAGCGTACCGGCCTATTCGTCCAGAAGGACGTTTTAGTTGAGGCCCGTAAGGTCTGGGGTACGCCCCACACCGGGCTGCATATCAATAAGGGAATAGACGCCTGTTGTAGGCTTCACACCTCTGAGGAGATAGCCTTGGCGTCTTGTCCGCTCATTTCCTCGACGGTGGTAGCTGCAGCCACGCTTCAATCCAAGCCGGCACCTGCGACCTCTACGGCTGCGGCTCAGATTTTCTCCAAGGAAGACAACATTCTTGACTCCTTGGGCAAGAAAATCTTTGCCAACTCAGCACTGCAACTTCGCCAAGCAAATACCGAGCTGATTCTGGTGGCAGCTAATATGAAGCTGTGGGAGGAGATGACTGATTTCCAGGAGTGCATTCCTACGGATAGGCTAGACGACTTCAAGGCTGGTTTGTCAGACGCCAGGGTGTTGGCACAAGATCTCCTGGAAGCTGCGGCACACCATGTGGATACCTCGGCTCGAGGCCTGATGGTGGGAATTGAAGCCACCTGCCAAGCGTGGCTCCATGCAATGAAGTTTTCCAAGGAGGCGCAAGATGAAGTTCTGGACCTTCCATTCCATGGCAAGGAATTGTTCCATTCCTCTAAAGATGACGAACTTACAAAGACTAAGGTGAGCACCCAAACAACCAAATCTTTGTCAGTCCTGGAAAAGGTCCCAGCTAAGGCCCCTTATACACATAGGTCAGGATCTCAGTCTTAATCCTTCTCTGGCTTCAGAGGGTTTCAGGACCACCGGGCGCGCAGAACTGAACTTCCAGTTGGTGGCACCAGTCAACCAACAACGTGGTTGGTTTTTCTCTTGGCCATCAGCCTCCTCTCCAGGAGCAGGCAGTCTCCATGCCGACAAATCTGCAAAATATTTTTTTGTCGGATGCACGAGACTCCAGTGGCAGGACGAATCTCTTCTCATCTGGAGGCATGCCAGACCATCATCAAAGACTGGTGGGTTTTGTCCATCGTTCGGGCGGGCTTTTGCTTGCCCCTACCCCACCCTTCAACCCGCCTTTCCAAAAGATCAGGACACCCTCCCTCAGCCGAGGTTCAGAAGCTTGTAGACCTTAGGGTGGTGGAACCTGTTCCCCTCGGGCAGCAAGGAGAGAGGGCTTCTACTCTCGACTGTTCAGTGCCCAAACCCAACTAGGCTGATGTGCACACCATCCTCGACCTTTCCCAGTTCAACCTTTCTCTTACCCAAGATAATTTCAAGATGATCACACCCTGCCAAATAAAGTCCTCTCTTCGGAAGGGTGACTGGCTCAGTGTAGTAGATGTTTGGTCTCAGCTCGGGCTGCACGTCTTTACGAAGATGTCCGTCATCACAGCTTTCCTTCAGCTACAGGGTATTCATGTATATCCGTACTTGGACAATTGGCTCCTGCGCAGCCCATGTCCTCTGATGGCTTTAAGCAATCTCCAGTATCTCCTCCAGCTCTGGCTCCATCGTGGGCTTTCAGTGAATTGGCGGAAAGCTTCCATGACAGTCTCCCAAGACCTGATTCTGGGTTTCTGTTGGAACACGATCCACTCCAGGGTGTATTTGACGGCAGACAGGATTACGGATCTATTTGCCACGTGTCAACTCTTCATCCAGTCAGAGCACATGACGGCTTGCTGGTTCCAGAGACTTCTTGGCCTCGTGCGTGCTTGCGCTTCCTCTTGAGCGTCTGAAAATGAGGCGTATGCAGCTGATTCTTCGGAGCTCTTGGTGACAGGCTTCGGAATCGTATTCCAAGATGATTCCAGTTCCATCCGGCATGATGGCGGACCTTCTATGGTGGTCCTCGACCAACAATCTTGGGGGCCTCCTTTCAGGAGCCCTGCCCACAAGTGACAATTACCACGGACTCCTCCCTTCTGGGGTGGGGAGCAACTCTGGATAATCTCCAGGTCTTCGATCTGTGGATGCCACAAGACAGGCAGTTTAATATCAATTATTTGGAACTCCTGGCTGTTTTTCTGGCGCTGAAAGCTTTCCAGCCATCCATCACGAATTGCGTCTGCACGGACAACTCTATCGATGTTTTATTTAAACAAGCAGGGTGGTACCAAGTCACCACCTCTTGTGGACCTTGCCATCCAGGTTTGGGAATGGGCCATCCAGCACAGCATTTGGCTGCTGGCGGTAGCCATTCCGGGGCAACTCAGTGTGACTGCAGACTCACTCAGCCGGAAGTCAGCGGCCAGCTAAGAGTGAGAACTGAACATGGAAGTTCTCTCCAACGTCTTTCGCCAATGGGGCACTCCAGAAGTGGACCTTTTTGCGACTGCCACAAACGGGAAACAACTTCTTTATGCATCCAGGAACGTCTCAGAGCCTACTCTATAGGGGATGCTCTCGAGATTTCGTGGCACAAGATGAAGGCATATGCCTTCCCGCCACTTTCTCTGATTCATCAGTCACTCTGCACGCTCAGGAATGCATCGATTTGCACTCTCCTGTTCATAGATCCTTGGTGGCCAGCCAGATTCTGGTTTTCGGAACTTCAGCATCTGTCAATTTGTCCTCCAATCAGACTGCCGTTGATTCCCAACCTGCTTCACCAGTGGGGTCAGCAGATGTGGCAACCCCCCATCCACAATCATTCAGCTTGGCGGCCTGGTGCCTGAATTCAAATCCCTAGCGCAGTTTAACCTGTCTGAGGACAATATGCGCATTATCCAAGCGGCCAGGAAGCCTTCTACGAGGTCTCAGTATAGGAGCAGGTGGCTCCGGTTTTGTCACTGGTGTTTAGCTAAGCAACTAGACCCCAGACATGCTACGATTGACACTGTCCTTTGGTTAATTTCTCCTCTGGCTGCTTCAGACATTCATGTCTTGCAGGACTGACTGGTCGGTCATTGCCGCCTACCTGTCCACTGACACCTGTTCCTTTTCTTTGACAAACCCAGTCATTAAAAGGCATTTCACAGGTTTATTACATCTTTTTCCACCTATACGCAGTCCTCATCCAAAGTGGGATTTAAATGTGGTCCTGACCGCCATATGCCATAAACCATTTAAGCCCATGGCTATGACTGATCTAAAGTACTTTTCTTGGCAGGTTGCCTTTTTGATTGCAGTGACTTCTGCAAGGCGAGTAAGTGAGCTTCAGGCCTTGTCCGTGGAGCACCCATTCCTTACCTTACATAAGGATAAGGTTGTGCTCCGCAATCATCGTTCTTTACTTCCTAAAGTAGTGGCTGATTTTCATTTGAATCAATCAATCTCATTCTGTCTTTTTTTTTCCGAATTCGGCCTCAAACGCTGAGAGAGTATTACACAATTTAGATGTCAGACGAGCTCTGAAGTTCTATCTGGACAGAACTGAACTCAGGGGCTCCTCCCAACTCTTTGTTACGTTTGGAGACTCGAATGGGAAACCTGCTTCAAAGTCTATCTCCCGATGGATTGCATCCTGTATTTCAGAAGCATATACCATTCAGGGCCTTCAACCTCCGAAGGGCATTCATGCCCATCTTGTACGTGGCAAAGCGGCTACTGTTGCCTTCCAAAAATATGTTCCCTGGCAAACCATTGCTAAGGTAGCTACTTGGGCTTCTGCATCAGCTTTTTGTAAGCATTACTGCTTGGACCTGAGCTCCAGGGCTGATGCTCAATCCGGCACAGCTGTTCTTAAAAACCTTTTTCAGTAAGGAAGTTCAATTGTGGGATATATTGACCCAACTCAGCAGTACTTCCTCCCCCCCCTCCCCCACATCACCAAGCTGCGCATCTACAGTCACCAGCAAAATGGCTGTGCTTGCTCCTTTGGGCACCATGGCACCAAAACTGCATTTTGCAGCGACAAAATGATGGCTGCACCATCTTGACGAGCACATATTGAAAAGGATGGAGCAAGCGGACACACTGAGGTATCCTGCCAGTGTATTCTTCCATCTGCAAAAGAAATAATAGAGTGAAAAAGCAGTGCCGCTTTGCTGCAAGCCCAAAATTCCCATTGAAAAGGGGAATGTCCCCTCTAAAATGATGCCGCTCTGATGCTATTTTTCCCTGATTTCACCAAACTGCTTTCATCAAAAAGACACTCGCGCCCAGCCATATGCACATTGAGCTCCATCAGAAAAGAGCATTATTCCTGAATGACAGGCTGTGTTACGCTCACCTGGTATCCACGGGGACGCCACCCAGCTGTGGGGACTCTGGTATCCTTCTCAGCCACTCCAAGGTATGATCAGCGGAGAAGTTATAGGCAACTGGGGTAAGAGCCTCCCAACACCCCGTATGCCCGCAGCCCCTCCCCGGACCTTTCCTCAACTTGTCATGTGTTTTGGCGTGCTCTCCGTCCTGCCTTCTTGGCAGGGGCGATTTGTCCTTTGTGGGCGAGTGCGATCTAGTTACTTCACTGATGCAGGCCCTTTAGAGTCTTTCAGGTAGGTCTTATTACTGTTATACTTGTATGCCTTTCTTGGGTTTAATTCATGTCTTTTCTCTCTCCTTAGGTGCGCGGAAGTTCGCTGTGGAACGTTGGCTGAGTTGGGACTCGCCGGTAGGTGATGGGGCTTCGAGAGCGCCTTGATGCGGTAAATAGGCGCTATGCACAACGCTATGATGCCTTGCCTTTGCTAACCTGTTGTCTTTTGTTTACGTAGGTTGCGGTGCTCACCCGGAGCAAGAAGTCCCAAGGCGATGCTGATCGATGGGCGACTCGTGAGGTAAGCTGCCGGCACAATTGTAAAATGTCTAATGTCCTGTTTCTCTCCTTTTTGCAGATCCGTCGGTCCGGGAGGTTCGCTGTTCCTTGGATGCTGTTTGCAGGAGCGGAGGGCAGCTAGCGGTGGAATCACAGGTAAGCTGCTGCTATTAACGATGTCCTTTTGTTTTTCAGATGCTGTTCTTCTGAAGTTCGCAGGTGCAGCTGAACACGATGAGCGTCACGTTGCAGGATTGCAAAGTAACGCGAAGCGTGTCCTTCAAATCGGGTGTGGTTTAAATAGCTTCAGAAAAGTAGTCCGGGTAAAGTAGTTCCTAGGCTACCACACCCAAAACACTATACCGCTATAACTATAGCTTGGTTCCCTTGGAGTCCCTTGTGGGTGCCTCCATGTTGGCTGGCACTGGAAATAAAGTAGTCCCAAAACACAAGTCCTCACGAAGTATGAGCCTGGTGCCAACGGCACCAGGACTGGCCCCAAGAGGGCTTCAGCAAAGGATGCCTGGGTTTGTTTGAGACCCGATCCAAGGCCCTTCCTGGCCCATGGGGTGGCCAGGGTTTTTTTTTTTTTTATATGGGTCGTGACAGGCTGTGTCAGCCAAACCTGAGAAAATCAACAAAAGGTTTCCTTCAGCTACACGGGAAATGCTTAAATTGTGCTACAAAATGTCAAAAATCACAGCTTGAAAAGAATCGGAGCTTTCTGTGCACTTGGCAATTCCAGGAGACCTTTGCCTTGTACAGACTGTTGTGTGCAAGAAACTAACTATGACTGCATAACAATGTGGGAATCTAGATAGAAAAAACGGATTTGCAAGAAAAATGCAACTTTCAGTCACCACAGGTTAAATGTAATTTTGCAAAATAAAGGAAAATATCTGTTTTAAAAGGGCATTTTGGATAAGGCCCTGGCCTTATCTAGCCATGTGAAAAGGATTGTAATGTGAAAATACATGTCTGAGATGGTTCTATTCAGCAGGTTTTCTTCGTATTCAGAGCAACAATAAATACAATTGTATCAAACTGCAATGGCTGCCTGGGGGAAGTCTGCCCAGAAATAGGTTTCTGCAGTGGCTAAATGGGGGGAGAACCAGCCAAACGTGTCTGCTGGGAGGATGCTAGCAACATAAGGACCCCCACAGTAAACTCCTTGAACACACAAGTGATAATTGCTAGGTTGGACAGACTGTTGTCTGTGCTCCAGCTTCGTACAATAGAATTCTAGGACACTAAAGTGTGAAGTGAAAATTCACACCTCGTGATTTCCACTGGAAGCTTCAAAGGAAATCTCTGACAACCTGGGGTGGGGGGGTTGCCTTGTAAAGGCATGTCCATACATGGAGAACAATACTGACATTTGTTTCCAAAGACTATTTATTAATAAAAATGTTATTCGAAGGGATTGTGTCCTCTGACGTATTCCTTATCTTTGATAATTCATCTCAAGCTTGCTGGCCTCAGAAATGTTTTCTCTGTAGAGGGCGCTGCGCGTCGACGTCCACCGAGTCGATGTCCCTCGACAGCCACTGTATCGGCGTCGACGTCACCATGCCCATAAATAGCCATGCGCGGCGTCCATTGCTCAGTTCTGTTTTTCCGCGCTTCGTGGGGCCTCGGAATATCGTTGCTCAGTTCAGTCAGATAAAACCTCTTATATTTACTCGAAATACCAACTCGTTCTCGATGGCTTCTTCATCGGAACCGACGACGCCGATGTCCGGCTTCAAAAAATGTCGAGACTGCAGTAAGAAAATGTCGATCACAGATCCACACAGGATCTGCTTGTGGTGCTTGGGAGTCGAGCACCATTGTTCGGAGTGTGAGGACTGCATGTCCATGACGGCAAAATCCTTGAAGGAGCGCAAGGGGAAGCTCGAGAGAGGTAAGTCAGTCAAAACCTCCTCGAAAGTTTCTTCGGTCGAGGCATTTGTCTCCTCGCCGTCGAAAGCATTCCCATTCTAGGTCTCAAAGAAGCTCCCACCATTCGTCAAGATCTAGACACTCAAAGAAGAGACGTCGAAGATCCCCCTTCCTCGTCATCTTCTGTTTCCCCAGAAAGGGTCTCCTGCCCCACAAAACACAGCTCTCAGGCTGAGTGGGAGGAATTCAGAAGAAAATGCTAAGCGTCTTCGAGAAAGCGGCCTCAACCCCCTCGTAGACAGCTGAGGGTGATACCCCGGGTGAAAAACCCAAAACATTGAAACGCTGCAAGTCGCTGCACCCGGCGAAAGAGTCCACCCGAGAGCGCCACAGGCCATCGGGTAAGAAGGCACCATATTCGCCGTCGTCGAAGATCCCTTCGAAGCATGGATCGGTGCCATTGACGCCGTTGTTGAAGGGTTCTTCGACGTATCGGTCGATCGAATCGACGTCATCGTCGACGCCGACATCGACGCCGATGAAAGAGAAAGCCTGTCACATCAGCGTCGACGACATCAATGTTTTCTTGCCCAATAATGACTAGTTTGGCTCCTTCTGCCTTAGAAATGGGTTTGACACTATTTCCGAGGTCAGAGTACCCCGGATTATCTTCAATCTATGAAGAAGGGGAGGATTCTGACAAGGAAACCTTTGGGTTGCAGAGGACCACACTACCTGTTTCAGAGGATTTTACCTCTGAGGAAAGAAGGTTGAAAGACCTACAGGAATCATTACATGAGGCAAGTGGGCTGGACACTTCCCCAGAAGTGGAATTTGTTAAACCAGACCCAGAGGAACATGCCGAAACACCCTATAGAACCCTGATGGCAAGGATTATTGAATTTATGGGTTGGTCTGCGCCTTCACCTGTTTTTCAACAGGATGACCTGACGGACATACTAGACAAAGGTCCACAGGAGGATCCTGTGGTACCCTTCCATGCAGCCTTGCAAAGGAAGATTTCATCTAATTGGTAAACTCCTGAGGTTATCCCTGCAGTCAATAAAAGATTGTCAGCCAAGTATAGGCTAGCTGCAGCTGACCCTGAATACTTATCAAAACACCCGACTCCAGAGAGCCTGGTGGTTCACCAGAGAGCCTGGTGGTTCAAGCAGCAACTTCATCAAGCAGCAGATCTGCTTACCCTACTGTCCCACAGGATAGAGATGACAAAAGGTACGATTCTATGGCAAAAAAAGTATTTTCTGCTTGTAGTATGGCGTTGAAGTCCATCAACGGCACCTGTACGCTTGCCAGGTTCAGCCACACACTGTGGGAGTGTGCTTGATCAGCGGCTGACTGCATACCGGAAGGAGAGGAAAGGGAAGCCTTCCTTAACATCATTAAAGATGGCAAACATGCCATGTGGTCACTTCAAACTGGAATCGATTCCCCTGACAGTATCAGCAGGGCCATGACGGCAAGTACAACAATCCGCAGGCATGCGTGGTTGCGAAAGTCTGGCTTTGCTCCAGATGTACAGGCCAGACTTTTGAATATGCTCTTTGACGGCTCTTCTTTATTCGGTAAAAAGGCTGATGACACTCTGGAAAAGTTGCAGACATCTAAAGCAGAGGAAAAATCTTTAGGAGCTGCAATCTGTCAAACTCCTTTTCGCCCCTCAGGAACCTCTGGGAGAGGAAAGTCCTTTCGCTATTATTCCGCATTCGGGAAAGGCAGAGGACAGCCGACTCAGAGGCCAAAGGAGATCCACCCGAGGTGGACGGGTCAAAAGTACTGAAGCCGCAGCAGGTGCCTCTTTACCCTCGGCATCTGCATCAGCCGCCCCCCAAACCACTCTGAGGTCTTTCCACACAAAACACCTGTAGGGGGCAGGTTAACTCACCATCTGACGGAATGGCAGGCTATTACGTCAGATGCTTGGGCATTGGAGACAGTTGCCCAGGGTTACTGCCTACCCTTTCTACACATCCCTCAGTCATCCACCGGGGCACAGCTCTCTAAAAGTTCCAGATCTGCTCCTCCTGCAGGAAATTATAGACCTGCTAGAGAAAGGTGCCATAGAACCGGTACCTGTAGCGGACAGGAACAAGGGCTGTTACTCCCCCTACTTTCTCATACCAAAGAAGGACAGAGGACTGAGACCCATCCTGGACTTACGAGAATTGAACAAGTTCCTCCGGAAGGACAAGTTCAAGATGGTAACTCTCTCTCAGATCCTTCAGGCCCTCCAGCTCCAGGACTGGCTGGTATCTCTGGACCTTCAGGATGCTTATTTCCATGTGCCACTCCATCTCAAACACAGGAAATGCCTGAGGTTCGCAATTGGCGACTCTCATTATCAATTTTTAGTTCTGCCATTTGGGCTGACCTCCGCCCCGAGGGTCTTCACCAAGCTAATGTCGGTAGTGGCTGCGAGTCTAAGGAGGGGAAGGGAACCACGTCTACCCCTACCTGGATGATTGGCTGATCAGAGCTGTATCTTCGGCACAAACTCAGATCCAGCTAGATTATGTCTGCCACTTCCTTGACAAACTGGGCTTCTTCCTCAATTTAAAGAAGTCACAGATACCATCACAGAGACTCCAGTTCATTGGAGCGGTCCTGGACACTTCCCTGGGAAAAGCCTCGCCACCAGAGGTGAGGGCTCAAGATATTCTGCAGATGGTCAACCAGTTTCAAAATGTCCAACGTCTCCAGCCTTCGACTTTTTGAGGTTGCCAGGCCGCATGGCATCCTGCATCTTCATTGTGCTAGAGGATCGCCTGAGAATGAGATCTCTTCAGTGGGCACTGAGCACTCAGTGGTCGCAGTTCTCAGGGAGAATGACGGATCTCTGGATTCCGGACAAGGTAGCCCACGACCTTCAATGGTGGGCCTGTCCAGAGAACATCTTGAAAGGAGAACTGTTTTGGCAACCATGGCCGGAGATGACAGTAGTCAGACACCTCACTCACGGGGTGGGGAGCCCATGCCAACGACTTGACCATCAGCGGTCGTTGGTCTCCATCGGAGTCCAGACTACACATCAACCTATTAGAGCTGAGAGCGATCAGACTAGCGCTGAAAGCTTTCCTGCCATCAGTACAGGGGAGAAATGTCCTGATAATGACGGAAAACACGGTGGCCATGCACTACCTCAACAAAAGAGGAGGCGTAGGGTCACTGCCACTGTGCAGAGAGGCAATGCAGCTCTGGTTTTGGGCAATTCAGGAAGGAATCTCTCTATCGGCAGTCCACCTAGCCGGAGAGAAGAACTTGACAGCGGATGCTCTGAGCAGGCAGAGCACAGTCTCCCACGAGTGGGAGCTAGCTCAGGAAGTCCTTTAAGAGATCTTCGCCCTTTGGGGAACCCCTCAGGTGGATCTGTTCGCCACCAGCAGGAAGTGCGATCTGTTCTGTTCAAGGGAATTTCCCTTGAGGGGAGCTCTAGGGGACGCATTCGTAGTGGACTGGGAGTTCCCACTCCTTTACACGTTTCCACCAGTCCCTGTTATTTCTCAAATGATCAGGAGGTTTAGAAGATTCCGGAAAACCGTGATCCTAATTGCCCCGGACTGGGCCAGGTGAACGCGGTACCCGGACCTTCTAGATATGTCCATCTGTCCTCCAATCCGTCTTCCACTCAAAAAGAATCTTCTCTCACAGAAGGGAGGTCAGGTTCTCCATCCAGACATCGGAACCCTCAACCTTCACGCTTGGCTTCTGAAAGGGTGAGTTACAAGGATTGGGACCTCCCTGATGACGTCATGGAGGTGTTGCTTTTGGCCAGAAGGCCAGCAACAGAAGTCTTTATACCGCTGCCTTTGGAACAAATTTTGCAGCTGGTGTAGAGAAGGTAATATCGACCCTTTTTTATATGGTACACCAACGGTGTTATCGTTTCTACTCTACTTGGCAAACTCAGGCCTTCAAGTTGGCACTGTAAAAGGCTATCTTGCAGCGCTTTCAATCTTCAAGCGCACTGTGGAGGAACCATCGTATTTCAAACTCCCTCTAGTAATACAATTTCTCAAGGGATTAACTAATGGTTATCCTCCAAGACCATTCCAAGTTCCTTTATGGGACTTAAATTTAGTCTTAAATTTCCTAATGGGTACTCCATTCGAACCACTCCACTCTTGTTCGCTGAGATTTCTCATTCTTAAAACTGTCCTATTGGTAGCACTAACATCTGCTAGGAGGGTGAGCGAATTACAAGCTCTCTTGTAAACCCCCCATACAATTTTCCATAAGGACAAAGTTGTCCTACAGGAGAAGCCTAATTTCCTCCCAAAGGTAGTTTCTGAATTTCATATCACTCAGAAAATTACCTTACCTTCGTTCTACCCTCCTCCCCATCCGGGAAAAGAGGAAGAAAGGCTACATAGGCTGGACCCAAGGCGAGGTCTGAGCTTTTACATCAGCAGACTGGCTAGGATTAGGCAAGCAGACCAACTGTTTGTAGGATACTCAGGTCACAAGTTGGGACTACCCATAACAAAACAGATCATTTGCAGGTGGATTATTTTGGCCATTCTGGAATGTTACAAACTGGCAGGGAAAGAGTCACCCCAAAATCTTAGGGCTCATTCAACCAGGGGTATCGCAGTCTCTTCGGCCATCCAAAGAGGGGTACCGGTCCGAGACATATGTGCGGCTGCCACATGGTCATCCGCACATACATTCACAAAATGTTACAACCTGGATTCCTCCACTGCTCAAGAAACCAGATTTGGCAAAGCCGTATTACATTCGGTTCATTCCTAAAAGGGATACATGACATTATTACTCCCACCTCCAATTACATGCCACTGCTATGGGAGTCTATCAAAGATGAGGAATACGTCGGAAGACACAATCCCTTCCAAGAACAAGTTACTTCTTACCTTGTAACGTTCTTTCGATGGGATGTTCCTCCGACTTATTCCTTATCGCCCTTCCCATCAATCCCCGCAGTAATACTTCCCGTGTGGTTGCAGCTTACGCTCCTTCAAGGTCAATAACCAATTCAGGCATGACTTATTTTATGCTACAAAACGGAACTGAGCAACGAACGCCGCTGGTGGCAATTTATGGGCATGGTGACGTCGGCGGCGATACGGTGGCTGTTGAGGGACATCGACTTGGCGGAAATTTCCAAGGCCAGCAAGCTGGAGACAAATTATCAAAGATAAGGAATACGTCGGAGGAACATCCCATCGAAAGAAGTTTACAAGGTAAGAAGTAACTTGTTCATCTTTTATCCCTGCAGCAGGACTTTGCAAAAATGTGAAAATGTCACTGTTTAAATGTGATTTTGTGGTTTATAATTTAAGACATTGTAGCATTCACTGACCCCTTGGGAATAGAAATGGCAGAGAAATGGGTACTATAAGGAAAGTATCCATGATGTCATTGTGAATTTTAACACTGATATTCCTAATAATCTATACACATGTATAAAGTTATAGAATTGCAAGTAATATTCTCCCTGAAAAGTGCAAAAAACTGGTAGAAGAGCGAAACAAGGTCTCACAATCGTGAGGATTGGACTGCTATGCTCTACATACAATATGTAATCTGCCCATGACATTTGTTAAAATGCCACAAATGTATAAATGTTTAAATTAGGTTATGACTGATTTTGGGCAAAAAGGACTGTGGGATGGCTTTTTACCTCATAAACTGGGACTCCTCCCCGAAATGAGGCAACCAACATTGATTGTCCTATCCGCTTCTTGGAGGTAGGCTTAGCTCAGTTCTGCCCACCAATAATTCTGTGATGTCACCATGCTCTATATAAAGAGTAGCTGACAAAACTACACAGACTCTTTCTGAAGTTCCTGCGCTGCATTACTGATCTGCTCCATTCATCTCGCTGATGTCACCTACAAGGCCAAAGCATTGCTGACCCTACTCCAGAGCCCACTGCAAAACCCAAGCATAGCTGATTCCTATCCCAGCAAGGCCAGTGATCCAGAATCAATCCACTAATCTCCCTTTAAAAAGGGGAAAGCTGTGGTACCTTTTTGCATCCTGAAATCAGACCGGCTTGCTGGCCACTAACTGCTTGCCCACTGACTGCATCCAGCGGTACCTGTGCCATCCAGTGACCTGAATTGCCCAGCTGTTCGCTACCTAGGTGACCAGACCTTGCCCAGCTGACCTTTGCCAAGTGCGCCGCCGTGTGGTGACCAGAACCTGTTGACTGTCCAAAAATCCCAAAACTAAAAAGTGGACTGGGAGTATAATCCCCACCCCATAGAAACGCAAAGCCTATCTTTTCTTGCCTTTGTCCTTATCCCACTCTCTAAGTAGTCCTATTTATACCCTGGTAATTTGTTGAAACTGTTAGAATTATCCTCGTATCCTGTCCTTAATGCTTAAGTGCTAGCACCATCTCTTTTCAATTTTGTCTGGTGTAAATTATAAGCCCTTAGTTGTATTTGGAGTAATCAAACTAATTTCCATATATTTTATTGTTGGGGTTGAGCACTGGGGTGACAAGGTTGACCTTGCGAATCAACCTTGGAGCTTACTGTGTTTCTCTTTAACACTATAGCCTAGATAATTTAGTGTAAGTACCATTTGACTTTCTTTCAAAACTGATTTTCTCACTTAACTGCTCTCTTTTCCTAAAAACGAACCTCACTCTACCTTCCAAATCTCTCAATTCACCAGCTAGAGACCCCAGCCCAGAAACCGCACTCCAAATCAAGAGTATTTCACCTGTTTTTCAAAGAAACCGTTTTTGACATTTTAAACGTGAATTGGGTAAATTGCAAATTTTTCAACATGTCATTTGGCTGCAGCTATGTTAACTTTCCGCTCATTTTCAAATTGTATGCTCTTTGTTGTCATTAAGTGTTAAGCATTGTTGCCTCAGGGAGAAATCATATTTACTTCAAGGTTTTAACCGCATATCAATTATTTGCCATTTCCTAGTGTCCTTTTAGGCCTTTGCTAAGGGTTGAAAGTCTGTTTTTGCCTCTTATTCCGTGAAGGAAGGTTGGATTTTTATTCTATCTTCTGCCTCTTATCCCTGACTACCTGCTGCTTCTTTCTATTCACTCAGAATTCGATTATTTGTGGGTTGAAGGAACGTTGCAGGCGGAAACCTTAACTTGGATGCTATCTTTCCTAAAATCAACAAGTGCTCCTATTCAATTGTGCAGTGTAAATGTTCTGGGAGAAGGTTAATTAAGTGCATTGCTTTCATTTATATTGTCATTATCACCCCATTGGTGATTGCTGCCCCATATTAAAAATGGTATGATTTCTTTGAATTTTAAAAATAAATAAATATTGTATTTTCACCAATCGGCCTGGTTCATCGTCCATTGTGACCCGGGGCATTTGAAAAAGGGGGTGTGATACAAGGGGTGTACCATCTCAAATTGAATTTGCATAAAATAAAGCGAAAGGCATATCAATTGAGTGTTACATCCTAGGCTGAGACCAAGGTGTGTGTCGACTGATTGAAATCCTTAACACCATCTACCCGTATTACCTGTGAGGATTGCTTTGGAATCTCCCACAAGTATGGAGGAAAGGGGACGGGACGTAGGAGTATAACAAAGTTACTCACCATAGTGACTACCTTACTCTTGGTCCATAGTCCCCTTTCCTCCATACGCCTGCCCGCCGTCCCCTCTAAGTATCCTCTATTAATGCTTTAAATGGTTGCAGACCTGGTGATAGAAAAGGACTGAAGGGCGATGCACGGGGCGGAGCTCAGGAGGGCGTGGTTACGGCCGTGTGCGTACCCCGCATAAAAAGAGAAGGACAAAATCTTTTCAATTTTGATGATTTTCATCAAAAGTGCTCCGGTCCCGTCCTGAAGGACGGAATGTCCCACAAGTATGGAGGAAAGGGGATAATGGACTAGGAATAAGGTAATCACTACGGTGAGTAACTTTGTTAATTCTGCTCTGGTAGGATATGGAATACAGGGGGTCTGGCAATGGAATCATTGTGGGGGCATCTGTCACTGGTGGTGGTGTTGGGGCGAGCAAGCCCTGGGATCCCACTATTGGATGCTCTTTAGGGATTACGAGGAGAGCTGAGTGCAACATGGGTCAGCGAGCACGCGCCCCTCCATGATGGCATGAGGTGCAGAAACGCCTGCTGACCACAGACCCAGTAGCTGTCAATCACTGCTGCTGTGCCTTTCTTAAGATCTGTAATGTAGAACGTCTTGTTGCATTTGCTGTTGCCCCCCACAAAAACCCTTTGTTCATTGTAAAAACATAGTTCATATTCTTCCTGCTTCTGCACTTTCACCGGCTTTTCCATTGCCTCGATCTATGCAAGTTTTGCCACGTGCTCATTCCAGTACTGACTGCACACATCGTTCACCTTTGCAAGAACTTCTTCCCCAAATCCCACTAGTCCTCCTGCCATGTAGCTCATTTTAGTCTCTTGCCATCTGCAAGCCACAAACTTCCCACCTTCCAGCTTTAGGCACGGTCTTTGCCAACGCTGCACACCTTTGGGGTTTTGGGCACATTGCAGTTGATCTGGATCCATTATTTCTAGTCTTCATGCCTGGAAAGTGCTTCACAATCTGCACAAGGGCAGATGAATTAAACATTGAGCCTCCAAAATGGGCATTTCCTGCTGCGTTGGGAACATTTGCCCTCTTTTTCCCTCTACTGCCAACTATTACTTAACTCTGGATTATCAACATCTTCTATTGTATCTAACTGGAGCCCTCGGTACTCATCGTACTTGGCCCGTCTAACTTGTCTTTTAAAACGTTTTGAAATGGTAACAGGTCGGTCACTAGAAACTAAACTAACATTTGCAATTATTTCGAAAAGCACATTAGGAAATTAATGATAACGTAAGTAAATTTGCAAGCTTCCCCATATGTTGCTGGGTAAAGGTGTATCATTAGCATTTGCATTAGTCTTTGTGTCAAGGACCGCAGCATTAGTCATTTCAGCTACTTTGTTTAATAAGGATTCATTTGTAGTATTGTCATATGTTAAAAAAACATTAGTAATGTATACATGTCTAATTTCCGTCCTTTTATTTGACCACCTCATATAAACTGATGTCCTAAATATATACCTAATCCAAGCATAGAAATGGCAAATAAACAGGCCACACAGTAGAAAACACAGGTGTATGTGGAAGAAAATACTGTTCTAGAGTTTTCAAGAAAACGAGAATGTTGCTTTTGATAAATGGATTGATTGGAACCGTGTACATCCATTTCAAACCAGGAGAGAGAGGGGGAGTGTCATGATTCCTGCCCCTCATGTCCCCAGCCCTCCACGATGTCAGGGTGGAGCCCAGGCCACGATCACCTACATGGCCCTCAAGGGCCTCTCCATCCCTCCAAAGACTCACTTCGAGTCAGACTTGGCGCTTGTGGCACCAGACTCACTCACTCCCATAGTATAACATTGGGGATTGGACTTGTAGTGCATTGATGGGGACAAGATGGATGCCCCCACATATTTCGGTTCCCAGAACTGCATGTGCAGTCTAGTCTTTTGGGTGTGTTTCAGCCCAGAGACACCTGGGATACCCAAAGACTATTTAGGCCACTCCCAGGCTGAGAAACATGCTTTGTGCTTTCTGCACCTGCAGCGTGACACTCACCGTGTTCGGATCGGTCTACAGTAGGCCTGCATCTTTCTTCTGCGCTCAGCTCCTACAAGAACACCGTTGGGAACAGCCTTACCTTGCGGCACTTCTGCCCATCATTCATCGCTTCTTCTGTTCTGCGGGCATCTTCGGCGGTGTCATTCCCATCTCGGCACGCCGCTTCTTAAGGAAAAGGGAAAAGAACAGAAAAAAGGCATTAGTAAGCATTCAGCAAATCTTTGCTTATTTTTAAAGACTGTACGCGCTTCAAACGCTTACTTGAATCCCAGCCGCTCTGGGGGAACTCTGTCTCCGGAACTTCTCATCCATCTGCAAGAGGGAAAAGACACTCCAGGTTAGCGTGGAAACATCTAGAGGTGCCGCATACCGCGCTTACTCACCGCATTTCTTCTTCATAACCGGCATCCACGCTGAAAACATTGCAGCACCTAAAAGACACAGAAAAAGAACTCGGTTCAATACAAATATGAAAGGGTTGCATTGTGCTCTCACTCACCTTCAGCGCTACTCAACTCAGCAGCACATCGCCATCCCGGGACGCCGGCCATCATATAAGGAAGGAAAGGAACGAAGTTGGAGAACTGTTCAAAAGACTCATTATACTTACCTGTTGGACTCTTGCCAGTGAAGTAACTAGGCAGCAATGAGCCCGCATCAATCAACGCGCCCCTGCGCTGAAAGCAGGACGGAGAGCACACTTTCCAAGAAAACGATGAGTTGTGGATCAAAGGGAAGGGTTGGACCCCGGGGAAGAAGGGGTTCAAGCACACAGACAATAAGGAGTTAAACTCTACCAATACTGTGTTTCAGGCCCAGTCTCCAGTCGAGTAGACTCCAGGGAAGGGTTCGAGGTCGTAAGAGGTCAGAACAGGCTGAGTGACGTCCCCATGGATACCAGGTGAGCGTTACAGGGAGAGAGAGAACACTTTCCATGCAAATAATGTGTACTAACTTTTTTGTTAATCGTAGAGGTAGATGATTTGCAGAATACCTAAAAACTAAGAGAACTGGTATTCCAGGTGCAGTTACACACCGTTCTTTAGGAATACGAATATGATGAAAGGGTCAGGGTGCCTGACTGGTTTTACACCTTAACTGCTTACTGAACTTGGGTGGGGGTTGTGGCCTGGGGTGCTTTGCGAACATTTGACTGATGCACCCAATATCGCAACACTTGAAATTTCAAAGCAAGGGGAGATGCATAGATGACCTTAAAGAGGCTGTTCTATCTAGGCTCACTCCACTGGTGGCCAAAGTTCCTTATGTATGCAAGGTCGCCAGGCAATAGCTGGAGAAAAGGTGACGTTGCAGGTGTGTCTGATGTAGCGCTGGTCGGGTCTTCAGTCTTTGGTGGCTTTATCTGTTGAGAGACACATTTTTAGGCTTTCGTTAGAGCAAACCAATAACTTTTGAATTGGTCACCCAACTCGGAGGCAGCCTGTGAGGATCATATGCTCTCATGATGGTAGATGGGGGGTGTGTGCATTTGTCGCCCCGTCAACTCGTGGGGTGAAACATTGGCTGTCCGTAGCCTCTCTGGAACCTATTCTAAATCGGGTTTCAGAGAAGGGGTGGTGGGCGACGAGGGCCATCAAGGATCATTGTACATTGCGATATTGTACCATAATGTCGCAGTGAATACAAATGGCTAACAATTTCTATATAGTCAACCCAGTCCTCAAACAATTATGCATCTGTCACCTCTTTGAGGGGCACTGTTGGGTCAATGCACGACTCACACACATAAGAGTCCATCCCCACCACAACAATCCTTTTGGCTGATACCACTAGGCCCTGTAAAATTAGGTTATCTTCCCTGCCATGAGATCTGTGGTCACCACGGGTCGACAAATGAAATGGGATGGAACCCTCCAACACGCCTTACCAATCTGGGGCACCACATCAAGTAAAACTGTGATCCCCTACACAAACCTGTCAGAGTCCACAGGGATGCTGCAAACCACCACCTCTCCATCACTGACCTGTATTATGGCCATGGCACTCCAGGCGCACATGCCTGGGGTGACACAACCCACCCCCTGATCCGCGAAGGAGATGGCCATGTTCAGTTTACTCATCAAATCCCACCCCAACAAATTTATCGGAGAAAACTCTTTACAATAACGATGCAGGCACCACTTTTGCTCCTATTTTTATTGTTGCTACTTCTGTGTAGGGTACCGTGACAACAGCCCCAGAGAAGCCTTGTGTCGAAAGTTTCACCTGATAGTGGGAAGTTTTCCCTCACTGATGCATCATTTGATGGCACCCGTGTCGATCATAAAGATTAATTGCTTATTACTTATCTCAGAGTTTACCGAGGAATCCTCTTCAGAGTGGGTGTTCATGGACCGGACTGGGCATGCAAGAGCTTTCTGTGGGCTGTCCTAATCAGGGTATGTATTAGTGCCTGGGAATGTGATGAAAGTGTTGCCCCCATGACACTGACCCCCCCCGGTAAGGTTCTACTGTTCATTTGGCACTGCATAAGTTGTGGGCATTTGACCTTCTTACAAGGGGTTTTTCTGGGCTGCTTACGGTTGGGCATTAAGTGGGGTCTGCCTGCACGTGTGGGGGTCTCAGTGGTAACGGCATATATGCCTGGTGTATCTCAGGGTATGGAGGTGGCGATCAGGGCTGGGAAGGAATATGGCTCTGGCGGTCCAGGGTTATTATATGGGTTATAACCCGCCCCCTGCCTACTTCGATATTCTCTTGTGAAATTTCCCCACTTCCCACAGCTCCAGCACTGAGAAGGTGCCATACCACCTGTGGGGCCCATTTCACCAAATCCCCTCACTACCCCCTTAAAATACTCCTCATCCCCACTGCTGACCTTGTTGCCATTCAGAATACTGAGACCGAGGTCCACTGCCCCTCTCCTCCACCTGATGAAAATGCTGCTTTTCAAAGGGATTGTGTCCTCCGACGTATTCCTTATCTTTGATATACGTTTCCAGCTTGCTGGCCTCGGATTTTTTTTCTGTAGAGGGCGCTGCGCGTCGACGTCCGCCGAGTCGATGTCCCTCGACGGCCACCGTATTGGCGCCGACACCATGACCATGAATAGACACATGCTGCGTCTGTTGCTCAGTTCCGTTTTTCCACTCTTCGTGAGGCCTCGGAACGTTGTTGCTCAATTCAATCAGGTTTCTCTACATCTATTTCGACGAATATTCCTTATCGTTCTCGGTGGCTTCTTCATCAGAACCGACGACGCCGCGATCCGGCTTCAAGAAATGTCGAGACTGCGGTAATAAAATGTCAATAACTGATCCACACAGGGTCTGTTTATGGTGCTTGGGGTCCGAGCACCATTGTTCGGAGTGTGAGAACTGCATGTCCATGACGGCGAAAGCCCTGAAGGAGCGAAAGGGGAAGCTCGAGAGGTAAGTCAGCCAAATCCTCCCCTAAGGTTTCGTCGGTCGAGGCATTCGTCTCCTCGCCGTCGAAAACACTCCCATTGCAGATCTCGAAGCAGCTCCCACCATTCATCGAGATCTAGACACTCAAAAAGGAGACGTCGAAGGTCCCATTCCTCGTCGTCTTCGGTGTCCCCAGAAAGAGTTTCCTGTCCCACCAAACACAGTTCTCAAGCTGAGTGGGAGGAATTCAGAAAGAAAATGTTAAGCGTCTTCGAGAACGCGGCCTCGACCCCCTCGAAGACAGCTGAGGGTGATACCCCGGGTGAAAAACCCAAAAAATCAAAACACCACGAGTCACAGCACCCGGCAAAACATTCCACCCAAGAGCGCCATGAGCCATCGGGTGAGAAGGCACCGTCTTCGCCGTCGAGGGTTCCTTCGACGCCGTCGTCGAAGATTCCTTCGACGCACGGGTCGGCGCCATCGACGCCGTTGTCGAAGGGTTCCTCGACGCATCGGTCGATCGACTCAACGCCATCGTCGACGCCGATGAAAGAGAGGACCAAGGCTCCACAGCCAACAGTGTTTTCAAGGGCCTCCCGCACGACACATAGACTGTCATCGATGCCCTCGAGTAGGATCCCGATCCTCTCGAATTCTTCGAGGCCCCTTCCAGTTTTCTCAACGCCATTTTCGGTGCCTTCGAGGCCAGTTACATCGGCGTCGACGACTTCGACATTTTCTCGTCCAATAACGAGTTTGGCTCCTTCAGCCCTAGAGATGGGCTTTATTTCAGAGATCAGAATACCCTGGTCTTTCTTCAATTTATGAAGAAAGCGAAGACTCTGACCAAGAAACTTTTGGTTTACAGAGATCCTCACTGCCTGCTGCAGAGGATTTCACCTCTGAAGAAAGGAGGCTAAAGGAACTACAAGACTCACTTCATGAGGCCAGTGGACTTGACACTTCCCCAGAAGTGGAATTTGTAAAGCCAGACCCAGGGGAACATGCCGAAACACCATATAGAACCCTGATGGCAAGAATAATTGAGTTTATGGGCTGGTCTGCGCCTTCACCTGTTTTCCAACAGGATGATCTAATGGATATATTGGACAAAGGTCCACAGGAGGACCCAGTGGTCCCCTTCCATGCAGCCCTGCAAAGAAAAATTGCATCCAATTGGGAGACTCCCGAAGTCATCCCAGCAGTCAATAAAAGACTGTCGACAAAGTATAGGGTACCGGCTGCTGACCCTGAATACCTGTCAAAACACCCGACCCCAGAGAGCCTAGTGGTTCAAGCGGCAACTTCATCCAGCAGTAGGACGGCTTACCCTACTGTCCCACAGGACAGGGATGACAAGAGGTACGACTCTATGGCAAAGAAAGTCTTCTCTGCCTGTAGTATGGCATTGAAGTCCATCAACGCCACCTGTACGCTTGCCAGGTTCAGTCACACATTATGGGAGTGTGCTTCATCAGCGGCTGACTGCATACCCGATGGAGAGTAGAGGGAAGCCTTCCTTAACATCATTCAAGATGGCAAAGATGCCATGTGCGAGTCTCTTCCAACTGGCATCGATTCCGCTGACAGTATCAGCAGGGCCATGGCGGCTAGTACAACAATCCGCAGGCATGCGTGGTTGCGAAAGTCTGGCTTTGCTCCAGATGTACAGGCCAGACTTTTGAATATGCCCTTTGACGGCTCTTCGTTATTGGGAAAAAAGGCTGATGACAGTCTGGAAAAGTTACAGATTTCCAAGGCAGCAGCAAAATCTTTAGGAGCTGCTATCCGCCAGACTCCTTTTCGCCCCTCAGGAACCTCTGGCAGAGGAAAGTCCTTTCGCTATTATTCCGCATTCGGAAAAGGCAGAGGACAGCCGGCTCAAAGAGGCCAAAGAAGATCCACCCAAGGTGGACGGGTCAAAGGTACTAAGACCGCAGCAGCAGCAGGTGCCTCTTTACCCTCGGCATCTGCATCAACCGCCCCCAAACCACTCTGAGGCCTTCGCATACAAGACACCTGTGGGGGGCAGGTTAACCCACCATCTGACGGAATGGCAGGCTATAAAGTCAGATGCTTGGGCGTTGGAGACAGTTGCCCAAGGTTACTGCCTACCTTTTCTACACATCCCTCAGAGTCATCCACCGGGGAAAAGCTCCCGAAAAGTTCCAGATCCGCTCCTCTTGCAGGAAATTATGGACCTGCTAGAGAAAGGTCCCATAGAACCGGTACCTGTAGCGGACAGGAACAAGGGCTGGTACTCCCCCCTACTTTCTCATGCCAAAGAAGGACGGAGGACTGAGACCCATCCTGGATTTAGGAGAATTGAACA
The DNA here is from genome assembly GCF_040938575.1 of Ambystoma mexicanum. Classification (NCBI taxonomy): domain Eukaryota; kingdom Metazoa; phylum Chordata; class Amphibia; order Caudata; family Ambystomatidae; genus Ambystoma; species Ambystoma mexicanum. Next base: position 921,599,395 of record NC_090933.1, on the reverse strand, counting down.
AGTTCCTCAGGAAGGACAAGTTCAAGATGGTAACTCTCTCTCAGATCCTTCAGGCCCTCCAGCTCCAAGACTGGCTGGTATCTCTGGACCTTCAGGATGCTTATTTCCATGTGTCCATTCATCTCAAGCACAGGAAATACCTGAGGTTCGCAATTGGCAACTCTCATTATCAATTTCGAGTTCTGCCATTTGGGCTGACCTCCGCCCCGAGGGTCTTCACCAAGCTGATGTCGGTAGTGGCGGCGAGTCTAAGGAGGGAAGGGATCCACGTCTATCCCTACCTGGACGATTGGCTGATCAGGGCTGTATCTTCGGAACAGGCCCGGACCCAGCTAGATTATGTCTGCCTCTTCCTTCACAGACTGGGCTTCTCCCTCAATTTAAAGCTATTTAAACCATCTCAGAGACAAAAACAAAGAGTTCATGGCTGGAAGGTTTAGACTGAATCTTAACCACTGGCATTGCTCGGGTCAACCCTCCAGACCATCGTTCTTCGCCTGCCAAGCCATTACAGAAGGGGAAAGACCATATGCAAATCAGGCTTGGCCCCACCCCAAAAGGGGAAGTCCAGCCCAAACTGCTAGGTCACATCCCTTCTGCACGAGACCACAAGCATCCCCAAACATGTTTCACCCTTGTTGGGCCTCATCAGTGAGGAGTAGCTTGGGTCTCTAGGCCCAGCAGGCACGGGACCCACGTCTGGGCATACCCGTCCCACTCGGGGTGACAAAGCAAAAACAAAGAGGTGATGGCTGGAAGGTTTAGACTGAATCTTAACCATATGCAAATCGGGTCTTTCCCCTTCTGTAATGGCTTGGCAGGCGAAGAACGATGGTCTGGAGGGTTGCCCCGAGCAATGCCAGTGGTTAAGATTCAGTCTAAACCTTCCAGCCATCACCCCTTTGTTTTTGCACCATCTCAGAGACTCCAGTTCATTGGAGCGGTCCTGGACACTTCCCTGGGAAAAGCCTCGCCACCAGAGGTGAGGGCTCAAGATATTCTGCAGATGGTCAACCAGTTTCAAGATGTCCAACGTCTCCAGCCTTCGACTTTTTGAGGTTGCCAGGCCTCATGGCATCCTGCATCTTCCTTGTGCCAGAGGCTCGCCTGAGAATGAGATCTCTTCAGTGGGCACTGAGAAGTCAGTGGTCACAATTCTCAGGGAGAATGTCAGACCTCCTCTGAATTCTGGACAAGGTAGCCCACGACCTTCAGTGGTGGGCCTATTCAGAGAACATCTTGAAAGGAGAACTGTTTTGGCAACCATGGCCGGAGATGACCGTAGTCACAGACGCCTCGCTCACAGGGTGGGGAGCCCATGCCAACGACTTGACCATCAGCGGTCGTTGGTCTCCATCGGAGTCCAGACTACATATCAACCTATTAGAGCTGAGAGCGATCTGACTAGCGCTGAAAGCTTTCCTGCCATCAGTACAGGGGAGAAATGTCCTGATAATGACGGACAACACAGTGGCCATGCACTACCTCAACAAAAGAAGAGTAGGTTCACTACCACTGTGCAGAGAGGCAATGCAGCTCTGGTTTTGGGCAATTCGGGAAGGAATCTCTCTATCGGCAGTCCATCTAGCCGGAGATAAGAATTTGACAGCGGACGCTCTGAGCAGGCAGAGCACAGTCTCCCACGAATGGAAGCTAGCTCGGGAAGTCCTTCAAGAGATCTTCGCCCTTTGGGGAACCCCTCAGGTGGATCTGTTCGTCACAAACACCAACAGGAAGTGCGATCTGTTCTGTTCAAGGGAATTTCCCCCGAGAGGAGCTCTGGGAGACGCGTTCGTAGTGGACTGGGAGTTTCCACTCCTCTACGCGTTTCCACCAGTCCCTGTTATTCCTCAAATGATCAGGAGGTTGAGAAGATTTCGGAAAACCATGATCCTAATTGCCCCGGACTGGGCCAGGAGAACGTGGTACCCGGACCTTCTAGATATGTCCATCTGTCCTCCAATCCGTCTTCCACTCAGAGAATCTTCTCTCGCAGAAGGGAGGTCAGGTTCTCCATCCAGACATCAGAACCCTCAACCTTCGCGCTTGGCTTCGGAAAGGTTGAGGTACAAGGATTGGGATCTCCCTGTTGACGTCATGGAGGTGTTGCTTTCGGCCAGAAGACCGGCAACAAAGTCTTCATACCGCTGCCGTTGGAACAAGTTTTGCAGCTGGTGTAGGATAGAGAATATCGACCCTTTTTCATGCGGTACACCAATGGTGTTATCGTTTCTACTCTACTTGACAAACTCAGGCCTTCAAGTTGGCACTGTAAAAGGCTATCTCGCAGCGCTTTCTATATTCAAGCGCACTGCGGAGGAACCATCGTATTTCAAAATTCCTCTAGTGGTACAATTTGTCAAGGGTCTGACTAATGTTTACCCTCCAAAACCATTCCAGGTTCCATTATGGGACTTAAATTTAGTCTTAAACTTCTTAATGGGCACTCCATTCGAGCCACTTCACTCTTGCGCATTAAGATTTCTCACACTTAAAACTGTCCTACTTGTAGCACGAACATCGGCTAGGAGGGTGGGTGAGCTACAAGCTCTCTCCTGTAAACCCCCTCATACAATCTTCCACAAGGACAAGGTTGTCCTCCAGGTGAAGCCTAATTTTCTCCCAAAGGTGGTTTCTGAATTCCATATTACTCGGAAAATTACCTTGCCTTCATTCTACCCTCCTCCCCATCCGGGGAAAGAGGAGGAAAGGCTATACAGGCTGGACCCTAGGCGAGCTCTCAGCTTTTACATCAGCAGAATGGCTAGAATCAGGCAAGCAGACCAGCTGTTTGTAGGATACTCAGGTCACAAGATGGGACTACCCATAACAAAACAAACCATCTCCAGGTGGATTATCTTGGCCATCCTGGAATGTTATAGACTAGCAGGGAAAGAGCCACCACAAAACCTCAGGGCTCATTCAACCAGGGATATTGCAGCTTCTTCGGCTCTCCAGAGAGGGGTACCGGTCCGGGACATATGTGCAGCTGCCACATGGTCGTCCGCACATACATTCACAAAATTTTACAATCTGGATTCCTCCACTGCTCAAGAGACCAGATTTGGCAAAGCTGTATTACACTCGGTCCATCCCTAAAGGGATACATAACACTATCACTCCCTCCTCCAATTACATGCCACTGCTATGGGAGTCTATCAAAGATAAGGAATACGTCGGAGGACACAATCCCTTCGAAGAACAAGTTACTTTCTTACCTGGTAAAGTTCTTTCGACGGGATGTTCCTCCGACGTATTCCTTATCGCCCCTCCCATCCATCCTCGCAGTGATAACTTCCCTTGTAGTTGCAGCTTTCGCTCCTTCAAGGTTACTAACCAATTCAGGCATGTCTTTCTTATACTACAAAACGTAACTGAGCAACGGACGCAGCGCGTGTCTATTTATGGTCATGGTGACGTTGGCGCCGATACGGTGGCCGTCGAGGGACATCGACTCGGCAGACGTCGACGCGCAGCGCCCTCTACAGAAAAAAATTCCGAGGCCAGCAAGCTAGAATGTATATCAAAGATAAGGAATACGTCGGAGGAACATCCTGTCGAAAGAACGTTAACAGGTAAGAAAGTAACTTGTTCTTCTCACTACTGTGCACGCTGCAGCCTGCTCCACTGAATTGGTGTGGGTTTGTTGTTACTGCTCCTTCAACTGCTTTTTAGCACATTTTTTCTGCACTAGTTTCACTTCCTCTGCCTGCAATCTCTGAGCTGTTTCCTTTTCTCATTCTTTAATCCTCTTCTAATGATGTTTACTTATAGTCTGCCCTCCCCTTTACCTCTATGCCTACTATCTACTCAAGCACTTTCTGAACTTCCTTGGGCAATCCCCTCTTAATAACAAAACAGAAAAGAGGAACTGATCGGTCCCACTTGTCTCCCGTCTCCGCTCACCACATCTCCTGCAATTTAAAAAAGTACTGGGTGGGGTCTTCATCGTTCCCCATGGTGTACTGCATTATGGACTGCAAGTCCGGTGTGTCAAGATACGCCCTCTGCAAGGCATTCCACACTTATGCCCTGATATTGTTGAAGGGTGCCCCATCGAGCGCATCATCATTTCACTTCATTCCTGGATACCCTTCCTGAACCCACACGTCCCAAGCCTGGTCTCACACAATTGCAACCAACAAACCTTTCAAATCTTCCACTGCCAAAGGAATACATGCTGTCTGCTTTTCAAATGCATATATACACTTCCCAGCCGCTGGGCCGGGAGTGTTCTGATAAAATGATTCTTATCCCTCTGAGCCCAAGGCACATAATGCGCCCATCTAGGGCCTTTATGCAATAATGGCAGCTGCGTGCCCACTCCCCTCCTAGCTTTTTGTCCATCACTTTTCTTTTTGCTTGTCACTGCTACCCACCCAAAACACAGGCTCTCTACTCTCTGTGATACATCTGGTGCCTCCTGTGCGTCCCCCCCCCCCCTCCTCATCCTCGAATTCGCCCCTGGTGTTCCACTCTCCTTCCTGCAGGTCTCTGTATGCGTCCCTGTCTGACCTTACTGTCCCATAACCTACGCTTTCCGCCCCTCATCACCACCACCCCACCCCCTTCTCAATATGTTCATCCTTTATTGCGATGCTATCCAGTCTAAACAAAATTACTCCTACGTCCTGTCCCCTTTCCTCCATACTTATGGGACATCTATCCGTCCTGTGGAACGGGACCGGAGCACTTTGTAAAAAGCATCCAAAAATGTTTCCAAATTTGTCCTTCCTCTCTTTCTTGCGCGGGGCCCGGCACGCGGCCGTAACCCTGCCCACCGTGGCTCTGCCCCGCGCATCGGCCATCAGTCCTTTTCTCTGCTCTTTCGGGACTGGACGCACTTGCATCCTGGGAAGATTTTCTTCCCTTTTTCCTCTCTGGCTCTCGCTAGCGATCGTGTGCTGGTCTTTCTATGTCGTTCAAACTAGATTTTCCAGATTGTTCATCGTGTCACCGTCGTTTCGCGAGGGCGGATCCTCATCCTCTTTGTTTAGAGTGCTTGGGTCCAGATCACCGTTGGGACTCCTGTTTTTACTGCGACTCCCTTTCGGTGCGGGCACTTCAACGTCAGTTGGAGCGGTGGGAGGAGGTGTTCCGTCGAACTCCTCCTTCGCATTTTCAGGCGTTCATCGACGAGAAGAGAAACGCCCGGTAAGTTCTTTACTTTTCAGAGCACCCCAGCCGGGGGATACCTTTCCGGGTTCCTCTCGAGCCGGGAGGGGCGTTGATCGCTCTACCACCGGGGTTCGCCCTGAGGTGCCCGTTGGGCCTAATAATTGTACCAGAGTTTTCTCAGAGGGTCTCCGTAAGGGGCCTGTAGATACCGGAGGGCGCTCCAAGGCCCCTCCTGTGGGGGCTGTTTGTAGACCCAGTTCTACTGAGTCGTGGGGTTCCAGAGCTCACTCTGAGGCCGTTCTGTCGGCTTCCCTCAAAAATAAGACCGGGATGCGCCCCGAGCCCTTGGTTGGGCTTGCTGTTACCGAACGGATATTCGATGCCCATGCAGATCAGGCTGTTACGGGCCTTGGTCCGAGGTCCCTCGTTCAGAGGCTAAAGCTACCAACAGTTCTGAGAGGCCTGACGAGGCCTTGTCGGTGAAAGCTGTTTCTCACCATTCCCGCTCTTGCGGTGACACCAGACCTGTTGAGGGGGCAAAGAAGCAAAGTTCTTCTTTTACCGGCAGTGCCGAGGTCCGTCCTTCAAAGGCTAATTTGGTGGTTGGTATGTCACAAAAACATTCCAGGCCACACAGTACCGGCTCTGCCGAGGTCCCTTATGTTAAGGCTAAGGTTAAGACCCCCTGATCCATCGACGGGGACTCCTGCCTCACTTCCTCACGTGCCGCAGTTCCCCTCAGATGACAAAATGGTGCCTGTTCCCGCCACGACCGCGGTGGCCATTTTGGGTGCTACCCCTACAACTACGCCATTGGCTTCAGGTGTAGGGCTTGCCCCCTTGGGTGAACATAGTCCCTTGTGCACATCCTTATTGGCCAGTATGACTGGAACCCTCGGATGCCTCTTCCGCACAATGTTTCGCTGCCTGCAGGGTCGGAACCGTTGATTTATGTGGATACGTCGGTGGAGGGGCCTGTGTGGCACCCGTCCCCGTTACGTCCCTGGATTTTTCCACCTCATGAGAGGCCTCAGGTTCCCGAAGCAGTCCCCGGAAGAATCCTTTTTCAGTAAATTTCAAACGCTTATGCGCACCGACTCCATGAGGGAGTATTTCAAAGGGCTTTTTAGGTAGATATGTCTTCCTGCGCCTCTGGTTCCTCCGGTGGTTCCGCCGGCACCTCCCGTGCCTATGGTGCCTCCCCCGCCCCCATTGTCCCCTGTGGACAAGGCAGCGCCCGACACGGTTCAGCAGGATCCTGATCTGTCGGATGACGCACATGGCGATCAGGACAGCAAGGACCTTCCCCGCTCTATCAGAGCTTTTCATGACCGGGTACTGGACATGATTAACTTCTTAGATGTTCCAGTGCCCGAGGCATCCGCTCCGCATGATGGTATGCTTTCTGGGGCATTCACTCTGTCTCCCTTGGAGCGTACCGCCCTGTTCTTGCAGAAGGACGTTCTGGCCGAGGTCCGCAGAGTCTGGGAAAAGCCACACTCTGGACTTTTTGTCAATAAGAAAATTGACGCTATATACAGGCTGCATTCTTCGGAAAAGGTGGCCCTGTCCTCTTGTCCGCCCCCCTCCTCCACAGTGGTGGCTGCAGCCACTTTGCAGTCCAGGCCTGCAGCAGCCTCTTCGACGACGGCTACTCAGGCTCTGGGAAAGGAGGACAAGCTCCTCGACTCCCTCGGGAGGAAAATCTTTGCCAACTCGGCCTTGCAGCTCAAGCAGGCCAACGCTGAATTGATATTAGCGTTGGCTAACATGCGGATGTGGAAAGGTCTGTTGGAGTTTGAGGAGTTTATCCCGGTTGAGAAGCTGGAAGACTTTAGAGGAGGCCTTTCCGATGCCAGGGTCTTGGCCCAGGTCTCCAGGAGGCTGCGGCTCATCACGTAGACACCTCGGCTCGGGGCCTTATGCTGGGGGTTGATACCTCACCGCAGGCGTGGCTGCATGCAACTAAATTCTCAAAAGAAGTGCAGGACAAGGTGCTGTACCTTCCGTTCGATGGGAAGGAGCTCTTTCATGCTACAGCTGATGTAGAGCTCACCAAGACGAAGGATAGCACTCAGACAGCTAAGTCCTTGTCTGTCCTGGTTAAGGCTCCTTTCAAAACCCAGAGACCGTTGTCGCAAAGTCGACCTTCCTCTGGCTTTAGGGGCTTCATCGACCGCAAGTCTCGCAGAGTGTATACCCCTGTGGGGAATGACCGCCGTAGGCAACAACGGACGCAGTTTTTCTCCTATTCCTCAGCCTCCTCCTCAGGTTCAGGTGGCACCGCCACCGATAAACCTACTAAATGAAGGTTTTCCGCGCTCGCACGAGACCCCGGTGGGAGGACGCATTGCGTCTCATTGGGAGGCGTAGCAGGCCATCACAGAAGACAGATGGGTCTCGTCAGTCGCTCGAGCGGGCTTACGCTTACCTCTACCCCCTACCCCACCCCTCAACCCTCCTTTTCAGCTGTCGGGCTCGCCCTCCCTCAAAGCTGAGGTTCAGAAACTTCTGGACCTCAGAGCTGTGGAACCCGTTCCCCTTGGGGAGCGAGGGGAGGGCTTTTACTCCTGGCTGTTTATGGTGCCCAAACCCAACCAGGCTGGCCTGTCCATCCTAGATCTTTCCCAGTTCAATCTTTTCCTACCCCAAGAGAAATTCAAGATGATCACGCCCAGCCAGATTCGGTCCTCCTTGCAGATGGGCGATTGGCTCAGCGTCATGGATCTTCAGGATGCGTACATGCATATCCTGATTTGGAACCCACACAGGAGATATCTCTGCTTCTCTTTGGGAGAGGAGCACTTCCAGTTTCGAGTGCTTCCTTTTGGCATCAGCTCGGTGCCGCGTGTCTTCACGAAGATGTCGGGGATTGCGGCCTATCTTCGTCTCCAGGGTATCCATGTGTATCCATATTTGGACGACTGGCTCTTACGCAGCCCTTGTCCACTGGTAGCAGCAGGCAATCTCCTGTCTCTCCTTCAGCTCCTGTTCCATCTTGGGCTGTCGATGAACTGGCGGACATCTTCCATGACGGTCTCGCAGGACCTGATTTTCCTGGGTTTTTGCTGGAACACGATCGACTGCAGAGTGTACCTGACCGGGGACAGAATGGCGGATCCGTTAGCCACTGTCAGATGTTTGCGCAGTCGGAGAGCATGTCGGCCTGGTGGTTCCAGAGGGTTCTGGGCCTCATGGCCTCGTGCATGCTGCCTCTTCCTCTTGCCAATCTCAAGATGAGACGGACCCAGATGGCTCTTCGGAGTTCCTGGCGTCAGGCTATGGACCCGGATTCCAAGCTGATAATGATTCCGGATTCCATGAGAGTGGACCTGGATTGGTGGTCATCTCTCAGCAACCTGTCGGTGGGTGTGGGGTTTCAGGACCCAGCCCCCACTGTGACGATCACGACGGACTCCTCCCTTCTGGGGTGGGGTGTAACGTTAGATCTTCTTCAGGTCTCGGACCTCTGGTCGCCTCAGGACAAGCTCCTGCACATAAATCATTTGGAGCTTCTGGCGATCTTCCTAGCCCTCAGGGCGTTCAGACCGCTCATTGCCAACAAGGTGGTCCGCATATGTACGGACAATGTGGTGTCAATGTATTACATCAACAAGCAAGGGGGAACGAAGTCTCCTCCACCCCTCGTGGACCTGTCAATCCAGATATGGGAGTGGGCCGTGCTTCATGGTGTCTGGCTGCTTGCAGTGCACATCCCGGCCCAGCTGAATGTCACAGCGAATGCCCTCAGCCGGCAGACAGTGGTCAGCTACGAGTGGGAGTTGAAGGTGGAGGTCCTCTCATGGATTTTCTTGTGTTGGGGCACACAGGAGGTGGACCTCTTCGCTACAGCAGTAAACAAGAAGCTTCCTCAGTGTGCCTCCAGAGGGGGGCTGCAAGCCTCCTCTCTGGGGGATTCTCTCCAGATTCCATGGCACAACATGAGAGCTTACGCCTTCCCGCCTCTGCCTCTAGTTCATCGAGCAATTTGGAAGCTGAAGAACTCGGTAAACTGTTCAATTCTACTCATAGCCCCGTGGTGGCCAGCCAGTTTTTGGCTCTCTGAACTTCAACACCTGTCGGCGTATCCGCCGATCAGGTTACCAGTGACACCCAATCTTCTTCACCAAGGGGAACAGCAAATGTGGCACCCTTCCCCACAATTGCTCAGCTTGGCGGCATGGTGCCTGAGTTCAAGTCTTTAGAGCATCTTAACTTGTCTACGGATAACATGCGTATTATCCAACCAGCCAGGAAACCCTCGACCAGATCCCAATACGGGAGTAAATGGCTCAGGTTCTGTCATTGGTGTTTGGAAAAGCAGTTGGATCCAAGGGTGGCTACGATTGACACGGTGCTGTCCTTCGTGTCCACCCTAGCAGAGTCGGGTGTTCACGTTCTGTCATGCAGAATTTACCTTTCAGCGGTTTCCGCTTATCTTGCTACAGAACAATGCTCCTATTCTCTGAGTAACCCAGTGGATAAGAGGCATTTTGCAGGCTTGACACACCTCTACCCTCTGGTTAGTAGTCCACACCCGCTGTGGGACCTAAATGTAGTTCTGACGGCACTGTGCCATAAACACTTTGAACCAATGGCCACGGTGGACCTCAAGTACCTATCATGGAAAGTGTCCTTTCTGGTCGCCGTTACATCAGCGAGGAGAGTGAGTGAGCTCCAGGCCTTGTCAGTGAGCATCCTTTCTTGGTTTTTCACAAGGACAAGGTAGTCCTACGTACAAACCCGGCCTTTCTACCGAAGGTGGTAACTGAATTCGATCTGAATCAGTTGATCTCCCTACCGGTCTCTTTTCCAAACCCTGCCTGAGGCTGAAAGGGTTCTGCACTGTCTTGATGTCAGAAGGGCTCTTAAGTTCTACCGTGACAGGACTTCCGAGCTTAGGAGTTCTTCTCAACTTTTTGTGACCTTCGGTAACCCTCAGGCTAAGCAGGCATCTAAGACGACTATTTCTCGGTGGATCGCCGCCTGCATCACAGAGTCTTTCACCGTCCAAGGGCTGAAACCTCCTCAGGGTATTCATGCACACCTGGTGCGGGGCAAGGCAGCCGCAGTTGCTTTTCAGAAATATGAGCTCAAGAGCTGATGCTCAGTTTGGTCAGGCTGTGCTAAAGAACCTTTTTCTATAGGGGGTATTTCCATCCACCCGTAGTTCCTGTTGGGAGTGCTTGGGAATCTCCCATAAGTATGGAGGAAAGGGGACGGGACGTAGGAGTATAACCAGGTTACTCACCGTAGTGACCACCTTACTCCTAGTCCACAGTCCCCTTTCCTCCATACGCACGCCCGCTGTCCCCTCTGATAAGGTGCCTCTGTTATTGCTAATAGGTCTCTGACTTGGCGATAGAAAAGGACTGATGAGTGATGCAGGGTTACGGCCGCGTGCCGGGCCCTGCGCAAGAGCGAGAAGGACACATTTTTGGATGTTTTTTACAAAGTGCTCCGGTCCCGTCCCACAGGATGGAGAGATGTCCCATAAGTATGGAGGAAAAGGGACTATGGACTAGGAGTAAGGTGGTCACTACGGTGAGTAACCTGGTTAATCTCCAGCCCTCCACTCGTTCAAACCACACCCCGGTTTGCTCTCTCCCTCCTTTACTGCCCTGAATCAAGCCAACTCTGTTGCGTTTCCTCCAATGCTTCCTAGAATTCCTTCTGCGACTTGTTACCCCCACGGTATACTCATGTTAGATGTGGGGTGATGTGGGGGTGGTGCTGGGCCAGAGGAAGCCATTGCATTGGTGTTGGGCTGTGAGCCGGTATAGCCTTACTTGGGGCAGAGTTGACTGTGTCTCTTTTGTGGCAGTTAGCTGCGCTACTCTCAGGGCCGGGTCGCCACCATCTTGGGGTCTGTACTCCTCACGGTCCTCCACGTCCTTTACCATTTTCCACAGCTCTAAAATCTCTTTTCTCTTCTGGAGGATTTTACCTTTGTATTTGGCAGTTAGAAATGTGCTCATGTGGTCCAGTATCCCTCTATTATGTGTGCCCTGCTCTGGCCAGATGCCGGGCATCCCCTCTTGTGTCTCTGCCACCCACTGCCTGTGATAGTTCTCTATCTTATCCTTATACAATGGCAATATGCTATACATATACTCCACTGAGTCATTACCCCCCCATATTGACAATCGCTCTAGTCACAGAAATAATATTTAGTTATGCGCTGCACACAATATTATAAATGTCACTACCAGTCCTCTGTTCCAACCTCACTGTCACCCCCGATTTGCACCCTCACCCCCCCCACAACCTCTGCATGCCCGACACCCACACTTCTGCAGGCCCTCTTGGCCTCCATCTACTAAACAATATTTCAACACAATAAAACAAACTAAAACAGTAAGCCCTGATTAACCACCACTACCTCATCTCCTTCCCCCACCCGGAATATATTAGGCACAGGCATCTGAGCTCTCTAATTATAGGGAGCTCCTGCTTTTATATCCTCTTATTAAAATAAATATGGTGCCACCTTCTTGCCTAACTCGGAAAGGATCCCAACCTCCTGTTTTTCATCCTTGTTATCCTCTTAAGAATAGTAGCAAAAAATACCAAAATTTCCACGTGGTCTTTTACGATCTTCTTTTATTCATGCATACTACATTCCCCCATTCACTCTTGCCCTCATTGTTACTTGCAAGTGGAATACTTACATCTGTGTGTTCACCCAAGCTCTTCCGTCACGGGGTCCTAATAATGGCCTAGGGGTCCTAGTGAGTGGCTTTCATGGTACTGGTCAGAAGGATTCTGTGACGCAGGAGGCGTGGTCTCAGAGATGCCAAGGTGTTAATTTGAAGGGAACTTTGTTGGGGAAGAGTGTGTAAAGGAGATCAAAAGGTGAGCATAAATCGAAGTACAATTTCTGATAATTGGTAAATTGAGTTCTGGAACTATTACCATGGGGACACCCCCATCATTCACTCATATAGGTTGTTACCCCCAATATAAGCCCATTATGAAGTGCCACACACAATATGTTAGGGACACAGCGGGCAAAATATTTATGCCCTGGCCACAAGAAGGCACTCATTCGAAGACAGTACTGCAACGCATGTGCACCTATTTACATGTGGCATATAAAGGAAAATAGTTGCAGCATAAATTAGGTTTATTGGAACTATGGAAAATGTTTGGAGAAGACCTAGTAGAGCCAAATACAAAAGAATGAATCAGCATGGCAGGGTTTTATGGCACCGACAGATCCTCCTCTTTCCCAGAGCGAGAAGCAGTCCTCAACTGCACAGCGATTATACTCCTTGAACGTGATAAAAGCAGTGGCAGGATATATTAATCACCCATATGCTCCCCCCACATATAGAAGTGAAAACATAAGTAGAGGGAAATCAAATGGACAAAGACCAGCGTCCATACATGAAGAGTATGATGAGCGTTGCAACTTGGAAGCGGAGGAAGAGGTTTAGAGAGAGAGAGGCAGACAAGACGACAGGAGTGAGAAAGCAATAGTACCCAATGAATGGGTAGATGGACAAATCATACTTAAGTTGGATGCAAAGAGCATTGATTCTAAAGAGAAGGCAAAGGAAGTTAGAAAGAAGCAGGAGAAAGAAGATGAAAAAAGAAAGGTGGAGAGGTATCAAAGAAGGGAAAAGAATGAAAGAAGGAATGAAGAAAGGGAGAGGGAAAAGTGAGACGCTGGAAGAAAGAAGACTAGAAGAAAAAAGCTAGCGGGAGAGACGGTGAGATACAGAACGAAGTAGGGAGAGATGATGAAAGAAATTCATGCCATTATTAAAAGGCATCAGTCCCAGACAGAGAAAGGAAACTGGAAGGGAAACAAAGAGAAACAGTGAAGAAAGAAAGATAGAGAGCGGAGCTTAGAGAGATGCCACAAGGAAGTTTGACATTATGAGCAGACATGCAGTTTCCAAAAAAGAGGAATAAGGTGTAATGAGGAGAAGTTAGTCTAGACCAGAGCAGAAAGGTTGACATTGGTGCAATAGAAAGTTGGAGAACATAAGCCAGAGGACGGCAGGGACATAATGAAAGAGGTGATGGCAGGGACATAATGGATCTATTGCGTAAAGCAGGGTATGTCACACCCTACTAGACCGTCGCTCTCTCACGTACCTTTACTTGAGGTTACTAATAGTTAATGCAAAAATGTATATGTATTTGTGTAACATGCACAGTGAATTTATGTGCAAACTCTGTAGGTATATTCTCAATTAGTAATTAATAAATGTGCACTGTTTAGTACTAGTGTTACCGTTTTGCTATTATTTGGAAGACAGTAAATAACCATACTAGGTTGATGTGCTCATGAGAGCTTTTAATTTTGCCAATGCATTTCGGAGAAAATGTTCTCCTTCGTCAGGGCTGTACTCTCTGCTAGCAGTCAACAATAAGATTACAGCAATTAATCATCAGAAAATAAATTGCACACAATGCGCATATATATTTCCATAATGTAAGGTAGTTGCATATTACATAATATAATTCCAATTGTCCATGTGTAAATAATTCAAAGTAAAGTAAGAAAAAACAAGTAAAAAGAGAAAAGAAGATAAAATCAGCTTTAACCTGCATAACTCCACATAACTGCATAACTAAACATGCTAATAGGAGGTATAAGTAAATCTAAATACCCGAGTAATGTCTGCCCCTTGGTTAAAGTACATTTGAACCATCCAAAGTTCAAAACAAAAGTTCTTAAAGTGCAATATACCTCTGGTTATAGAAATGGTCTAAACAAGCCAATAGGAATCTTGTTATTTAACAACAAAAGCACAACACTTACTTCCACGTAGACGTGCCAGCCGTGCACGTTTGGCAGAGAAGGTGATCAAGTTTAGGTTTTTAGCCTTTAAAAGATATATAAACGCACAATTACTGGTGTGGCAATTTGTTATGGCCTTACAAAATGAATAAAGGCTATGCGCCTTTCTCTTGACAGAGCCTACGGCTTACCTTGCTACTTGCTCCAGTGTGTCTGAGCTGGGAAGAACGCGCACGGATCCTTCAATCAGCTGTTTTTATGTGTTACCATGGTTGTAGGCTAGAGACGTCCGAGTCAGGCTCGCCTGTGGTTGTGTCATGACTCGGCTGTCTCGCATCCCAGCACGGCTCGAAAAGCGGATGCCGGGACTTTCTAGCAACACAGTGCGTTCACTTAGTATGTAAAATATGGTCCATCCTGTTGTGATGGGAATTAGCGCTCATGCCCCCCTGGGGTTCACTAATTTAAAAATCTAATAGTAACGCACGGTCACATCACAGCTGGTGCGGCCGATAGCCACTTTGTGAAGGCATTTGCTGTATTAATCCGTATAATTTTCCATGCTTCTTAATGGCATCGCGGATTACCGCGAGCTCCATAGATGAATACCTATAGGTGAACCTGTATCAATGGCCAATAGCAAAGTGTAGTTGGAGCATTTGAACCGTTCGGTATGTTGAATAGTAGTGGTTATAAAATACATAAGTGTGGCTCTCCATTAGCACTCATTATATCGCACTTGGGACGAATTTTACAAGTGTGTACCTTAAGAACAAACAGTATATATGGCCAATAACGGGAAGTAGTAATCCTGGGCTGTAAAACTTAGAGATAAGCGCTTATAATATATTGGACCATATCCTGGCTAATATGTCAAAGGGTACAAACCTCAGTTCTAATTAGCATCAAATGAAAAACACCCTAATTGGTGAATTAGTGTTAATGTCAATAGGCTACCTCTACATGTCACATTAGTATATAAGTAGGCGTTGTAAATAACACAAAAACTACTCATGTTAAAACTTGATCACACGCTAAATGCTGCATATTCTCATTTACACCTTAATGGGCATTTCAGTTCAACATTTGTTTACCTAAAGAAAACATGCACTGGTCTGAACACATTTATAAGTAAGATTGATAATTGATGTCTTCATTCTTGCCAGATGGATTCATACATCCTAATTTGTCAATCCAAAATGTTTCTCTTTGGTCCAATTTGATGTTACCATCCTCATGTAGATTACTCATTTTAACTACTTCCAATATTTGGAATCTTATGTGATAAATCATGTTTGTTCTCTAGCCAATGTCTCGCTACTGCCGAGTTTATATTGGTATTTCTTATGCATGAGCGATGCTCATTCCAACGTGTTTTGGACATTCTCTTCGTTTTACCCACATAATGCATGCCACAAGGGCATTTAATCAAGTATATGATGTTGGTACTGTCACATGTGGCATAGTCTGAGTTTAATCTTCTGTCCAGTATGTGAATGGCTAACAGTGTCTCCTTTAATAACAAAGTTACAATTTGTACAATGGAGACGTGGAAAAGTTCCTTTTCTTTGAGTGCTAGGTCTCTTAATTGGTGGTCTAGTTGATACGAGTTCATCACGCACATTTCTAATTCTTTGATAAGCAAACGTTGGTAGTTTTTAAAATAGATGTTGCACCCTTTTGTCACATGTTGGTATGGGCCAGTCCTTTTTAATGTGTTAAATATGTTGGCTCTGGATTGAAAATTTAGACACATACACCAAACTTGGTGGGTCCTTAGTCTTCTCTGTACGGTTCAGGAGAGTTTCTCGACTCAGAGTTAACCCTCTCAGTAGCTTGCCATATATCCTTTTCTGTATATCCACGTACTTGATATTTCTTGCACATATCCGCATGTTCTCGATCATACTCAGAAGGGTCACTAACAATTCTTTTGATGCGTAGCATCTGACTAAATGGCATATTTTGGAGTAAACTAGGTTGGTGGAAACTCAAACGGTGAAGTAGGTTGTTTCTGTTTCTTTTCGATATAGAGAAGTGTTAAATCCAGTTTCCTTTTTCCTAACAAGTACATCGAGGAAGTGAATCTCTGTTGTTGAGCTTTAAAAAGTGAACTGTATGCGTAGGTCTATTGTGTTAAGGCATTCAAAGAATTATTTGAGTTTTTCTCTCCTATCCAGATTCCAAAGATGTCATCTACGAATCGAGTCCATAGGTGTATCCATTGCTTCCATCTTGCATGCGTAAGTATATGGTCTGTTTCGAATTTAAACATGAAGCAATTGGCATATGTGGGAGCCATCATTGCCCCCATTGCTGTACAAGAAACCTGAAGAAAGAATTGGTCTTTAAATTAAAAATAGGAATTCTCTGCTATAAATTGAAGTAGTGTTAGGATGAACTCTTTCTGCGCTTGAATATCTGGTGATGATAGTAGTATCTATTTAATTGCCTCTTGTCCCAAGTCTTGAGGAATTGATGTGTATAGACTTGTTACATCTATGGTAAACAAGATGCCATCTTGTCTAAAGGGGTTTTCCATCAATTTCTTAAGAAAGTGAGTAGTATCTTTAAGATAAGTATGAATCTGTTGGATAATTGGTTGAAGGAAAAAAAAAAATCAATGTATTTCCCTAATGGTTGTAAAATGATATCTATTCCTGCCACAATAGGTCTGCCTGGTGGGTGCAAGGCTTTCTTGTGAATCTTTGGGATTGTGTAAAAGTTAAGGATTTGAGGATGTTGGTTCAGCAGAAATTTGAAGGTATTCAGAAAAATCCATTTGAGTTTGCGTGCTTTATGCAGGAGTTCTTCTCCATGTCAAGGGTAGCATATACATGTGTCTCTAAATTGTCTCCAACATTCTTCTTCGTATTCACTGGTATCCATTATCACCAGTGCCCCTCCTCAGTCCGCAGGGCGTATCGTGATTTCCTTAGTACTGTATACATTTTTGATCAATTTCAGCTCATGTTTGAGATTCTTATGAGTCGGGTGTTTGAAGTTCAATTTTTCCATTCTTTGGTCAAGATCTCAACTGATGGAACAATAATAGGTGGTGTAAAGTGACTTCATTTTAAATTCCTGATAATCGCATTCATCTTCCGTGATTGTTTGGCCATCTGTTTCTAGTTCTGCAAAAAACACTAAGTTTGAGCTTCCTTATAAATTTGAACAATTATATTTTACTGTCAAATAAGATGGTTCCATACGTAGGAACAAAACTTAAACCTCTTTGTAACGTGTTGATTTAAGATCGTGTGAGTGGATGACTCGAAATGTTAACCACTAAGTTTTCTTCTGTTGGAACCTCGTTTGGGGACCTTCTCTTTGTCTTCCTTTTGCCCCGTTGTGTTCTTTTTGGCGTGCTCCTAAAAAAACCTCCAGGCGAATACTTAATTGTTCCACTCTTCTTGGAGGGTTAATCCCAGTACTCGTCGTGGCTCTTGTCTTCTGAGGTGTTAGATTCCTCAAAAGAAACACAAAGTAAAGAAAGCACATCTGTGTCTGAGCTGTAAGTGTTATCCGACTGATTAGGAGGACTAGTTAGAGGCCTAGCGGTTGGTCTTCGTCCATATTTGTCCATCCATGAATAAACTACTTCGTTTAAATAATCATGTGTCTGTCTTGAATTTACAGATCTTTTTCTGTTAGAGTTCTTTTGTAACTCTCAAGTTTGTTGTTTATCTTTGTCAGTATCAAATCATAATCTTCTTTTCCTAAACTCTCCACTAATTCTTTTTCAATCTCTGCAATCTCAGAGTCTAGTGCGGTGAGGTTCTTAGATAATTCTTGAATAGTTAAAAGAATAAGGTCTAGCGAACGTTTGTTTAGAATCGCTTCCCATTTTCTGATGAACTCTTTACTTTCTATGCACAATGTTGGGCGCAACTGTATTCTTAGACCTCTTGGTATTCTTTGGTTTTTAAAATATCTGCTGAGCGTGATGGCATGCAATATGCGATTCATCTCTTTTCATATTAAATATTTGATTCTTTTAGCAGGATCTTTCGGTTGACTAGTAGATTTATCAATAGCTGTTTCACTAATCAAACCCAGAATTGCCGTTGTCTCTTCCGATGAAAACCCTAAGGTTTCTGCACATTTCGTTGTTAGACCTTCAATGTCTTCAAATGACATATTTAGAGTAGCGTAATGATGTACTTAATAATTTTCTATTACTGTTCCGTCAGTGGTGTGCCTCCACCAATATGTGTCTCGAAAAGAAATTAAGAAAAAAGCCAGAATGGCGGGCACCACCTATATATCAGTAAATCGTTCATGCAGTTTTCACGTTGTTCTCCAATAAATGGTTTCTATCTTTTGAGGTGCGGACTGTAAAAAACCCAGAGACACCGGAGTACATAAACAATCTATTGTGGAAAGCAGGGTATGTCACACCCTACTAGACGGTCGCTATCATGTACCTCTACATGAGGTTACTAATAGTTAATGCAAAAATGTATATATTTTTGTGTAACCTACACAGTGAATTTATGTCCAAACTCTGTAGGTATATCCTCAATTAGTAATTAGTAAATTTGCACTGTTTAGTACTATTGTTGCCGTTTTGCTAATATTTGGAAGACCGCAAATAATCATACAAGGTTGATTTACTCATGAGAGCTTTTAATTTTGCCAATGCAAATGGCAGGGACATATTGGAGACATCCCCTGGGACGACTAGATTTTGAGGAGAGTACGAAGACGGCAACAATACAATGTTTGAAGACTACGAAAACCGGGCGAGGGAGGATGCGGCAAAAGCCACATCCACATAGTTAAAGAGTTAGCGTGGACAGATAGAGGAACTAGCGATAAGATAAAACGCCATATATGAAAAGGCTCAGAAATCTACCAGGACGGAAGAGAGTTAGCATGACGGACACAATGACAAAAACGAAGGGTGCTACTGCAGTTGGATGGGGCACAGGGATAAAACGAGGGGAAGAAAGGTGTGGGGGACTAGCGCAATATATACATTTATAAATTGCCATCATTCACAGCAGGGGGTAGCAAAGTCGATCTAGGAGTTGGAGAGAATGACAGCTGAGATGACACTAGCAGTGGGCAACATAAAGTCTGTTCACTGCCATACTGGGTGAACAATCTGAAGACATTTGGAAGCGGGCAGGGTATCCCGGAGTGACAGCCCAAGACATGAAGGGGTATCTTTTGTATTTGCATAGCAGAAGTTTGTAGGGCACTTAGAAATACAGTACCTAAACATATCAAATATGGCTGCAATTATAACATAGAAAATGTGTCCGGATGATGACTCTGCTGCTTAGAAATGGTTATATTTATGTTCCACAGTTCCCTGGTTTCCATTTATAGCCTGCATTATATCACATTTTGAGTCGGGGACTCCCCAAGAGGTGCAGAGGCAATTAAAGAAGAGTGTGGAAATTGAGGCAGAACCCTGGCTGAAATACAAGACTATTTTGTTTAAAATGTTATTTGTTATAGCTAATTTAAAAAAGCCTTTCAAATATTACATATAAAAGATTATTTCGAAATTGATTTACTCCTACGTCTCGTCCCCTTTTCTCCATACTTCTGGAACATTCCGTCCTTTGGGACCAGACCAGAGCACTTTTTTCAAAAAGCATCAAAACATTTTTTTCCTTCTCTTTTTACGCGGGGTACCACATGTTAGGCAGAATCATATGCATACCCTTTTGGAACACCACACACAATTAAGACTACAAGTGACAGTACAAATTCACCTTTGGTACAAGCCTGTAATACACAGTAAAGCGGTCGCGATGGCTGAGCAGCCAGCCTTATCTAAAGAGTAAAGTGAGCAGTATCAATAGTTACACAAAGGACAGCAATTACTAGGGTTCAAACAAACACTGACTCAATGTTTTTCAGTAAAAGATTATACATTTATTTACACATCAGTTGTAAAACAATTCACTAAAGTAAAGCAGTATTAAAATCACACTCTTAATATACTGGACACCACCCAATAGATTCTGGACAAGTTGAGCTCAAAATGAAGTGTGAGCAAAATGGCACTCCAACAATTTATAAGGGAGGGAAAGACAAGGTTGGACAAAAATTGAGCAGCACCAACAAGTACGTACGCAGGGCAATCTAGAAAAGGCTACTACGGTGAGGAAATCGAATCAAGAGGCCTGAGCCAAAGTCAATGGACCAGAGTCTTTGCAGAGGATCACACAGTTCAGAGTAGTTTGCGGTTAAGTCTTTGCCAAGAGTTAGGAACGAAGTTGGTCAGAAGAAAAGTTACTTTAAAGAATAGAGAAGGACAAGCCCTCGGATTGGTGAAAGATTTCAAACACTTTCACTGCGGTCGGACGGAACGAACAACCAGGTTAGAACAGTACCTTAAAAGAAGGAGAAGACTGTAGCTGAGGCAGAGGTTCCTGGCAAGTCCTGCAGGCTTATGGTTCCTGAAGCGACTGTTAGACCTAAACGAAGTGGGAAGACTGTAGGGTCCTGCACTGCCCAGGGAAGAAACCAGCAGCAGAGCAAAGCAACGAATAAAAGGTGCACTCCCCAAAACCGAAGCAGGGTCCGGTCCTCCAGGCTATCTGGTTCACTGTAGCTGTGCACAGCAAATTCTACCAGAGGGAGGCCTGGCTTGCAGTTTGGCGTACTGGTTGGTCCCACCAGCTCAAGGGGAGAAGATTCCTTGCAGATCTTCTCTGTCGTCGAAGTTTGGAGATTTGGACCCGCAGCAGGGCTTCACCGGGAGGTTGTGGTAGAGGTCCTCTTCTGTCAGCTTCTCTTCAGTTCACTCGATCCAGTGGCGACTATGCCTTCTCAGTCCCATAGACCTGCTTTTTATGCAGTTTTCCCCCATTCACACAGCCTGGCTGTCAATCACACAGCAGGGTGGCTGTCCCGGCGGGACAGTCACCACAGCCAACCATACAGAGTGCGACATAGGTCTCCAAGTCTCAACCTCCCCTCCCTCACGTCCTGCCCCACCCCCCCCCGGACATTCAAACCTGGTTTGGTGCACAGAGTAAAACACGAGGAAGACCTTTACAAAAAGAAATGGCGAATAGACCCAGCCGGAACCAAATAAAAGTAAATGGGGTCCAGCGGATTTCAGTTCGAGGCTATTTAAATAGACAGCGGTTGGAAAAATAGGGTAGATACCACTGCCATCAGCCAAATCATAAAGAAGGGGAAACGAAATAATGTTTCATGAGAAACCGACAAAAAGGATAACTATTAACCCTTTCCAGAACTCTATGTAAGATAGTTTGTACTAGGTCTGTGAATTTATAAAGACTAATAAAGTCAATGGTAACTTTACATGTTCTGGGAGACAGTAGTCAGTCCCAGACAATGGAGTTTGAAGTGGGAAGTCTGAAAAAGACAGCCCTGTGTCACTGCACTGAGGGTGCTGTGTAACACACAGTAAAAAGATGATGCCTATGGAGTAGGTGAGGCTCCACAGTCTATGAACACAAAAATGTTAAACACACACAGCAAAACACATGTAAGAGTGGGAAAAAGGGCTCACACTCTTACCGGGTGAAAAAATTAAATCCTGAAATCCAGCAAAGCTGCTGAGGGACTCAGTAGGTAAGGGAAATTAGCCATTCTGGAGAATTCTCCCTTACACCGCACATGGCCAAAACTCTGCCCTCCTGATCTCTGCCCAGCGCATCGCCCTTCAGTCCTTTTCTCTGCACGGTAGGGGCTGGACGCACTGACATCACCGGGACAGATTTTTGTTCCTGATGTCCTTCTTTCCTGCTACGGTTCTGTGGTCGCTTAGCCCTCCATCTATGCCAGAGCGTCTGGGATTTGTGTCCTGGTCTTCGTGCGAAAGTCGCTTCGCTAGGGCGGATCCCCATTCTCTCTGCTTGGTGTCTCGGTCCAGACCACCACTGGGATTTGTGTTTCTACTACGATTCCCTTTCCGTCTGGGCACTCCATCGCCGTAGTAGTCGGTGGGAGGAGGTCTTTCAGCGTGTTCCTCATCTTCAGCTTTTCATTGTTGAAAAGAAGAGCTGCCTGGTTAGTCCCTTACTTTTTAGGGTGCCCGGCCGGGGGACTCCTTCCCAGCGTCTTCTTGGTCTGGGAGGGGCTTGAGCAGCTCTACCACAAGGTGTTCCCCTGAGGGGCCTCGCAGGCCTACCAGAGTTTTCTCTGAGGGTTACCATGACGGACCTGCCAAGACTGGACCACGTTCCGAGGTTCAACTGTCAGGTGCTAAGCTTCAGCTTGGTTCATCTGTGGCTTTGGATACCGGGGTTCGAGGTCTCCGTTTCTGGAGCTTTCCACACAGATACCGGGGTATGCCCCGGGCCTCCTTTTCTGGAGCTTTCTGTACAAAGCCACGGATTGAGGCCCCTCACGACGGAGCTACACGTACCAGGAGGAAACCCAAGGTTCCTCTTTTTGAGTCTGTCTGTACCAGCAAACCAAGAGACCTGCTCTGAAGGTCTTGTCTGCAAGGGTGATTCCTCTGTATTCCCGTGCTACCGGTTCTGTTGAGGGGCAAAGAGGGCATGCTCGGATGCCGCTGCCTTATTCTGTCTCGCTTCCACCTGCTTCTGCTGCACTGGTCTATACGGACCCGATTGGTGGTGGGCCTTCCTGGCAACCATCCTAATTGCGTTCGTGGAGGTATGCCCCTTATGAGAGGCCTCTGCCTACCCCAGCGCCTAAACCTTCATCAGAGGATGTATTTTTTTGGGAAGTTTGCACTGTGACCCTATGAAGGAGTATTTTTAAGGGTCTTTTCGGAAATCTACCCTGAACCTCCAGCTCCACCTTCCACCCCGGCGGTTCCTGCAGTGGTACCAGCTCTTCCTATTGGTCTGCCTCCAGCACTTCCTCCCCTACCTCCGCTGTCTCCCGTTGAGAAGGCACTGCTAGAACAGGATAGCACTTCAAAACCTGTGACGGCCCAGCCATCTGCTCCCAAGTCGCTGGATGACCCTCAAGCAGATCAGGATAGTGATGAGAAGCCCCGCTCTGTCAGAGCATTCCATGACCGAGTTCTGGATATGATGGCCCTCCTCGATATTCCAGTACCTGAGACCCCCGCTCCGCAGGAAAGGGTGCTTTCGGGAGCGTTCACCTCATCACCACAAGAGCGTACCGACCTTTTCCTCCTGAAGGATGTTTTGGTTGAGGCCCGTAGGGTCTGGGATAAGCCCCATACAATAAGAGAATTGACGCCCGTTACAGGCTTCACACCTCTGAGGAGATAGCCTTGGCATCTTGTCCACTCCCTTCCTCGACAGTGGTAGCTGCGGCCACGCTTCAATCCAAGTCAGCCTTTGCGACCTCTACGGCTGCGGCACAGATTCTGTCCAAGGAAGACACAATTCTGGACTCCTTGGGCAAGAAAGTCTTTGCCAATTCAGCCCTCCAGCTTTGTCCAGCGAACACCGAGCTCATCCTGGCTGCAGCTAATATGAGGCTGGGGTGGAAGGAGTTTGCTGATTTCCATGAGTGTATTCCTGGGGATAGGCTGGACGACTTCAAAGCTGGTCTGTCGGGCATCAGGGTGTTGGCACAGGATCTGCTAGAAGCTGCGGCACACCACATAGATGCCTCAGCTCGAGGTCTTATGGTGGGAGTTGACACCTCCCACCAGGCATGGCTTCATGCGACAAGGTTTTTGGGGCTAGTTGGATTGACACCTCACCTGAGATGGATTTTGGAAGCTAGTGGGGCTAATTTCGAAGGAGTCCACTATGACAGGACCAAAAAGTGCATGACATGTGTCTACTCCATTGTTCAAGCCATCAACTCTTTTGTATACTCCTCTACCAAGGTCAGACGTCTTCAAATCCCTCTTTAATTTACAAAAAGCTACAGAGGAGTACTCTGATGAAGAAAGAGCTTTTGGTCAACAATTTGGGACACCATCAGTGCCTGAGGCACTCATTTCAGAGAACTCATGCATGAAGAACCTACAGGAGTGCCTTCGTGGGGCTAGTGGGATTGACACATCACCTGAGATGGATTTTGGAAGGGCAGACACTGGTGAACACGCTGAGGTGACATACAGACAGCTAATGTCAAGGGTCATGGGATACATGGGATGGTCGAGACGTACACCTTTTGTTTGAGCGGGACAATCTCACCAACATATTAGAGGGCCACAGGAAGATCCAATTGTCCATTTTCACCAAGCTCTGCACAAGAGGGTGACTTCTAATTGGGAGACACCAGTGGTTGTTCCAGCTGTAAATAAACTGACAGCTAAGTATAGAGTTTCTAGCTCTGGCCCTTTTTACCTCTGCAAGGACCCAACACTAGAATATCTTTTAGTGCAGGCAGCCACTTCCACAGGTAGACAAAATACATACCCTACCATACCCCAGGGCCGAGATGACGGATGTTATGCTGCCATGGCCAAAAAGGTTTTTCCAGTCGGCAGTATGGCTTTAAAATCTACCAATGCTACATGCATGCTAGTGAGATTCACACACACTCTTTGGGAGTGCATTTCTATGACAGGTGACCATATCCCAGAGGGAAGGAGTGAGCGGGTTTCCTTAACATCGTCAAGGATGGGAAAGACGCAATGTTCAAATCCCTCCAGACTGGTCTCGACTGTTGAAAGTATCAGCCGAGCTATGGTGGCTAGTACAGTGATGCGCAGATTTGCTTGGTTGCGAAAGTCAGGATTTCCCCCAGATGTTCAATCCAGACTTCTGAACATGCTCTTTGATGGCACACATTTATTTGGAAACAAAGCAGATGAGAGTTTGGAGAAACTGCAAACTTCCAAGACGGCTGCAGCAAAATCCCTTGGAGCTGCAATAAGGCAAACTCCAATCCGCCCCACAGGTATGCCCTGGGGGGGTAGTTCCTTTTGCCATTACTAAACATTTGGAAGAGGCATAGGACAGCCAGCTCAAAGAGGATAAACATGATTTCCCCCATCGTGGACGGGGAAGAAGTACTAAGACCGCAACAGCAGGGGCTGCCTTACCATCAGCCACTTCATCAGCCGCTCCAAAACATCTCTGAGGCCTTCGTTCACAAGACTGCAGTAGGCGGCAGGTTGTCACAGCATGTGACAGAATGGCAGGCTATTACTTCAGATGCTTGCTCATTGGAAACCGTTGCCCAAGGTTACTGCCTCCCTTTCCTGCAAAAACCTCAGTTATCCACCGGGGAACAACTCTTTAAAAGTTCCAGATCTGCTTCTTATGCAGGAAATGTTAACCCTGCTACAGAAAGGAATTCCCCAAGAAGGACGGAGGATTGAGACCCATATTGGACTTCAGAGACTTGAACAAGTTCCTCAGGAAGGACAAGTTCAAGATGGTACCCCTTTCTCAGATCCTTCAGGCCCTCCAGCTTCAGGATTGGGTGGCATCATTGGATCTCCTGGGTACTTACTTTCATGTGCCGATCTATCACAAGCACAGACTGTACCTGAGGCTCGCCATTGGCAGTTCTCATTATCGGTTTCGGGTTCTGTCATTTGGGCTGGCCTCCGACCCAAGGGTTTTCACCAAGCTAATGGTGGTTGTGGCAGTGAGTCTCGGGAGGGGTGGGGAGATACACGTCTACCCCTACCTGGACGATTGACTGATCGGGGCCAGTTCCCCAGAACAGGCCTTGTAACATCTCAGCTCCACCTGTCACTCCCTTCACAGGCTCGGCTTCTCCCTCAACTTCAAGAAGTTCCACATGATACCATCTCAAAGACTCCAGTTTATGGAAGCAGTCCTGGATGCATCACTGGGAGTTTTTACTTTTGTTCCCTTTGTCCTTCCTCCTGCTCCGGTTCCACGGTCATCTAGTCTTCCATCTATGCCGGAGCATCTGGGATTCTTGTCCTGTTCATCCTGTGAATGCTGTTTCGCGAGGGCGGATCCCCACTCTCTCTCTCTCTCTCTGCCTGGAGTGTCTAGGCCCGCAACATCATTCGGACTTGTGTTTTTATTGTGACTCTCTCTCCGTCCGGACACTTCAGCGTTGTCTTCTTCGGTGGGAGGAGGTGTTTCAATGCATTCCTCCACCACATTTTCAGCTTTTCATAGTCGGAAAAAATAAACGCCTATTAAGTTCTTTAATTTTAGGGTGCCCCGGCCTGGAGACTCCTTTTCAGGGTCTTCCAGGATCGGGAGGGGCTCAAGTAGCTTGTCTACCAGGGTTATTCCTGAGGTGTCCCACAAGGGGCTGAACAGGTGCACCGGAGCTTCCTCCGAAGGTCCCCTCAGTGGGCCTGCCAAAACCGGACTTTCCTCTGAGGTTCCCTGTTTAGGGGCTGAAGTTCAGCCCAGTTCTTCTGTGGCTCTGGATACCGGGGTTAGCCGTGAGGTCTCCATTTCTGGAGCTTTCCATACTGAGTTGCAACTTGAGGCCCCTTTTGAGGGAGCTAACTGTTCCGGGTTAAAACCTGAGGTTCCTCTTCTTGGGGCTAAATCCAATACAGACAAAACCGAGGGATCCTCTTTGAGGGTCCTGTCGGTGAAGTACATTCCTCAACCTTCCCACGTTCAGGGCCGTGGTGGTACCGGTTCTGTCGAAGGGGCTGTCAGGTCCTTGATCCTCTTGACTGGTGCAGAGGCAGCACAAACACCTACCTCCCCATTGGGTCTTGGCACCTGGGATGTTACTACCACAGGCCACTGCAACCCTCTGGGGAAAGAGGATTAGGGTGCGTTGAGTGGATAGGTAGAGGTAGTTCAGGGTAACCGGAAAGAGGTTTAGGGAAATGCAATGGATGGGTAGGGGGACTTAGGAAAACATGCTCCTACTCCGGCTCCAGTGGACAGTGACTGTGCCCTTGCACACTCACTCCGCAATCATTCTATGTGCCCTCTATGGTTGGGGTCTTTGTACTGGAGCCCCTAACCAGCAAATGTTTTAGCAGTTGTGTATGTCACACCTGTATTTGGTTATACACTGCCACCTTTGTAGGATACTGTCTAGCCCTAGCACCCATCCCACATTACTTCATGTAGGCAAGTCCCTGCATTTGCAGAATAACACATTCCCCACATTAGATAGAAAACAATATGCACACAGTATGCAAATACACTTAGCTTGGTTTTCTGTGCGAGTTCAAGGTGCTCTGGTCCTTGTCGTGTTGGTTGGCCGATGCGCCGTCACTCAGCTTCTTTTGAAGCTGAAATGAGCAAGGTAAAGTCAGTACATGTGCGCGTAGGTGTCGTTCCTAAGAACGTTCCCTGAGGGGTTAAAACAAGTTACTGGTGTGGTTACTTCACCGCCTGTTAATTAAACAGAACTCTAGGAGCAGTTAGGCATGCGTATCATGCAGGGGTTAACATGCATTGCTCGGTCGCTTCTCCCGTGGTATTCGTGGCTCTGGACTGTTAGCGGTTAATGTTCCCCCAAGGCACGTAGCGCGTCTCCCTTCCAGCGGAGAAATCAGCTGTTCGCAATATGAATAGACTGCTACTTATCTTTGGTTTGTACGCGGGGCCTGGATACAGGCGGGCTGATGCCCCGCGTAGGCGTGCCTCCAGGAGTTCGTGGAATACACGTCTTCACTCTCTGGTAGTCAGGATTGCGAGCGGCGCTTACTGGGCGCGGCTCGCGCATGCACACTTGTGCTAGTGTGGCTCTCTTCTCCCCAGCAGGCTCGGGTAGCGCACGGCCTGCTGGGAAATGTAGTTTCCGGGCGGTTCTCCATCCCTGGGCCTTGGTCCTGCAAAAAGGGTGGAGGACTCGCCTGGAAAACCTGGTGGGGTGCTTTAGGGCTTCACCCACTCCCCCAATGGCCCTTACAGGGACTACCACTCGCCCCACTACCCCTGTCAGGGCTGGGCAGTTGAAGGGGCAAAGATGGCCTATTCAAAGGAGTAGGGGCTGTCAAAATTAAACTAACAAAGGGGCCATTTGACCCCGACTAAAACAGTATCCTCTGTAAAAAGATTCCTAGGCCTTTGCAATTACTGTCAGGCATGGGTCTTTGACTACAGCATGTATGTCAGGCCACTTTTAAAAGGACTATAAGGCGTACATAGCCTGGGCAGGTGAAATAATAAAAGCCTTTGATGAGTTGAAGCTAGCAATTAACACTCCACTATTTGGGAACCCTGATTACAATAAATATTTCTTTCTGTTCTCATTCAAATGGAGTATGGATGACCACTTTCCTCGCACAGAAAACTACCATGGGGGCACCAACCATGAGCAATTTACTGTCGTGATCCCTACCCCCAAGCCTCATAGGCAATTCAGTCTTCCCCTTGGAACCTAGCCAGGGTCACCTATTCTGGCCTCCAAGGCCTTCCCGCTTGCCAAAGACTTTCCTGGAGTCAGTCCTGGAGCCAGGCTCATGCTTAATGTGAAGGTAATATGTGAAGGTAATATGGGGGCCTGGACTTTGTAATGGGCTGGGCCCAACATGGCTCAGTTCCAAGAACTGAGCCATGTGGTCGGGCCTTGGAATTCCTGCGGCTATATAAGCCACGCCCAAACAGAGGAACATGCTTCGTGTTACTCTGCGGTTAGCAGCGTGACGCTCACCATGTCTGGCTCTGCCTCCTAAGTTCCTTATCTGCGGATTCTAGACATCGCGCACCCTGAAAGAACAAGAACATCATTACTACACCACTTACCTGTGAGTAGCATTCTGTCTTCGGTCCATCTCTTACTCGGTCCAGAGAACACCAGCATCTAGGCGCCGCATCCATCTCCGGAACACACCAACATCCAGGCGCTGCATCCTCCTCCTCCAGAGCACCGCAACCTGGAAAGGAGAGAGAGAAAGAACAGC
Organism: Ambystoma mexicanum; assembly: GCF_040938575.1. Taxonomy (NCBI): domain Eukaryota; kingdom Metazoa; phylum Chordata; class Amphibia; order Caudata; family Ambystomatidae; genus Ambystoma; species Ambystoma mexicanum. The sequence goes on along the minus strand of NC_090933.1, from coordinate 921,570,812 downwards.
GTTATTGAGCACCTAACCATTCTTGCTAAGGAAGTACAAAACTCTTACCTGATTCGAACGTCTTGTGGTCTGCATCCATTCTGGAACATCACAGCGACCTGCTGTAACGCTCACTTGATTCCCGCAGAGGCGCCGGTCTTGACTGGGTGAATGCCGTATCTTCAAAGGTGATGTGTAACACACGGTTGGCTCTTTGGGCTGGACCTCTGTGCACTGTATGTCTGACTCGAAGAGTAAGATGTCTGCAGATAGAAAATATGGGATTAATGAACTGGGGTTATTGGGTGCCTCTCTCCTCTTCCCTTTCTCTTCTCCTGTAGAACCCCAAAGGTTAACACCCTCACCTTAGGTAAGTGAACGCCGAGCTCTCCATCTGCCTCGGGGCAGGGTGCCGTAACCAGTTTCTTCACTGGATAAGGGTGCAGGCCTCTTGACCTCAGAGGACTGCTGTCCGTCGTTAACTGCACGAACGGTAAGTTCTGGGCACTTCAAATGTCCTAAAAGTCTTTTGTAATGATATCTCTTGTTTTGCAGGGTTCCGGCGATGGCGGATGGCGGGCTGATGAGAGTTGAGGATCGAACCCGCGTGAGGAATAGAAGCGCCTGGAAGCACGTAAGTAAGCGCTTGTAGCCTGCTTCACAATGCGCACTAACTGTCCCTTTTATCTTGCAGGTACAAGTTTGGAGCTTTAGAGAAGCTGAAGGGTGCTGGAATACCCACTGGATTCGGCGTGGGAAGGAGTAATGGCACGTGAGTAATAAAGTTGCCCAATGTCTTTAAACGCACCTTCTTTTGTCTTTCAGATGCGGGATGCAGCGCCGAAGGCCTCCGGAGCGTGCGAAGAGCTGGTAAGCTTTTGTCTTTCAGATGCCGGAATGCAGTGCGAAGACCTCTGGAGCATGCGAAGAGTAGGTAAGCCTTTGTCTTTCAGATGCCGGAATGCAGCGCGAGGCGTTGGTGACAGCCGATGGACCAGGTAAGAGATGCGCTGCCGCTGAAGACCGTAGTGCTAACCTGTTCTTTCTTTGTCTTTACAGGTGCTGCTGAAGACTGGATTCCAGGATGGTAAGCCTTTGTTCCCTTAGGCCCAGGATCAGAAGCAGAAGACACGATGAGCGTTCTGCTGCAGAGAATGCAGAATAACGCAAAGCAAGATTCATCCATCGGGTGTGGTTTAAATAGCCTCCTGTAGTGCTTAGGTGTCTCCTTCCACAGCCACGCCTAGGTAAGAAGAGAGTTCCTGCTTTCCAGAAGAGTTCCAGTGTTCTGAACCTAGGGAGTGGCTCCTGCCCCACCCAACAGGAAAAGTAGTCCCAAACAGAAGAGGATCAGGGGTTCAACTGGCAGGTAAGTAAGCAGCATGGTCTGCTGCAGGTAAGTCCACCCAAGCATTATGAGCCCGGCGCTTCCAGCGCTGGGACTGGGCATCTTTATGAGCCTGGTGCCACTGGTGCCAGGACAGGGTCCAAAAGGTCCCAATTGGGACTGGCTGGCACTTGGAACCGGGGTTATGGGTCTGCTTCCAAGGGAGTCGGGCAAGTCCTGATCTTTTGGAAGCAGAGATCATGACACCTGCAAGCAAGACAAGAGACACAGGGTAGCACAAGAAAGGCAAATTAACGCTGCGCACCACACATTACTTTAGGAATAACGCTGTGCAACGTGCTTTCGCTCACCAATTCATGTTCCACACCGATTTGCATGGCAAGGCCAACATCACTTTCCACACCTAGAGGAAAGAAAACGGACATTAGCAAATTAATAAGGAGGAAGGAAGAAAGAAAGGAGACTGAAATATCTAAATTGTGAAGAAGCAACCTACCTTACAAAGTTGGAGTCACAGCAGGACTGGACTCGCACAGGGCTCGCATCAGTGGAGTAACTCGGTTGCAACATGCCTGCTCCATCTACGCGCCCCTGCATTGAGAAGCAGGACCGAGCGCACATCGTAAAAAATAATCAAGGCCCAACTCTCTGAAGCATTACCAAGGGAAGAGGTCCGAGAGGGATTGAAGGTCCAGCCAGGCTGAGTGGCGTCCCCGTGGATACCAGGTGAGTGTTACATTTACAGTGGAATCCTAGATCCTGTAATGAGGCCATTACCTGTGTGAGCAAGTATTGGCTGCAGCAGCTTTTGCAATTGAGAAGTCTGCCAGTATAACTATGGGTTGTGCAGTTATCTTATATGTTGAGCATGCTCCATTCGCCATCCTTGAAAAGCCCAAAAGTACATTGACTACACAGAGGGCATCAGGTTATAAAGTAATCAAATAGAATCCATAGATGAAAATGGCCAGTGGTAAACCCAGCCAGATTCATAGCAGAACCAGTGAAAGAGGGCAATTATGTGCATGATTGCACCAACAACACTGAGTATCATGATGAGGTACCCCATGTCAAGGAAAATGCCCTAATAGGGGGTATAATTCTCTTCATTGATGGGTCATCAATAATAGATCAGATCATGGGTGAGAGGCATAGTGGAATAGCAGTGATGAAAGCAAGAGAGAATGACAACTTTGGAATAGCAACGAGTGTGAGAGTGCCAGTGCGTTTTACAGCACAAGCGGCAGAGTTGGTAGTGTTGATATTAGCACTTGAAGCACATGGAGATGAGGCAGTAACAGTGTATTCTGGCTCTGCCTACCTGACGTCAACAGTACAGACAGGACTGTCGCTTTGGAAAAGTTAGCGAAGCCTAACATGCTTTGAACACCTTTTACGTGTGCAGATGGTACACCAGTACAGCATGCACCATTACTAGACATGCTCACAGATGCACTTCAACTTCCATAGGCTGTCGCCAAGGTGAAGTGCGTAGTGCATGCCAGAGTTGCGGACTTGGTTTCTCGTGGCAACAAGGCCACTGACCTAGAAGCAAAAAGAGCAGCATATTTTCCAGACGTATCTGGCATTGCGACTGCACCAAACAAATGTATACATGAACGCAACATGGTGAAGTAGGGCTTTGATATGGCATATGTCATTTGTCCTTTTTCTGGAGGTCGCATATCAAAAAACAATATTTTTCAGTTGATTTTCTTGCAACCCGAGAAAACCGGAAAGGGATACCACTTTTTTTAAAAAATGTTTTTATATTGGTGGGGGCCGGGGGGCATGTGGGAGTTCTATCCCCGCTTTGCTCCCTGCTGCCCCCAGCCCCCTGTGCATACACACACAGTGCCAAGATGCACTGCATAGCTAGTGAAAGTCCTCTCAGCAGTAGTGCCACATCGCGACAGTCCGATCTGTGCAGGTGTCATGATCTCTGCTTCCAAAAGATCAGGACTTGCCTGACTCCCTTGGAAGCAGACCCATAACCCCGGTTCCGAGTGCCAGCCAGTCCCAATTGGGACCTTTTGGACCCTGTCCTGGCGCCAGTGGCACCAGGCTCATAAAGATGCCCAGTCCCAGCGCTGGAAGCGCCGGGCTTATAATGCTTGGGTGGACTTACCTGCAGCAGACCATGCTGCTTACTTACCTGCCAGTTGAACCCCTGATCCTCTTCTGTTTGGGACTACTTTTCCTGTTGGGTGGGGCAGGAGCCACTCCCTAGGTTCAGAACACTGGAACTCTTCTGGAAAGCAGGAACTCTTTTCTTACCTAGGCGTGGCTGTGGAAGGAGACACCTAAGCACTACAGGAGGCTATTTAAACCACACCCGATGGATGAATCTTGCTTTGCGTTACTCTGCATTCTCTGCAGCAGACCGCTCATCGTGTCTTCTGCTTCAGATCCTGGGCCTAAGGGAACAAAGGCTTACCATCCTGGAATCCAGTCTTCAGCAGCACCTGTAAAGACAAAGAAAGAACAGGTTAGCACTACGGTCTTCAGTGGCAGCGCATCTCTTACCTGGTCCATCGGCTGTCACCAACGCCTCGCGCTGCATTCCGGCATCTGAAAGACAAAGGCTTACCTACTCTTCGCATGCTCCGGAGGTCTTCGCACTGCATTCCGGCATCTGAAAGACAAAAGCTTACCAGCTCTTCGCATGCTCCGGAGGTCTTCGCACTGCATCCCGCATCTGAAAGACAAAAGAAGGTGCGTTTAAAGACATTGGGCAACTTTATTACTCACGTGCCATTACTCCTTCCCACGCTGAATCCAGTGGGTATTCCAGCACCCTTCAGCTTCTCTAAAGCTCCGAACTTGTACCTGCAAGATAAAAGGGACAGTTAGTGCGCATCGTGAAGCAGGCTACAAGCGCTTACTTACATGCTTCCAGGCGCTTCTATTCCTCACGCGGGTTCGATCCTCAACTCTCATCAGCCCGCCATCCGCCTTCGCCGGAACCCTGCAAAACAAGAGATATCATTACAAAAGACTTTTAAGACATTTGAAGTGCCCAGAACTTACCGTTCGTGCAGTTAACGACGGACAGCAGTCCTCTGAGGTCAAGAGGCCTGCACCCTTATCCAGTGAAGAAACTGGTTACGGCACCCTGCCCCGAGGCAGATGGAGAGCTCGGCGTTCACTTACCTAAGGTGAGGGTGTTAACCTTTTGGGGTTCTACAGGAGAAGAGAAAGGGAAGAGGAGAGAGGCACCCAATAACCCCAGTTCATTAATCCCATATTTTCTATCTGCAGACATCTTACTCTTCGAGTCAGACATACAGTGCACAGAGGTCCAGCTCAAAGAGCCAACCGGGTGTTACACATCACCTTTGAAGATACGGCATTCACCCAGTCAAGACCGGCGCCTCTGCGGGAATCAGGTGAGCGTTACAGAACGCAAAGCCTATCGCGAAACTCCCACCCAGGCGCTATGGAAATCTCGGATACCGACCAGCTAGCCCAGTTACTTGGGGAACTAAGAGCAGAAGTGCATGCAGCCCGTCATGAAACGAATGCTCTAAGAAGGGAACTGATTATTTCCAAGGAGCGAACAGACGATCTCGCTAGACAATTGCTACAGTCACAAGCCGGACAAACTCCGTTACCCGCATCAGGGGCAAATCTTCCTTCAACATCCTCTACGAACCCAGTGCAGATCAACCTACCTGGGAATGTACCTCTGGCTCCGCCCGAACGATTTTCTGGTGACCCAAAGAGGTTTGCAGTATTTATTAATCAGTGCCGGTTGCACTTCTTATGCCGGCCAGCAGCCTTTCCAACTGATCAAGCTAAGGTAGCTTTCGTGCTTTTGTACCTTAGTGGCAATGCGGCAGACTGGTCGATCCCTCTAGTTAATCAAGATGATCCGGTTCTCCATGATTTTCAAGCTTTTCAGCTCAGTATGGAAAAACTGTTTGCAAGACATTCACAGGGGCAGGCCTTGGACAATGAGCTCCTTTCATTGCGACAGGGTAATCAAGACCTTTTGGCTTATATTGCGTCTTTCAACAGACTGATAGTGGAAACTCGATGGCCTGAGGACAAAAGGATTACGCTGTTTTATAGAGGTCTACGTGGAGAGCTCAAAGATGTGTTAGCCCAAGTAGTGAATCCCCCGCAAGACTGTTCGGACTATATTGACTTAGTCGTTCAAATTGACCACAGACTGCAGAACAGGAAGGCCGATCGTTCCAAGTTTGATGCTCGAGTATTTTCCAAACCACCAACTCCTACCAAAGGAGTAGACTCCGGGGAACCCATGCAAATAGGGGGCCTGAAAGGACCACTAACACAAAAGGAGCGGGAAAGGAGAAAGCAGCTGCAATTATGCCTCTATTGCGGAAACTCGGGGCACTTTCTTCGAGACTGTCCGGTGAAACCAGCCAAGAAGGCAGTTGGAGCTGCAGTTACCAGGGTCACAAACTCTGAGCAGGGAAACGACCTCGCCCGACAAGAATAGAGGTCCTCTTGCCGAGCGTTAAAACCAGTCCCGTGACCTCGCATTTCGTGATACCTATGGTCCTCATTAGCCCTGAACATCCGGATCGATTACATGCGATTGAAGCTTACGTCGACAGCGGTGCCATCGGCAATTATGTGGATCATGAAATGGTTTTGAGGATGAATCTGACTCTTTGTCCAAAGGCTGTAAAGGACGTCATTACTACGGTGGATGGTACGGAGATAGCCTCCGGACCAGTAACGCATACCACCCAAGAAGTGACGCTAGTAAGTCAAGACGGACACCATGAGAAGATCGTGTTCGATGTGATCAAGGCCCCTCAGTTCCAGATTATTCTAGGAATTCCTTGGTTAGAGAAGCACAATCCTCAGATCGATTGGCGAGCAAGAACGGTTCAGTTTCCAGAATGTGTCTCTACTTGTCACCCTCGACCTGGTGTTGCACTGGCAGCAATTTCCTCGGAGGCTCCTCAGTTACCTCCTGAATACCTAGAATTCCAAGATGTTTTCCGGAAGGATCAGGCTAACTCTCTACCTCCTCATAGGTCTTATGACTGCCAGATAGACCTGATACCTGGATCTACTCCTCCTTGTAGTAGAATTTATGCCCTCACGGAGCCTGAGAATATTCACCTCCGACAATACCTGGATCAATACCTAGCGAATGGGTTTATTCGTCCTTCCAAGTCCCCTGCTTCCTCAGCTTTGTTCTTCGTTCCAAAAAAAGAAGGGGACCTTAGAACTTGTATAGATTATCGCGCCCTGAACCAGATCACCGTTAAGAATAGATATCCGTTACCTTTGATCCCTGAACTCCTGGACCAAGTCAGAAAAGCATGCATATATACAAAGCTGGATCTTAGAGGAGCCTACCACTTGGTACGAGTAAAAGAGGGCGATGAATGGAAGACGGCCTTCCGCACCAAGTATGGGCTATTTGAATATCAGGTCATGCCTTTCGGACTTTGCAATGCCCCGGCCGCCTTTCAATATTTTATGAACGATGTCCTCAGAGAGCTCATAGATGTGTGTGTTGTTGTTTACATTGACGACATCCTCGTTTATTCTTCATCGGAAACTGAACATCGGAAACACGTGAAAATGGTCCTCGAAAGATTGCGTCAACACAAACTTTTCGCTAAGTTGGAAAAATGTGTTTTCAACGTGACTGAAGTTGAATTCTTGGGATTCATATCACCTAGCGGAGTGCGTATGGATTCAAAGAAGGTCGATGCAATTCTCAAATGGCCATCGCCATCCTCCGTAAAAGGTGTTCAAAGCATGTTAGGCTTCGCTAACTTTTACCGCAGGTTTATCCCCGAATTCTCTCGAATAGTCCAGCCCATCACCGCCTTGTTAAAGAAAAACAAACGTTTTGAATGGTCTACCGAGGCGGAACAACCTTTCCAGAATTTGAAGACTAGATTTATCTCTGCACCGATCTTAAAACATCCTCGCCCAGAACTCCCCTACATCGTTGAAACTGATGCTTCGAGCCTTGCCATGGGGGCAGTTCTATCACAAAAGGACCCAGTAACCAATCAGTTGCATCCCGTGGCATTTTGGTCCCGCAAATTCTCGCCTCCTGAAATCAATTACACTATTACTGATAAGGAACTTCTAGCTATCAAGTCCGCCTTTAAGGCTTGGCGGCATTATCTTCTGGGGGCCCGACACACCGTTACTGTGATTACAGATCACCGAAACCTGCAATATTTGAAAACCGCAAAAGCTCAATCCTCTAGGCAACTCCGTTGGGCACTATTCTTTGCCGAGTTTGACTTCATAATTACCTATCGACCTGGTACAAAAAACGGTAAAGCTGATGCCCTTTCTCGGATGGGAGTGGAAGAACATTTGATCAATCCTAAACCTGTACCTATCATTCCCGAACAAAGAATTCTAGGTGTAATCGCCACACAATCCATAGAGGAAGTTAAGGATAAAGCCAGGCTACTGGTAACTCCAGCAGACATACAGAATTGGCATCTGCAGGGAAAGGACTTTACGGTGAAGGACAACCTATTATATTTCCAAGAACGGTTATACCTGCCCAGCACAGATTTACAGAAAAAGGTAATCTCTTGTTATCACGATTCTTTAATGGAAGGACATCCCGGTATGACCAAGACCTCGGAAAAGATCAAGCGCTACTTCTGGTGGCCGTCTTGGAAAAAAGATATCAGAGACTTTATAATGTCCTGTGGAGTATGCGCCCAAAACAAGAGTCAAAAGGAAAAACCAGCCAGCCTCTTACGCCCTATTGACATCCCGCCTCGCCCTTGGCATACGCTTTCTATGGACTTCATCACCGATCTACCTCCATGCTCCGGATACAATACGATCCTAGTAATCGTGGACCTATTCTCCAAGATGGCGCATTTCATTCCACTCAAAGGCTTACCAACAGCAGCAACTCTGGCCCGAGAATTTCTCGAAAACATCATCCGACTGCACGGTTTTCCTTCAGTTCTAATTTCGGATCGAGGTAGTCAATTTATTTCTCATTTTTGGCGAAGTTGCTGTCCGTCGGCTCAAATTGATGTGAGACTTTCGACCAGCCACCACCCTCAAACCGACGGACAAACCGAGAGGACCAATCAAACTCTGGAACAGTATTTGCGCTGCATGCTACAACAAACTGAAAAAACTTGGAAAGATATCCTTTGGATAGCCGAATATGCCTACAATAACTCTGTCCACTTGGGAACTGGGAAGACCCCGTTTTTTCTTTTATACGGTAGTCACCCACGAACCTCGGAGTTGGATCCACTCCAAGATCTTGGAACACCAGCAGTAGACCACCTGCATTCTACAATCACCCAAGCCTTTAAGGAAGCCGTTTCTCACCTTCAAAGGGCTAAAGAACAATACAAGAAAGGAGCAGACCAACATCGGAAGGAAGTCCCCCAATATCAAGTAGGAGATCAAGTCTGGTTATCCACCAAATATCTACCTCTAAAAGGACCACGCACATTCAACCCAAGATACCTTGGTCCCTATTCCATCACTACCATAGTAAATCCAGTAGCGGTCAAGTTGGACTTGCCCCCTCACATGAGGATACATCCGGTCTTCCACGTCTCTCTATTAAAACCCGTGCAACCTCAAACCCGACTAACTACATCTCCAAAACCTATTCTAGTTGATGGAGAATTCGAGTTTGAAGTCAAAAGCATCCTGGATTCCAAGATCTCCAAATCTAAACTATTTTACCTGATTGACTGGAAAGGCTACGGTCCCCAAGAAAGATCCTGGGAACCTGCAGAATATGTCCACGCGCCTCGTCTAATCAAAAGATTTCATCGAACATTTCCTAACAAGCCCAAACCCCCGGAGAAGCCCGGTTTGGGAGGGGCCTTGAGGGGGGGTGCTGTCATGATCTCTGCTTCCAAAAGATCAGGACTTGCCCGACTCCCTTGGAAGCAGACCCATAACCCCGGTTCCGAGTGCCAGCCAGTCCCAATTGGGACCTTTTGGACCCTGTCCTGGCGCCAGTGGCACCAGGCTCATAAAGATGCCCAGTCCCAGCGCTGGAAGCGCCGGGCTCATAATGCTTGGGTGGACTTACCTGCAGCAGACCATGCTGCTTACTTACCTGCCAGTTGAACCCCTGATCCTCTTCTGTTTGGGACTACTTTTCCTGTTGGGTGGGGCAGGAGCCACTCCCTAGGATCAGAACACTGGAACTCTTCTGGAAAGCAGGAACTCTTTTCTTACCTAGGCGTGGCTGTGGAAGGAGACATCTAAGCACTACAGGAGGCTATTTAAACCACACCCGATGGATGAATCTTGCTTTGCGTTATTCTGCATTCTCTGCAGCAGAACGGTCATCGTGTCTTCTGCTTCTGATCCTGGGCCTAAGGGAACAAAGGCTTACCATCCTGGAATCCAGTCTTCAGCAGCACCTGTAAAGACAAAGAAAGAACAGGTTAGCACTACGGTCTTCAGTGGCAGCGCATCTCTTACCTGGTCCATCGGCTGTCACCAACGCCCCGCGCTGCATTCCGGCATCTGAAAGACAAAGGCTTACCTACTCTTCGCATGCTCCGGAGGTCTTCGCACTGCATTCCGGCATCTGAAAGACAAAAGCTTACCAGCTCTTCGCACGCTCCGGAGGCCTTCGGCGCTGCATCCCGCATCTGAAAGACAAAAGGTGCGTTTAAAGACATTGGGCAACTTTATTACTCACGTGCCATTACTCCTTCCCACGCCGAATCCAGTGGGTATTCCAGCACCCTTCAGCTTCTCTAAAGCTCCGAACTTGTACCTGCAAGATAAAAGGGACAGTTAGTGCGCATCGTGAAGCAGGCTACAAGCGCTTACTTACGTGCTTCCAGGCGCTTCTGTTCCTCACGGGGGTTCGATCCTCAACTCTCATCAGCCCGCCATCCGCCTTTGCCGGAACCCTGCAAAACAAGAGATATCATTACAAAAGACTTTTAAGACATTTGAAGTGCCCAGAACTTACCGTTCGTGCAGTTAACGACGGACAGCAGTCCTCTGAGGTCAAGAGGCCTGCACCCTTATCCAGTGAAGAAACTGGTTACGGCACCCTGCCCCGAGGCAGATGGAGAGCTCGGCGTTCACTTACCTAAGGTGAGGGTGTTAACCTTTGGGGTTCTACAGGAGAAGAGAAAGGGAAGAGGAGAGAGGCACCCAATAACCCCAGTTCATTAATCCCATATTTTCTATCTGCAGACATCTTACTCTTCGAGTCAGACATACAGTGCACAGAGGTCCAGCCCAAAGAGCCAACCGGGTGTTACACATCACCTTTGAAGATACGGCATTCACCCAGTCAAGACCGGCGCCTCTGCGGGAATCAGGTGAGCGTTACAGCAGCTACATGCACGCCACCTTGCCAACTATAGTCGCTTTAGGCACTCTATTTGCACCAAGCTTATCAACTAGTCTCTTAAAGCTACCGACTACACCACTACCTGGTTACTATATGGTATTTCATACTACAAAGTCCTCGACTTCTATGCCTACACTCCCCTCTCTCAACAACATGGCCTACGAACATTTACCTAGCAAATGAACTTGCCTATAGGGCCAAAATACTAGGTTCTGTTCTCGAATGCATAAAATATTTGAACCTCCGGTCAGTTCTATGACTATCAGACTGCCAGAGAAAGAGCCCACCCAATAGACTACCCACTGCAACTAAAAAACCACCTAGCCCTTCTCACATAAAACGCCAAAAACCTAAGCCCTATCTTGGCTCACAGGTAGCTGGAACCACTTTCAGTAGTCCATCCACCACCTCCCTAGACAGCTCTCCCTCTGACCTCGAGGGAGCCTTAATAAATGCGAGATCACTAGTTGCACATGCAACAGAGATATCTGACCTTATTGTGGCTGAAAACTATGACTTCCTGGCCATCAGTGGATCTTGGCTACGTGATGCAGCAGTTCCGGCCCTTATGTTAACCGTCCCGGATGACTACATTATATTGAGATCAGATAGAGGCGAGACGCGAGGAGGGGGCATAGTGCTTATTGCCAAATCAAATCTTTCTATTAGACTAGCCCCCTCCTTAGACCTCAAATCTTGTGAATCCCTCTCAGCCAAAATGCCCATTGCCAATTCCCAAACTCTTAACATCCATCTTGTATACAGAGCTCCAAGTCCAATTAGCTCTTTTCATGAAGACATGTTCACCTTACTCTCGCACAATTTAAAAAGTACCTAGCAAGTCATTTTGCTTGGGGATCTTAACCTAGGTTTCAACGACCCTCAAGACCAACAAGCAACCATCACAACTAATATCTTGGCAGAACTTGGCTTTACCCAGAGAGTTAATTTACCGACACACAACAAAGGGAGAATACTCGTCTGGGTGGCAGATCACAACTGTAATGCCTTGCTCACTTCCACTAGCCCTCAAACCTGGACTGACCACTACCTCCTGTCATTTACATTGGCAACTAAAAGGCCTACCGACACGCTGAGCCTACTTGCCCCGCCCACACTAAATAGGAACAAAAAGAATATTACAATAGACCACCTCCCACCCGGCATCATACCTACTCTCAACCCTCTACCTGATAATATGGAGCCTAACTCGTTAGTTGATGACTATAACAAAATCATGACTACAACTATCGACATCATTGCTCCACTAAAACTGGGACATAGCAAGCCTAAAAATCATTTAAATTCCTGGTTTACCCCAGATCTGAAAAAACTGAGAAATGATAGAAGAAAATGTGAAACCTCCTGGAGGTTACTACCCTCTGCTGAAAATAAAACTAACCTAATCAACATATCTTCTCAATACAAAAAAGATATACTTTTGGTGAAACAAGAAATTTATAACCGAATCTTGCAAGCCAACTCAAGCAAGAAGGAATTATGTGTAATTCTAAAAGAATTAGAGACACCTATCCCAGTTCAAGACAACTGTGTTGAAGATAAAACCTGGTGATCTAATATTCCGCACGCACTAGTCAACAAAGTCTGAACCCTTCAGGACAAAATAGCACAAAAGTAAGCCTCCCTAACAGCCACAACCTCACCCAAGAATAACTCCCTGCCCTCCCACAAACCCCCACTTTGATTTCGTTTTTCCAAAAGTTCCATTCTCGAGGTTGAAAAGGTTATACTCTCCCTCAAACCTCGAATTGCCAGAGTGACCATTGCCCAGCAGAATTAATTAAGGATGCCGCTAGAGACTTGGCTCCTTTCATCTCTAAGCTTATCAATGCCTCTTTTGCCTTAGGAACCATCCCAAGCAACCTCATAGAGTGGTGGGTATTCCCTCTACTTAAAAAAACAGACACTAGACCCAACCATACCAACCAACTACAGACCAATCCCCACTTAAAATCTTAGACAAGGTGGCATATCTCCAAATACAGAAATACCTGGCGCTTCACCAACTCCTAGGAGCTCGCCAATCAGGTTTCCGGCTTCAACATGGTACGGAAACGGCACTAATGATCTCAAGGCCCAAATTGACGAGCTCAGGGACAAAGGAAAATCAGCTTTGCTTCTCCTTCTCGACTTTTGGCTGCATTTGACCTGGTGGACCACAAGGTCCTATGCAGTCACATGGACTCATCAGCTCATTTCTCAAAGGAGGCAATAGTCTGGATACAGTCATTCCTCAGTAACAGGACTATGAGAGACTTCTCTCCATCAGCAGCGGCAGACCCAATCCTGATCACCTGTGGAGTGCCCCAGGGATCATGTGTCTCACCTACTCTGCACAATATATTTACCAAGCCGCTTTTTCATTATCTGGACCATCTTGGTATCACCTACACTAACTATGCATATGATATTAAGATTCTCCTACCAATTACTGGGGATTATGTTAAGGATTTGGCCTTGGTAAACAGAGTTTATAACCTCATTCAGGCATGGATGGCTACTCAGGGTCTCTGCCAGAATGAGGACAAACCTGAGCTCATCACCATGGGCACCACACCCAACCTTAAAAAACTTGACCCTGAAAACACCGCCTTCATCATCGACTATAACCTCATCAAAGTTTCTACCTCGATTCCACCCTCATATTTACTAAACAAGTTAACACTTTGGCATCTTCCACTGCATATACTTGCACATTAATCAGAGAAGGTAATCCGTTCTTTTCCACAAACAGCTGCATCATCCTGCCCAGAACCCTCATCCTGTCCAAATTGGACTACTGTAATGCCTTATACATCGGTGCCAATAAAAATATTGTCAAGCGATTACAGAACAATGCTCTTAAACCGCTCTAAGTATAACCAGGAAAGAGCACATTTCTGAGGTCAGGAGACAAAATAATTGGTTGTCCACTAGCAATAAAATCCAACTGAAAATGGCCTCACTCACCTACAAATGCCTTAACTATGAGCCGCCATCCTACCTTACTAAGAGAATTACTAGAAAATCCTCTAGCAGGCCTAAAAGAATAGTTAACACCAACTGCCTATCTGTGCTGAGAGTCAAACTATCCAAAGTCGGGGGCAGTAGCTTCCCAGTGAAGGCAGATCGGCTTTAGAACAACTTGACATCCCCTTTGCGAGCTGACCAAACATTCATTACATTTAGACAGAATCTTATTATCTGGCTTAAAGATGAGGACCAGTAAGTCTCCGGCTTCCTATCCTTCCCGCATTGTAAATAGATCTCAGACTGCCCTTAAATGATATTCCTGCCAGCACAGAGTTTTCTCTGTGTTATATGTATCTATATACCTACTATATTGTGTATTTCACAACTTGTATTGTTTATTTATAGAGCGCACCTGGCCGTTAAGCAACTGTGTGCTTACAGAAAATAAATCTTGGGTTACAGGTACATAAATAAGTTACATTTCTTATGTTACAGGATCATATATCTAGCATTTCTTATGTTACAATGTCGGAAGACTTACATGTGAGATATGTCACATATATAAAAACATTTCTTACGTTACAATGTTGGATGACTTACATGAAAGATATGTTATAGTTACAAGTGTTTACAAAAAATATACACAGTATTTGTTACAGTTGGGGCATTTAGCAGTCGTCGGTGTTAAGCCAGAGTTTAACGTTAGCTTTGAACACATGGAAGGAAGGGGTGGCTCTAAGTGCATCTGGGATGGAGTTCCTGAGATGAGCTGCTAGGACCGGGAAGCTGGACCCACCAGTTCTTTTTAGTTTAAAGTTGGGGACTTTGATGCTGTTTGAGAGGGCTTTTCTGATGGGACGTTCAGAAGTGTGCTTTGTGGATTTTTCTGTGAGGTATGCAGGAGCTTTGTTGTTCAGACAATTGTGTGTAATGTTCAGAGTTTTAAATCATTGATGGCCAGCCAGTTGACGGCTCTTCTATGGGCAGATATGTGTTGCCCTTTGGGAATTCCTAGGGCTGTTCTAAGAGCATTGTTCTGCAGGGTTTGGAGTTTGTTGATGTTATGTTTACTGGTGCCTAGGTACAGTGCATTACAGTAGTCTAATTTGGAGAGGATGAGGGCTTGCGCTATGGTGGTGCAGCTATCTGTGGATAGATATGGTTTGCAGGCGTGGATAAGTTTGCAGGTGTAACTGGTTGCTGAGGCTGTAGCATTTACTTGCTTGTCGAGGGTAAGAGCTGAGTCTAAGTAGAATCCTAAGGTTTTGACTTCCTTGGCTACCTTGATTTTGATGCCATTGATCATGATGGAATCGTACAGCTGGGGTAATTTATTCCGTTTGTTGGTAGACCCGATGATTAAGAGCTCCGTCTTGTCATCGTAAAGACATAGGCCATTTTTGGCCATCCAAGTTTGGATGATTTGGTAAATTTTATTTATGAGTCTGGTGTCCTTTTCATAGTCACCCTGGATTGGAATAAGAATCTGAGTATCATCGGCGTAGTTGGTATATGAGACCCCTAGTTTGTCCAATATATCAAAGAGAGGCTTTGTGAAAATATTGTATAACGTGGTGGAAACACATGACCCTTGAGGGACTCCACAGGTGATGGGGACTAGATCCGCTGCTGATGAAGGTGAGAAGACGCTTGGTTCTCTGGTCCAGGAATGAATTTATCCATGCCGTGGCTTTATTAGAGAAGTTGGCTGCCGATTTGAGGTGATTGCAAAGTACCTTGTGATCTACCAGGTCGAAGGCAGCTGATCGGTCTTGGAGTACGAGAATAGAGATGTCTCCTCTGTCTTTGCGCTCGTCTAGTTGGTTTTTAAGATCAAGGACAGCCGTTTCGGTTCCATGTCTTGGCCTAAATCCTGATTGTCTTGTCCCTAGTAGATTGTTGATCTCCAGATAAGATTGGATCTGAAGATATGCAGCTTTATCTCAGATTTTAAGGAGGAACGGGACAGTTGTTATGGGCCTATGGTTCGTTGGGACATTGGGGTCCAGGTTAACTTTTTTTAGGAGAGGTAATATCCAGGCATCTTTAAGGTTAGTTGGCACAGAGCATGATTTAAATGAGGAGTTAATAAATTATGTGACGAAGGGGGGCTAGTTCGTGTGCAGCCTCTTTAATAATTGGGGCTGGACAAGTGTCACCAAGACATCGGGAAGGTTTCAAGGACAAGATGATGTTCTTAGTTTCTGCAGTAGAGATGGCTCTAAAGCTAAATTGGTTAGGGGGTTTAGTTTGGTTGGCAGCAAGTTCCTGGAGGATGGTTTCTTGCGTAGAGAGGGCAATGTTGTGGAGGGCGGATTTTTTGGCTAATATTTTGTCTTGTAACATTGTGATTTTGTTGCATAGGGCTTTTTGAATGATTGTATGATTATACTCAATGTTGTTCCTGTTTATAATGTCTTCTTGAAGTATATGCATCTTTATACAAAACATTTACCTACTATACTGTATATTCTGACAACCTGTATGATATATGCCACTTGCAACCTAACCTGAAAGACTTATTGTATCTTCTGCGCCCTGATACCCTTGGGTCTGGCCCGCACTATAAACAAACACACGTTTTGTGACACTCATGTGTGCACACACACACACACTCTCTCACACACACTTACTTACCTGTGACTTCCGCAGCTCGCCCTCTGTCAGCCCCTGCATGCACTTGTGTGCGGGGCAGAGGCTGACAGTTCGGTTTAGAAAGACTGCTCTGTGCACTCAGAGTGGTCTTTCTAAATTGGTCTTTTTTTCCTTATGGAAAAAAGAAAAAGGGCATTTGACTTAACACCCTTTAATATGCTACCAATGACACAAATTATCAAGTTACAGTAAAGAGCATCGCCAGACAGCAGGAGTTGTGGAAAGGAAGGGAGTGGTCATTGTCCCTCAGAAGGGCAATGTGGTGGCAGGACAGCGCCGGGAAGCCTGTTATGCCCCTAGGCTGCTTACGGTAGCACTAGAGCAGTTGTGCTGTTTTGGCAGAATCCTATGCAGTACCCTTAGGGGCCCCTGCACACAATTAAGACTACAAGTGGTAATACAATTTCACCTTTGGTACAAGCCGGTACTACACAGAAAGAGTGGTAGCAATGGCTGAGCAGCCAGACTCATCTCAAGAGCAAATGAGCAGTAGTAGAGATTACACAAAGGACTCCAATTACTGTGACTCAAGCAAACATTGACTCAAGGTTTCTGGTAAAAGAAAATGCAAGTACATTTATTTTTAAACCATCTGTTCACGAAACACTTCACTTCTATTAAAATAAAACCACACTTCAAATATACTACACACAACCAATTTCCCTTGTGCAGAACGATTCAAGGTAAGTACCTTAGGATTTGACAGACCGGTGTTGAGAAACAAAGGGGTTCTGTTGCCAAGGATCACACCGTTAGAACAGTGCATGATTCGAGATGCCAGGAGTACTTAGATATTGTCACAAAGGGAAAGTTATAAAAAGTTAACAAAAGTTATAAGAAGGAAGGAAGAAAAGGACAAGCCTTTGGTGAGGAAGAAGGGTTCACCCCAATTCCTCAAAGTCGGACACGGTACCTTATTCGATTGAAGTAAGCTGGTGCCACGGCAGTTGTTCATGCAGACTCACGGTTCCTGGAGCTTCAGTCGTGGAGACAAGAAGGACGATGTCTGGAGCGATCTGCACTATCCAGGGATGAGGCCAGCAGCAGCGAAGCAACAGTGAATAAAAGGTGTGCTCCTTTAAAACAGGAGAGGGTCTTCAGATGGCTATCCGGACCACTACAGCTGTGTGCAGTGATTTCGACCAAAAAGAGGATCCTCTGGCTGTGGAAGATGAGTTAGTTGACCCCACCAGGCTCAAGGGAAGAAGACTCCGGACTGGATCCTCTGTTGTTGAAGGGTAGATGGCTCAGGACTGCTGCAGGGCTTCACCGAGCAACCGTCTTCTTTTCCGCTTCTCTTCGGTTCTTGCAGTTCCAGTGGTGACTCTGACTTCCAGCCCAAGAGTCCTGCCTTTTATGCCAAAATCCCCCATTCACACAGCCTGGCTGTCAATCACTCAGCAGGGGGTGCCAAAAACAGTACCACGTTTATATAGTATAATCGCGGTAGAAAGGTTAAGGTAGATACCACTGCCACCAGCCAAGTCTAAATGTTAAGAGAGCAAAACAAAGTTCCAAGAGGCACAGACAAAAAAGGGGTAGGAATTAACCCTTTCCAATACTCCATGCCAGATGGGGGTGTACTGGGTCTGTAATTTAAAGTGACTATATAAAGTTAATGGCAACTTTACATGTTTCTGGGGGACAGTAGTCAGACCCAGAAAAATGGAGTCAATGGGAAGCCTCAAAGACAACCCTGTGTCTCTGCACTGAAGTGGGGCTCATGGAGTGTTGTAGCTCCAGAGTCCAAGATCGCACAAAAAGTAGAAATACACATGGCATAACGCATGTAAGAGTGGGAAAAAGGCTCACAACTCTTACCAGGTGGACAAATAAACCCCAGCAAAGCTGCTGAGGGACTCCATAGGTGAGGGAAATTAGCCATAAATGAGAATATTCCCCAACATGTGCTACCTAGCAGGTATATGCTAGTAGTTCATTTTACCGATGGATCAAAGCGGGTCCATGCACACATCAGGATGTCATGTGCTGCTAAATTCATCGTACGTGAGGTTTTTCCAAGGTGCAATGTTTTTCCTCTTGACAGCAGACCACATTTTGTAAATGAAATATTTGAGCACTTTCATATCCTCTGCCTATTGCCCACAAGCAAACAGTGTTTGTGGGTGCCTCAATGGCCTCTTAAAAGAATCAATTGTCAAACTAAAAGAAACTTTGAAAAAATCATTGGTTACATTACCTTCCTCTAGCCCTATTTGCCATATGTAATCAACCAGGCTCTGACCATTTGCCTGACTACGCCTAAGCTGGTGACGTGACACAGAATGCATACTCCCACTGCTCCTCCCACACAGGCTCACACTGATGTTGCTGCTGTTGTGTTGGGGAAGGAAATGCATGATTGACAGCTATGATTGAATCTCTTAAATGTATGTCTCGACCGGTGCATATGTGGCAGGGATGAAAACCAAGAAGAAACTGACCTGGGCAAGTTGTTGAGGCCTTTTTTGTGTATATCCTAGTGACAAAATGCTCTGCCAAAATATTATTAGGAAGTGGCACAAGCCACGATTCCAAGGACCTTAAATTGTCGAAGCTGTTACTACATTGGCAATCAAGGTTAAGGGATGGCGCATGTCGATCTACCTCAGTGAGGTCAAGCTGTATCTCGGAGAGACCCCCTGACCCCTGTCTGCAAATACTGAGCCTCAAGAAGTTGTTCAGCAACCCCAGACAATATCAATGACAAGAGCCAATCGGCAACACGAATAATAAACTGTTTTACATACATGCATACAAAAAAACAAATAATGCATTGTGTTTTACATACAAGAACAGTTGGTCCAGCATCCTTTAATGACACTCCTCTAAAACCAAAGAGTGGACTGTTCGAAATAAAAAAAATAGAAACTCCAAATGTTCCCCATGCCCATCCTGTTGTTCTGGGTCTTATTGTTTTTTGTGAAAACGTATCCTTTTCTAGGAGCCTGGAACATTTGCCTCGCAGTATTGTTATTTAACATGAAAACATACATTGTTCTGTGAAGATAGATCTTTTAGCAAGGTTTTTTCTGTAAACACTTGCCTTTAAAAAAAGGAAACTAAAGAGATTTTCCCTGATGGGTAAAATGCGTTTGTTGAATGAAATAAAATATTGTCTTTTAACACACAGGGGGAATAATGCCCCTAGTTATCTGCAAAAGGTAGACTTGTTGGCTATTATGATCATATTGAACATTTTTACATTTTACAGCCACTATTTTAATATTTTCATTGCAGTAAGAGAACTGGTGATTTATAATGTAGCTAGACCAGTAAATATGAGCAGAACTACTGTGACAATGACAACTGAAATTACACCAGAACAATTCCCTGTGGTGAGCACACAGATCAAAAGATTGAAATGAAGTATGCTAGATGACTCAAGGCACTTGAGCAATTCTATTTATGATTCTGTCCATGTCGCCAATAACCTGTGACCAAAGTGGGGAGACAGATGTCTGATGACTGTTGTTTTGTATGTTCTGTCATCCCCTACCCCATGAGTGCCTCTGGAATATTCATACCCACAGAAATACCTGCACATTGAGCACACTGTCTGACACATTTAGCACTCTGCACTACCAGACGGCAGTTTCATCAAAGGTGGGCCACATTGCAATAGATGACAAAAATAAAGTTCCCTTACAAGGAAAGCTTCATAAAACAAAACTCCTTGATGGATGAATGTAAAACAAAAAATAAGGTGATGCAATATATACACTCGAAGGCCTGAATAGAGGAGAGGTTAAAATAACGGACCATAAATTGTTGCATTAATGTGCAGGGAAAGAAATACCTGGTTGCTGGGAGAGACTCCAGCTACTAATATAGGGAGAGGTATTTACCCCAGAAGGATGGGTTGAAGGGATGATGGGTTGTAAGGCACAAGCATGTCTATCAATGCCAGCATAGGCTGTGCAGAATGCAAACAATATATATGCCTCAAGAAATAGACTTAATATTAAACATTGCTCACGTGGATAGAGGATGAAGTGGGCCTCCTACTCATTGTACCCATGAAGAAAGTTTCTGTATGCTTCAGAAATATGGACACGGTACAAGTAGGGGAATATCAAGGGTGCAAATGCATTTTTTATGTGCCTGGCATGAAATTAGCACAGCTGTATTTATGGACCACTATTGGGCCTGTGGTTCAAATGCCTACATGCAGCACCCTTCGAATTGGGGAGGCCTTTGCTCCCTGAGTGTAATAAGTGCACCTGCTTTAGCAGTGCCCCAAAGTGAGGTGCAGATTGCTGATTTCCCCAGGATGAATGCACACAAGGCATAAGAGGTCCCTCACTCTTGAATGCACAGCGGAGGACCACGGGCAGCCCGCGACAGCCTTGAGCAGCAGCCGGATACGGCAAAGGCATTAATAAACCGCCGGCCAGGCTGCAGGCCTAGCACGGAGCACTACAGACGCAAAGGTAAAATGAGGAAGGCCCTGAGGTGGGAGAGGGGACATTAAGGAAGCAGGAGAGGAACACCCCTCCCGAAGCCCCCCCCCCCTTTCCAGCAGATCCAACAAACATACAGGGGCAGGGGAAGTTGATAAATGGTCGGGAGAAGGCCCTCCTTAGATCCCCAACTACTAGCAGGTACAGAGGTGACTGGACCTGGGGATCGCACAATGCCTGCATCAGTCGGTCTAAGCTGAGTGCTGGAAAGACCACAGAGAAGACCCTGGGGCTCCAGGCAGCAGAACCCCATGCAGTGCAAGGGGAGAATTCCCCAGTGAACCCCTCGATCAAAATCAGTGGAGCCCCTCTCCCCAGGGGGGGGCCCACGCAGTGCACAGCCCTCAGCCTGAGAGGGATTTGCCACAAAAGGAAACTCGGGAAGGGGCCGGAGACTACCAAGAAGCGCCACAGGGCCTGATCCAAAAACAGGGCACCCAAAAGCGCCAGAATTGTCAGTGCAGACAAACGAGTGGGGGGGGCCAACCCGGAGGGCTCCCAAGCAATCCAGGCGAAGAGGTCCAGTAACGTCACAAAGAGGTGGAAGCAGGAAGCATACTGTGACAGTAAAAGAGAGGCATCTCGGATGTGAGAGGAAGATCCCAACCCACAGTAAGTGCCAGTCTCGCCCCACACAGGGAGGGTGCATAGTAGAGGGTGGCGAATCCCGCTGGGAAAAGTGTGGACTTTCTTTGGACAGACCTCCAGCACAAGCCAAACAGCACCTAAGGCAGGAAACGGGCGGCACAAAAGGTTACATTCCGATTCCCCAGCGCCCGGAGCAACAAGCTACATACCGGCGGTGGTACTTGTTCAGCCCCGGCTCGGACCAGGGGGCCCACAGAACACAGGCACACCATACCACGAAGGCGATGTCGAAAAACAGGAACAAAGACTCCCTGTCAGCACCCAGGAACGCCAGAAAATCACAGGAAGGTGCACTGACAAAGATATGGGCCAAGTAGACGTACCCCGCCGGGGGCACCCCACAACAGACTGGATCTCAGACACAGGAGCAGACCCCGCGCAAGAGGAACAAGACAAACCGGTAACGCAGTGCTCGCTTCAACACTTCTTCAGCGAGAGAGTGGACAAGATCACCACAGCAGGGCAGAAACAAATGGACGCGCTGAGAGAAGACCTGACGGAGGGACTGCAGGAAATAAAGAGGGACATCAATAAAATGGAGGAGAGTGTGGACACCAATGAAAGCGCAATCCAGGAGCTGATGGAAGATACAAGGAAAGCAGACACCCTGCTTGAAACCCTAGCGGCGGCCACCAACAACCTCAAACTGCAGGCAAACTTGGAGAACAGG
Source organism: Ambystoma mexicanum (assembly GCF_040938575.1). Taxonomy (NCBI): domain Eukaryota; kingdom Metazoa; phylum Chordata; class Amphibia; order Caudata; family Ambystomatidae; genus Ambystoma; species Ambystoma mexicanum. Next base: position 921,548,745 of record NC_090933.1, on the reverse strand, counting down.
TCCAGGAGGTCTAACATACGTGTCAAATGCCTACGGGAGGAAACGCAGGACCAGGACCTACCCCAAGTAATCAAGAGCATCTTTGGCGATGTCCTGGACCCCGAACCAGCCTTGGAGATCCAATTTGACAGAATCCATAGGGGGGCCCACGTCGACAGGAACCTGGGTCGAGACCAAGAGACGTCCTGGCTGCTATGCATAACTACGCCGTCAAAGAACAAATACTAGCCAAGGCCAGGAAAGTGAAACAAATCACCTATAATGGAGCAGAAATATTCCTCTAGCAGGACCTGGCACAAGCAACCCTTATCAAAAGGAGGAGAATGGGCCCAGTACTAGCATTCATGAGAGCCTGTGAAATTCGCTACAGATGGACCCACCCATTCGGCCTGATCTTCAACCGGCAAGGGACGCAACAAAAAATCGCGACATAGGAACAGGGAACGACCCTCCTGGGAATCGAAGATAAAGCTCAACCAACAGCCGCCTCACCTCACAGGCCATCCAACATAAGGCCTGTAGACCATGGGAATGGTCCACAGTAAAGTCCAAAAGGTCCAAGAGGGGGGAAAGCCAACCACTTCTCAGAGGCCCACTGCCCATGAAGGAGCAGGATAAGCCGGAAAACCCTGTCGATGCCCCGAACTGAAAACACAGCACGAAGAAGCACTATCACCCGGACATCTCACCTGGGGAGGCTGCACGACAAGCTAAGTGCCTGTGCTTTAATGCTACACAAAGTAAAGGGTAGAGGCCTTGTGGGGAGGGGGAGAAGGGAACCTTGGAATGGGATTGGGTGATACTTTGTGGGGCGCACCTGGGGGAGCCCTAGGATTCAACTCTTGACACAAGTCGAGGGGGGCCAATGGCAGTTGAACCAGCCCAGTCTGTGGGGGAGCGGAAGATGGGAGGGAGGGAGTAGGAGGTCCGGGGGCATCCAAAATTGTAGAGGAGGGGGCACTACAGGGAGGAGGAGGTCCCAAAGAGTCAGCGTTCAATCCACACCGGGAACCAGGCATATAGGACTGATTTGTGTAGCCAATAATGGCCAGTACTGACGAGCTAAAGATCATATCACTAAACATCAAAGAGCTAAACTCAACAATCGAAAGGAGAAAGATAGAGAGATACATTAGACGAGAACATCCGGACATAGTCACATTGCAAGAAACACATATTCACACCAGGGATAGACGAAGAATAAAATTCTGGGGCTACACAAGAATTTTCCAGGCCACTCAATCCAACAAAAAAGGAGTTCTCCTGGCACTGAAAAACGGGCTGGACCTAACCATGACAGGGATGGAATCGGTTGACCAGGGGAGGTACCTAGCAGTAGCTCTGGAGGGCAAGGGAGAGGCTTCTACTGTGGCCACACTATACACACCCAACACCCGCCAAGACGCCTTTGTCCAAAAAATGATGACAAAGCTCGAAAAGTTTGCAAAAAACCCCATTATACTAACACAGGACTTCAACATGGCATGGGACCCCATTAAAGACAGGAGCAGCAAAGTGCCAGGACCGCAGGGGCGAACTTCAGGGGGAAAATCCACCAGCTGGCGCTAATAGACTCATGGAGGGAACTAGAGGGGGACAAGGAAGGCTATACCTTTTACTCGCACGCACACCGTTCGCACTCTAGAATTGACTATACCTGGATTTCAAGAGCACTGCTGGGAAGAACGATAAGCATTACTCTTGGGGCAATCATACTCTCAGACCATGCCGTAATAACCCTGAAACTAAAAAGGAACCGGCGCCCGTCCGGCTTTTGGAGGTGGCACTACCCTGCCCCTCTCTTTAAAGACGACACGCTAGTCTGGGAGTTGTAGAAGTTGTAGAAGAAACTGGGGCCTCTTTTGAAACCAACAGAGTCAGAGACACGCACCGCAGGTCAGATGGGAAGCTTATAATGCAACAATAAGAGGGAGAATCATAGCAATCAAATCAAGAAGAGATATGGAAATGAGATTGGAGGTGGCCCGGTTAGAGGATAAGCTAAAGGAGATAATGGCCAAAATGGGCACCGCACAAACTCCTGCCATTAAAATGGAGTATATGGCAAAGAACCCTACAAACCTCAATAACAGATGAAGACTGGTCGTACATCATTCGCCAAACGCAAAAAGTCTTGCTAAACACACGCTACAAACAAATCCATTTCAACTTCATCCACCAAATATACTGCACGCCAGCAAAACTCATTCGGAACGACCAGTGACTCCAGCAGTGTGTGAGAGATGCAATGCACCAGTGGCGGATTTCCTTCACCTGGCGTGGACATGCACAAGCATAGCACGATTCTGGGATCTAGTACTAGAGAAAATCCCAACAATAATTGGAACCCGGCTAGACACAGATCCAATCCTAGCACTTCTGGGGCAAACTAGACACCTCCTGCCCTTTGGCTGCAAACTGGCAGACCTACTACTGGTCCTAGCAAAGAGAAGAGTCGCGTTGACCTGGGGTCGGGGTACGCCCCCCAACCTACTAAACTGGCTGAAAGATGTGACTTATAGCCAGGTCACAGAAACAAACTTTATAAAGACTAATGTCTACCACCGACTCCATCTCATTGCAGAGCCGGCTCCTTAAGATTGCGGTACCATCACAACCGCTGTCTGTGGAACATGAACTGAATTGGTCCCTGATGGATGTGATAGCTGCTGGGGCGGGGGAGGGGGGTTGTGGGATGTAACCTGTGCAATGTTACTAATAAGTTTGTTATATAAAAACCAAAAATAATACAGACAAGGGCGGTAGAACGCAATTCATTACCCCTTAGGCAAAAATATGATATCAAAGCAAACAAGTCAGATTGTTTGCTGGCCAAGATGCTGAGGAGGAAAGAAAAAGATAAAACAATCCTGAAAATTGAAATCAACGGGGGTATGACTAGCGCTAACAACAATGATATTGAGACAGAGATTGTCCAATTCTACTCCAGGCTATACAGCTCGGACAACCCAACACCAGCACTCCAAGAATCCTATATAAACAAGATTGATCTGGTGCGAATAACAGAGGAGGAGAGGGAAACCCTGGAAAAAGGAGATAACTACGGACAAAGTTAGGGTCGCTATAAAGTCCTGACCTATCAATAAATCCCCAGGACCATATGGCTTTGTAGCAGAGTTTTATAAGACGCACAAAGAAATACTAATACCCCGCCACATGGAACTGTTCAACCAAATTGGCATGGACAAGGCCATATCCAAATCTATGGAAGAGGTGAATATAATCCTGATACCCAAAAAAGACAAGTACCCCACAGAGTGCGGTTCCTACCGCCCCATCGCACTAATAAACTTAGATTCCAAAATCCACACGAAAATCCTAGCGACAAGGCTCGACCAGATCCTCCCCAAAATAATCCAGCCAGACCAATCTGGGTTCATTAGGAGCCAGCAGACAGGAGATAATGTCAGGAGAATCGTGCATCTAATAGAAAAGGCCCACAAGAGAGAAATCCCTGCCCTCCTCATGGCGGTGGATGCTGAGAAAGCCTTCAACCGGGTAGAGTGGGGATTCCTCTTTGCAACAATGCCCAAGATGAGATTCAGACCCAAGTAGCGTGGACCGAGTGAGGGCCAATGAACAGCAACCGGTCCTTCGGCTATCCATCAACGTGCAAATCTCGAAACCAGTGGCAGTCACACGAGGCACCAAGCAGGGGTGTCCACTATCCCCCATATTGTACGCACTACATCTAGAACCCTTCCTAGCAGCAGTGACAGCCAATGAGGACATGGCGGGAATTACTTTTGCGGGTGGCACACACAAAATCGCCACGTTCACAGATGATATGCTCTTGACCTTGACCCAACCAGAGACCTCCCTGGGGGTGATAGAAAGGGAACTTATCAAATTCGGAGCCACGGCCGG